>NC_049198.1:37299147-37632590 GCF_009769625.2 Cygnus olor
ATGATAAAGAGCAGATACAGGCTATTGTCTCAGTATATCCAGAGACAACAGTGAAGAAATGGGTTGATAATTGCTAACAAGAAAAAATAAATTCCTCTCGTGTGCTTCATGATTTAAGTGAAAATCTGTACCCCACAAAGAATAGGATAAGTTATGGACCTTTTTCCATATGCATGAACTTCATGTATGCAGAAGAATTGAACACCAGTACACTTGAAGACCTGTCCTGTTCTGCATGCAATGACAAAGCATCAGTTATCTTTGCAATGAGTTCCCTCAGCCTCTGACAAAATTTTAAGTTCCCCAAGACCAGAGGAAACTGCCACCACTTTTGTAACTGAGAGGGTCAATACTAGCTGGACCACACTGTTTTTTACAGTGACATTGCTCACCTGATATTTGAAGAACACCTCACAAAATATATCTTCCAGCAGAGTTCTCTGGTGTGCTATCAATCTTGCACTAGAGAACCCAAAGTAAGCCTGCCAAGTTTCATATAGGGAAAGAGTAGTAATGCAGCCTTCCAGGAGAGGCTGCAGACTGCTACCTTATATCTGTTTCTCTACCACCAGTCCAACTTCTGCCCCAGTACTTGTAAGATTTTGTTTTTCTGAATGGCTTTTCTACTATTTTTAGTCTTGTTTTAAGCTACTCTACTCTTAAAATGTAGTTTAAAGAAAATAATAATCTGCTCAGCAAATAGGCATACAAGATTTTATATCATATTGATATCAAATGATTTTCTTTTGAAGAATCCTGTTATCCTGTTTCAGATTAAACCATTTCTGCTCATCTCTGTCTCCTGAGATCAAAGTATAGTACGACTAACATCGTCCTCAAACACTTAATTCAGTTTATGTCTGTCTTAAGAAGCATTGAAACCACAACCTGTTACTTCTTACTCTACTCCGTAGATGTGTTCCATTTCAATGGCTTCATTAGAAGACAACAACTGAAGACAAATCTTTAATTCAGTGATGTATGCTGCATGCTCAAAACCACCTGACTTATTAGCATTTAACTGAAATAATAAGGTCAAGATAACTCAACTTTAAGCAGCCTTTGCTCCTTGATATAAAATTCAAGCACAAAAAGCACTGTGTTGTCTTTACAAATTAGCACAAATTATGGACAGGGAGGGCCTAAAACTGAAGAGGGTGTTAAGCAATGGGCCACTGAAGTGTAATTATTTAATGTGACCTTAATTATTTTAAGCAATTTACATTTCAGGGAGTAGAGTTTAGAGTATATAGAGTAGAGTAGTTTGGGTTGGAAGGGATCTTAAAGATCATCTCATTCCAACCCCCCGGCCATAGACAGAGATGCCACCCACTGGATCAGGTTGCCCAAAGCCCCATCGAACCTGGCTGTGAGCACCTCCAGGGACTTCCTGGGGCATTCACATCTTCTCTGAGCAACCTGTTCCAGTGCCTCACCACCCTCTGAGTGAAGAATTTCCTCTTAACCTATAATCTAAATCTCCCCTCTTTTAGTTTAAGATCATTCCCCCTTGTCCTAACATTATCTACACAAGAGCCCTTCTCCATCTTACTCCTTTAAGTATTGAACACTTTTTCACATCAGGACTTAAGGCCAGATTGTCAGCAACTGTATATCTGTGGATGTTGATGAGACAAAGCCAATTAAAACCAGATTAAGATCTTGCCATATTCAAGCTTATACTGGTTGTCATTGCAATGGGAAGTTTGAGAGCTGAATTCAAGTAAGGTGTTTTTTTTCTTAGTGAAACAGTGTAGTAACTTGAAGATTATCCACACAGAGTGATTGCCTAAGAACTATACCAAGGACAGTTTAAAAAATGTCCCGTTGTCCTTTCTAGAAAACAGGTACTAAGCATTTGCTTGTTCTGGAAGCAGACAGACAATGTACTGTTTGGGCTGGAAAAATCCCTAAATAAATCAGAACAATTTCTGTCCACAGAGATCATAGCATTTCTAGCTTGAACTTTGAAATTGTTTTTCAATAGGAAGGCACATGCCATTCAGCCAGTAGAAGGGCACACGTAATTCAGCCAAAAGCAAACAGAATAATGTCCTTGAATGTCCAAGTAGGTGACACCAGGAGCTTGACAATTATCATTTTGCCACTCTTCTTGAAAAATTACTTTTCTTTTCACAAACCTGCATCCAGCTGTCATTGGAGACTCTCATATTTGTCCAAGTGCCTGCAGTGGTACTTTGGAGAACAGGGGAGTAAGTGTATTTGCATAAATGGTAAAATACTGTATCATCTCACTCTGTCTGTGTATTTTTTTCTAGCTATAAGCGTTTTGCTTAAAACAAGCCAAACCAAAAGAAAAAAAGAAAAGAAAAAAAAAAACAACCTTAACTCCTATCTGGACAAGAAGTCATTTATTGCCTGGAGTTTTCACAGTGATTTCTATCTTACACAGTGAGGAAAAAGACACATGAGGAAAAATGAAGTTTTGAAAAACTAGCAGTAATTTTCATCACAGAAATTGATTAAAGCATTAAGCTGCCTTGTGATGCGTTTCCCCTTCAGGACATTGCAGTAACGACTTTACAGGCAGACTTCAGGGGCCCAACTTGTGTTTCTGTCACCGGTATTCCCTTGCAGCACCTAGATCTGCCTGCAGAATACAAGGTGAAAAGAACCAGTCTTCTGGCAGCCACTAATTACACAGATGTGAGTATAACATAACATTTTTTAATTCAATGCTGCAATTAACTTTCAGGATGTTGAACCCATGGCATCAGAAGACAGCGGATTAGAGTTATTAATACAAACTCTGCCACAAAACTTTGATAGGCAAACAGTAATCTTGGGGAAAAGCCATTCCATCCATGTTCCATGGCAGGCTGTGAGTTTCATTTATGCAGGAAACAAGACTCATTTAACAGACATATGAACCACCTTCTTTCTCTAGCTTCTTTGTACAGGTCTTTTGCTTGCACTGTGAAATTGCATGATGTTAATCAACAGCATTCAGCACAACACGTGGGCTGAATGTGTTAAGTCTGAGCTAGTAAAAATATCTAGCTGATAAAATGTGAGGCAGGACAGTCTCTGCCTATTATGAGTCATTCTCAACAACTGTTTTAATGAAAGTTGGGAGAGAAAAACTTGGTGGCTTTGTTTTTTCTTCTCCGCCCCCCCCCCCCCCCCCCCCCCCCCCCCCCCCAGGATTTTCACTTTTAGTTCACACAGAAAAGCTGCCTTCTTTGGAAGGTGTTTATTTGAAAACCTTTATCTGTATTTAGTTCTTTCCAGGATAATAAAAGTATGAGTATCTGGTTCAATATATTTTAAAATGTGATCTTACGATGCTCTAGAGCTACTTTTAATCTCTAAAATACCGATTTTCATTTTTACCCTACCTGTCACAATTATTATTATTTTTTGTTAATTATCACAGAGTATTTCATATTGGACTGAATCTGTCAAAGTTGCTAACAGCAAACTTAGCCAAAAAATTTCAAAAGTAAGACTGTATCACAAATACTTGCCACACTTTCTACCATCACAAGTACCCCTCATTAGGGTATAGTCTTTGGCTGAAGCTATTTGAGCAATCTGAATATTTCTTTAACTCTGCAGGGAAACTTGAAAGTGGCTTAAATTCTTAACTGTCTTTAATTCACAGGAAGAAACCACACATTTTAAAAACGTTTATTCACATACCTCTTTTGAAGATACCTGTGGTATATTCAATATACATCTTTTCCCTCATTCCTTCAAAAACATTTAAGCTTTGAGGTAATTTAGGACAAACATAAGAACACTTAAAAAATAAAAGCAAGAGATCAGTAAAAAAATGTAGGCAGGATAAACAGAAAAATATTCAGCCTTCCTTTCACTATGAATAGTTTCAACAGAATGCATTTCAAAAGCAAAATAATCAAGTCACTAAGTCCAAAATTAAGTGTATTTCTGAAGCAAAACTGACTTAAGCAATTATTTCACCTGAGTTTATATTTCAGGGATTGGGCCCACAGAAGTAGAGAAGAAAAAACATCCAGGGACAGATCCAGATCCTACTACCCCTTACACTGAGTGAGATGAAGAGGGAATTTAAAAAAAAAAAAAAAAAAAAAAAAAAACAACCCTAGACTCAAGCCTCCAAAACCGTATGTTGTCGTGCTGGCTCCACGTGGGCAGATGGTCACTCTATAGCAGCATCTCCATTCACGCCTGTCAGCCAGTACTGACGCTGCCAGTATTATCTTGCTGCACAATGGAACCTATACCCAGGGGTACTTTGGGGAATGTTAGCAATGGTGTCCTGCTGTCCCAGAGGGACCTTTCAAGTTTGAGGATTGTATTCCGGAGATGCAAGGCACTTGCTGGGAAGGCCTGAGATGAAAACTGTGAGTTCAGAAGACTGTCCTCTGCCCATTCAAGAGATAAGAAAGGAAAGGCTAAGCCACACATCCCCTGTCAGATAATCCCAAAGGAACTCTGACTTGTAACGTGGCATCTTCTGATACACATGAAGATTGTTCCCTTGGAAAGCATTATTTTACCCTCTCATTTATAAGCTATATTGTAAGACTGCAATACTTTAAGTAAGATAATTTTACAGTTTTAAAGATAAGCTTTGGAAATAGGCAGCATAGGTTATAGCTCTTCAGGCTGAATGGAAAAAGCTAATCGGAGTCTTCATCATCGAGGTATTCCTCTGCATTACTTAATGTTCGGACTGTACCTGGAAAAAAAGCAAAGATCTCTTTTAGCTTGGGATAAAAATCAAAGCCTCAAAAAAAAAAATAGATTTGCAATGCTTGCAAATCAGTATCTGAGAAAACTGATTTCTATATCACTCAGGGATGCTAGCACTATACGGATGCTGGGGCTGAAGATTTGGATTGCAAAGATAGGGCTAAGCCAGTCACATCTCCTATGTATATGATGTAGTCTGTCCTCAGTGACCCTCAGGAGCCATCTCCTGGCTTGTTCGGAGCTGTACAACAGAGATGGAACTCTCTAGTTGTATTTTCTGTGTATATTAACTTCAAATCAAAAAGGAAAGGAGGGCTGCGTTGGCAGAAGAGTCTATGTAATTTTCTTCCAAGTGCTTACATGGCTACCATTCTCCACTTAAAATCAAACACATTCAATCACTGTCTCCTCTTTCCTCACCTAGATTTTTTTCCTAAGCAAGCATTTCTTAGATCTACTTATTTTATGAGTTATTGCTTTTGAAAAAATGGTAAGTGGAACACAGGAGTACTGAAGTATATTCCCCAGATGTGCAGTAGTACCCGGAGAACTACATCTATCTTTGGGACTACACAAAGATAAACAGCAAAGGCTTTCTGTGATAAATAATTATTTTCCAACAGATTTTCAAATATACAGTAATATGTATCGTATATAATGTATATTATTCTGTACTACTGGGAGCAAAGGATCATAAGATCCTAGTCAGTCATAGTTTTGCAATAATATATTTAAATATTATTAGTATCAAGTGCAGACTTATGTAACGCACAGAAATGATAACCATGCTATACTAGACTTGTAGAATAAAAATGAGTAAATTTAAACTGACCTGCAGAATCATTTTGATAAAAGAAATTTAAGAAAGTTTTTTCTCTTTAGTAGGAAAAGCAAAGGAAGGAAAGAAACAAGAAACAGTAGAGCCCTGTGTTCAAGGGGCCATGCTTCAGGAAAGGACAAATCCTATTTTCTCAAAAGCAAAAGCAACACAGTCTTTTTGCATTCCCATGGCACAATCTTAATAACTCTCATTTCTTAGAATATACTTCAACAGTCATGTGTACACACATGAATCTGTGTGTAAAAACATAAAATCGGACATTTAACTTGTGGAAGTTAAATGTAAGTAACCTTCCTTGGAGAAAACAAAATATTTTATAGATGTATTGTGATATAAGCCATATCTAAATAAGAACAGATCAGAAAATGGGGACAGGAAGATCACTGAAATAGGACTGAACATCTGAAAAAGAAACATATTTTAACTGACAGATACTTGAAATACTGAAATGTAGAATCAAGTCATAGAAAAAAAGGAATGAATACAAATGACCAAGAAAATACAGCAAACAAGAAAAGTATACAGACCAGTGGTATCACAGAGATTGTAAATGACCAAATTTAAAGAGAAAAACAAGCAAGGAAGCTAATATTGAAACTGCAGTTAAAAAACTAACATCAGCTCTCATATCAAGGCAAACAAGAAAACTGTGTGAGAGTATCAGAGCCTGGCAACAGATGAAGTGACTAAAGATGAAAAATTAGCTGTGAAACAAAATAATTTAGGAGTGAAGCAAATGCACCAAAAGTAGGTAAAGTTTCTAGAAGTTTCTCAAGTTTCATTTTTCACAAAATGAAACATTAATTATTTGGGACATTAGAACAGAAAATAGTCCCATACCAGGTGTCTAAACCAGACAAGAAAAAAATTAAGTAAGTCGTCCTAACAGGGATTAGATAACATTAGAGGAAAAAAAAATATTGAAACAGAGGGAAGTCTGCCCCTGGTTACAACTGCTTTCTTCAGAGCCAAAATTGACAGAAATTGTTTGTCAGCATTTTCTAGGAAATCCGGGTATTACCTCTATCAAAAAGCTGATCAGTATTTTTGCTGCAACTGATCATCATCCTTCAAAGCTACTGTCAGATGTTCCATCGTTTAACTCCCACAACTGCATATTACCCACAAGTAATTCCTTCTGTTCTCATGTTTTCCATGCTGGACCTTCAACAGTACAGTTGCTAGACTGCATATCCCACTGGTACAAGTTGTCACTGCCTGTGTCTTTAAGACATTTCTCATCTTATGTGTAATTCACTTAGGGTTTCCACACAAATTTCAGCCTCCTGAAAGTCACAGGTGATGTTGCTTATGTGACACTGAACAATTCAGTCTTTGTTCACTTATTTTAAAACGTCCTTTTTATCTCCTAGAAGCCTTTTGTACACAGACATTGTGCTGTTAGGAAAGATGAACACAAGTGGGAGGCAGTGAGACTATTTTGATAAATACCTGAAAGCATTATTTCTTTATTCCTCCACTGAATATCACTTAGAGAGACATAGGAGTAAAAAATTGTAAAAGGAGCAAGACAAAAAACAAAAGAGGAGTTTCTGCAGATGTTGACTTAGTTTAGAGGAACAGAGAAAACATGCCGACACTGCTTCATTCTCACACCCTGTTCCTTGTGGTATACTGTTCCTAAAGGAAGTTTCCATCCTTGCTTTTCTTCTGAATAGCCCTTACTGTTTCCACAAACTCCTTTGCCTCTTGGTAAGTAGGATGGCATTTTGTGTGGAGTCAACCACACCGGATGTGATGAACCACAGGCCTATCATGCCTCTGCTGAACTAACCCCATTCAAATAAACCCTTCCAAACAAAACTCTTAGCCCATCTAGCTCTAGAGCGATTATTACGACTAACAACATGTTGATATTTGGCTGAAATAGCGCGTCCTCCAAAGAGGAAAAAATTATCAGAAGAACAAAATTATAAATACCTGCACTCTGTTTCTTCTTAAGCAGTGAAGCACAAGCTGCGTTGGTTGCCATGTCTAAAGCCAGTTTCTTCTCATTGTTCTTCAGATCTGTTCTTGCCCCTTTATAACAGAAAATTTCCATTATGAATCACTGTCCTAGGTATGCCCTGAGCAATGGTATTAAGTAAGACATGAGTTTCAGTAGCATGGGTAAAACAGCTCAGAATAATGGACAAGGAGATCTCATCTGTGGACTGATCTGAAGCAGACTAAAAGGTATGGACGGGCTTCCAAAAGCTACAGCTGGCTGGGGAAATTGCTGGCTACTCTCCCTTTCCAAGAAGGAAATGGAACTGCTGTTCTGGGGTTAAGTGCCTAATTTTGTCCACATAGCAGGATGAAATTTAATTTAAGCATGTGAGGTGTCTACTTTCCAAACAGCTGCCAGAATTTTTCTGTAAGGCTTATAAAGTCATGGCAGGTAAGCTGGCTAGAGATTGTAACTGGGTTACAGGAAAAGAGTTTAAATATACACATTAATAAAAATTCAGGAAGCTCGTCTGCCACACAGATTGTTGAAATCTTGGTGAAGATCTTTACCCTTTGCCAGCAGCATCTCTACAATATCTGCATAACCTTTCCATGCAGCAGCATGCAAAGCTGTGTCTCCCAATTTGTTCTGTGGAGTTAGAGGGAAAAGCAACACGATTAAAACACAGCAAAAAAACCTTTCAGCCTGTACCAAGGACAAATAAAATCATATCTATAGTGTAAGGGTCCTACCTGTTGGTTTAACTCTAGGTTTGCTTGGGTAAACAGAACATCCACTATATCTGCAGAGAACAGGAAAAAAAAAGTTTAGTGGAAACAAAATGGTCTTATTCACATTCACAGTACAGATTTTAGTTAAGATTCAAGGAAAGAGAGATACAATCAGCTAATGAAAATCTCTAACAGCCAGAACATGTTCAGGAATCAACCATTAGTCACCAGTCACTACAACAAAATATGCAACACTTTTTTTGGTCTGTCCTTCTTCCCTCTCCGCTTCTAACAGTTACAGTGATTAGAAGGCCCGCTTCAACAGTAACAACAAACACATAGCATTTGATGGATCTGAACCTCCCTTATAGTTTTAACTTCTCTTAAAAAAAAAAAAATATATATATATATATATAAAATCCTTGCTTTATTATTTAGCAATCTGTCTAACAAGCCAATCAAGAAAATCAGAGGACAGTTATATCCAATGAATTCTCTCATACCTTTGTGGCCTCCATGGCATGCCCAGTACAGAGCTGTGTTTCCAGCTTTGTCTAAGCCATTGACCCCAACTCGGTTATCCAAACATTCTCTCAACCAGCTTAGATTGCCTGAAAAACAAATTCTGTTTTACTGAGTTTTTTTTTCTTTTAAAAGCTAACAGAAACATTACTTAGTTTTTTCTGAAAACTGCCAGTCTTGCCATGAACATATGAGGAGAAAAAGTTATTATCAGAAACAACTATAATTTGTAAAACAACCTGTCCAACTCATAGCAAACATCTCTTCCTCCGTTCTCAGGAGACCTTCAGGTCCCTATACAGCTAAATGGATGACGACAACCATTTCTGCTGTGTATACAATCATGTCACAGAGTGGCAATTTTACCAGGCTGTAAACCAGCTTCTGAAAGCTGCAGAACTTCAACAGATCACTATCTTGCCAGTTCAAGATATCAGATAAACAAAACAGACAGGATAACTTCATTCTAAATACATTATTTTAGCACAAAACAAACAGTCTTAACATTACACAACTAAAATCCAAATCACACTTACCTCGCTTGGCAGCTTCATGCAATGGATTATCAATAGATTCAGCTTGTTCGGCCACTGAAACGAAACAGACAGTACATTCTAACTACCTCTGAAAGTGAATAGATACTTGACTTCTGTACAGAAATAAAACTTGCTATTTGTTCTGCAAGAGACAGTAATACATATTTGATTCACGTCTGAAAGGGGACTTGTGACTGGTGGAGTAGTCAGATACACTTCAATTTCCTATATATGGGAAAGCAATTCAGAAAAGAGCTTGTAAAAACTTCAAAGCACAGCATTGAATTGATCAGAGGTTGCAAGGCATTAGGTATCTGGCAATATTTTATCTCAGTTGTTACCTGCCATTCCACAATTGTAATGTTCTTAAGTAATTGCATGCGACTAGGCTTTCAACCTACAGCTTGCCATTAGAAGTGAATTATTTCCAAGGGGTCTCTGAAAGATAGCTAAGAAAACCCACTGTCAACAGGCTTACAACTTATTTTACAGAGGTTTTTATTTTCCCTGGAAAACTTACAAGAGAGCTGCAAATCATAAGTGCAGAAGCAATCAATGTAGCAGTGAGCAGACTGAAGTTCAGGCTTATGTAGATCTTTGCTTCATCTCACAAGCTTTAGGTTTTACTAGAGAAGATAAGCCAACAGTTCCTGGTCACTGTGCTGTTGCAACACAAAAAAAACCTGAACAGCACTGTGGAACAGCTGAAAGTGCGGCTGTGATTTGGCAACTCCTTTTTTTAGTAGTTTTTAGGTGAAAAAGCTTGTGACTGCTATGCGTACAGACAAGTACAATCTGAGACTAGTAGGCTCTCTATGTCCTTGCTCTACAGCTCGTTATCCTAGGCAGGGAGAGTATAAGAGTATGTTTCTCAGATCAAACTGCTAATACAATCAGATGCAATGCAGAAATATAACATATTTCAATTATCAGAAACAGAAGTCTGAAGACTGTCATAACCTCACTACACCATTTCTTACTTTGGTGTATATTCCTCCCATAATGACTTGTAATTGCAACATTTCATGTTTCTCTAACTGTGAATAAAACAAAATATAACTGCTAGATTCCAGTATTTCATGTTCCAAAAGTTTGTGCCAGCAGTGAACAGAATCCTAAAGCAGAGCAGGAGAAGCTGGTCCCACAGCGGACAGCCATCACATAAGCAGAATGCCCTAGTGATATTTAGCAGTGCTTGTAATGCACGGCAGAAAGCATTAACTTTCATAAAGCATAACACTCTCTTAGAAACCTAAAAATAATTTTGTCCTTATAAAACTGTCAGAAGTTCAGTAATAAGTATTTTTAATGCAGATAACACTTGATTCTGGCTTCATCAGCTTTTCCATTCAGTCTTTTCAGACATGTTCCTTCAAGCCCAGCAAGTGGAGTACAAGACTCCACCAGAGCCTCAGCAGTTTCATGTCTGTCTCCACCTTCCTCAAAAAGGTTGCAGAAGAACACGAGGAGATATCACTGTTTCAGTAGTTAAGACTAAACCTAGGCAGACCTAACTGCGATGACCAGTGGAAGCAAACTTATGAAGATTTTGTACTCTTTGTCTAAATTGGAAAACATGTTCCTAGCACTCTTCACTCTTAGGTTCTGCATAGGTTTCTGTTCTGCTTACACATTCAATTTTGCAAATGCATGCACACAGACACATCCCTCTGGCCTAAAATCAGAGCAGTTGAGGTTGGAAGGGTCCTCTGAAGGTCATCTAGTCCCATGCCCCTACTCAGGTAAAGCCACCCAGAGCAGGTTGCCCAGGACCACGTCCGGACAGCTTTTGAAGACTGCCAAGGAAGAAGACCACACCACTTCTTCACAGGAGAGGTGCTCCAGTCCCTTCATCATCTTTATGGCCCCTCACTGTATTTGCTCCAGTAACTCCATGCCTCTCTTGTACAGGGGAGCGAGAACTACACACAGCACTCCAGGTACAGGCTCACCAATGTTGACGAAAGCTAAATGCTGCTCAGATAATTTTTGCAGTGAAATACTGGAAGCAAGTTTTCCAAATTGATAGCGGCTGATTTTATTTTAAATACAGCACACTTCAATGTCCAAAAGAAATTTGAGTGCAGGTAAGCACCTTTAAACTATTCTCGTATATAACAGCAATCATCTCTGGCAGGAATAGAGTCAGTCTAGAAGTCACAAAGTTTTTCTGCAAGTGAAATTGTACACTATGGTCTCAATAACTGCACCGTAGTCTTCTACTCATATAATTCTACTAAGTACAGGTCAGGGTGGGGAACCATATAGCATTGCTACCATGTCTCCTGGTGAAGAAGGGACAACACAGAGCAACCACACAGTTACCAAAATACTAACAGTTCTGATGCAACCTGTCACGTGACACTGCTACTCTGCCTACATTTCCTGGGTGGACTCAGAAGAATTGTGCTGTGATTACAGTACTCATGGCTTTTCAAAATGATTTTAGTTGAATGTGAAAAAGCAATTTCTATTCTGTCGAAACAGGTATGTTTAATGTTGGTGCAATCAAGAAAACATTTTCTTCTGTAGCTGAATAGGTTTGTTAAAAACCAACAAATGTCAAACAAAACAGCCCTATTTCTTCTGCAGGGGAAGAAAACAGACAAAAAGCAACACAGGATATCTACAGAATTGCTCATCTGCTTTAGACTCCTGTCCACATAAAGTATTTACTTAACATTCCAAATATTGATAATTTATCTCTGTAAGAAGCCACCCAGAAGCTCTGACAGCTTCTCAAGCTCCAAGTTAGGAAAGGATGTGTCCATCATTAGATTTACTAAAAAAAGAACCAAAAAACAAAGAAACAACAACAACTTAAAAAACAACACCTCAAACCAAAACTAATATACGAACAGAAAGAATACAGCTAAGACACTGCTAATAAGATCTTAAAAGTTGGAATACATTCACTAAGGTTATAAAAAATGTAAGTCTATGAGTTGTGTGTATTCTGTAGAATCCTCCTTTATATCCATGTGTTCTTCCTGTCAAAACTAAGAACATCTCCTGCTGTTACATGCACACTTAGAAACAAATACTTGGCAAACTCACGGCCTGTATACTGCTGATGAATAGTGGTAAGTGATATTGCAGAAGTATTCCAAAATACCCTGGTAGAGTACTGTTAAATGGCAATATTGTTAACAGTGTCTGAAAGTAAGTGTATCAGTAATTTTCATTTGGCCATTTCCTTTGATTGTAAATGATCTTACTAAATGAAAATATTCTAGACATTACCATAGTTGCTTGGAATTAGTCCAGTTCTTCCTTTGCAAGTTCCTTTCCACCAGTTTGTATCACTCTGGAGAGAAAGGGGAAAAGAGATTAGGAGGGATATATTGCACCTCAGAAGTATATGGTCTGTATGGGATGTGTCAGACTCACCATGTCTGAGATGTAAATGATATCTCCTTCTTCAAAGTACAGTTCATCTGGCTTAAAAAAATAATTAAAATAAAAGTAAGGGTAAACAAAAATCTGGGTGTGTGTAATTAAGTAAAATAAATACCTGTAAAAAGCAGAGTCTATTCAGCGTTTCTTTCAAAATGACAATAGTTCTAATTCTGTAGATACTAGACAACTGCCTGCCAGTCTGATACTGTAGTTTGACTTGCCTGCAGCTAACTTTCTGGATCTGTCATCTTCCTGACTGCTAAAGAAAGACTGTGGTCTTTCCAACTGAACACTGTGCAACAAAAGCAGTGAAATATATCTTGTGTTAACTTCTTCCCCTTTCTTGGCTGGTCCCAGTTCATCAACTCTCTCAGCTCTCAATTATCCTTGTTGCCTTTGGAAGAAAAGAAAAGTCATATTTAAGAACCAGTATCCATCAACACACTTTTTCAATGAAAAGTAGTACAGCAAGTCTGACAGTCCAACCCTAGCAGAACTAAAGAAACGTTATTATAGAGAAGTTTTAAAATAAGCCACTCCAAATCCTAAAATACAGGTTTACTTACCGTTCTGGGTTCAAATGTATATAGGGCTCTGAACACTTTAACCTGCCCTAAAAAAAATAATAAAAACAATATCAATACCATGCTTTCTAAACACTGCATACACATACAGCCCCCAAATCCAAGTAAATTCCTTTCCTTAACCCTTAAAACTGCTTGCTGAATGAGTTTGTGGTATGAATTTATCAGTGAAAGTGATGATGAAAATACTGAACTCAGCAGCATGATTCTGAAGGAAATGGGTCAACTGACCAGTCCTACGCATCTAACGGTCTTCATGGCTAACCATGTAAATCAACTTAAGTATTGCCACTGATTTCTGAGATAAAGTGTAGTTCCAGTCATTTACTCACCCATGCACTCATATATTTGTATTTTTTTAATAATGTCAAATTCTACAGAATTAAGGAAGGAATAAGGAAACAAAGCAATGACTGATGTCTGTCCTATGCTCCCACACTTGCAGTCATTATTAATCAGAAAAATAACACAATGGCACAGAAATCATTGCAGGACTTGAAGAAAAATGACACATAGTCAGCGAGTCCTATTTATGTAATGTACAACTTATAAGGTATTCTGCTTACATGCTTAAAATAACCTATAGTGTTTACAATTCCACTGAGTAAGCAATGTTTATTTTAATAGGGCAGTTTTAAGAGACTCTTAGCAGCATCCAGGCCCGGAAAACGTAACTTTAGTACAGAGAGGCAGAAATTTAACTGCATTAACTGCAAAAGAAGCATCCCTATAAACATTTAAAAATATTCAATCTAGGTGCATTCTGAGCACACAACGCAGAAGGTATAAGATGGGTTCAGGAGAAGAAACATGTACATTCCATAACTTTATTAACTGGACTGCTGAAGTCTACTGAACTCGATGGAGAAATATACAAACTTTTGTTTACTTTTAAATATCACAATTATGTAAGCAAGCCACACTGTACAGCAGTTTCACATGTTGTACAGACTAACTTATAATCAAAGCAGTTCTTTGGTTTATGAAGACAATGTACTACTTAGAAAAGGCTATTTTGTGTGTTCTGTCACTGATGAATTTACTGCCCAAGATTCACACTGTACAACAAAGTGTAGTTACACAGACTCTTGCACAGTATGTTAAGGTGTAAATTATGTGGAGAGAATTGAGCAACAAAAGAGTAAGTTTCCCTATCTCTTAAGAATATGCCTTTATCCTTCTCTAAAGGAGAAGAGACAAAAAATGTCTTGAGATACTTTCTTGTTAGAGGTACTCTTTCTTACCCCGGCATCTAATAGCCTACTGACAGGAGTTTTAGAGTTTAAGCATTTTACAGAGTTAACTTAAGGGCTCAGTCTAAATATATATATGCTGACAGGCTTGAGAAAGAGGGATGGTACTCAACTGTATAAGCTGCCATATTGATCAGTCTGCGATTTTGATCCATATGCCGAAGTCTTGGAGTAGCTCTTGAAAGACATCTTCAAATAGAATCATAGAATATCCCGAGTTGGAAGGGACCCATAAGGATCATCAAGTCCAGCTCCTGGCACCGCACAGGTCTGCCCAAAAGTTTAGACCATGTGACTAAGCGCACAGTCCAAACTCTTCTTAAATTCAGACAGGCTTGGTGCAGTGACTACTTCCCTGGGGAGCCTGTTCCAGTGTGCAACCACCCTCTCGGTGAAGAACCTCTTCCTGATGTCCAGCCTAAACTTCCCCTGCCTCAGCTTGACACTGTTCCCGCGGGTCCTATCACTGGCGATAACGGAGAATAGGTCATCTGCCTCTCCACTCCCCCTCGCGAGAAAGTTGTAGACTGCGACGAGGTCCCCCCTCAACCTCCTCTTCTCCAGGCTGAACAGGCCAAGTGACGTCAGCCGCTTCTCATACGTCTTCCCCTCTAGGCCCTTCACCATCTTCGTCGCCCTCCTCTAGACACTCTCCAACAGTTTCACGTCCTTTTTGTACTGTGGTGCCCAGAACTGCACACAGTACTCGAGGTGAGGCCGCACCAGCGCAGAGTAGAGCGGGACAACCATTTCCCTTGACCGACTAGCAATGCCTCTAGATGCTCTCGGGCAAGAGCCAAGGCACAGTCTATGTTTATACAGGGACATCTATCAATGTGTAACTGCTAAGCAAAATATTTCTCTAGTCCTCTCAAGCTTTTTTTGTGGCTAAGTATATGTAATGATACATCCATAAAATTGAACTGTTAACTTTCTTAATTACCAAATGCATGCAGACATTGAAAATACTGTTTTTCTTCCAGTTTGTAGCTATATCCCATGCTTCTCCCAGATCTTTATTTTTTTTCTTGAGTAATACCATTGGAATTCTCTCTCACACAGCAGCCATTACTTAGACATAAAGGGTTCAACACTTTACAGACCCACGCTCCAGAAACGAAATACCTGTACTGTGGCAGCAGCTAAAAAGAACAAAACCTCTTCTCTATTCATTACATGTATTGAAATGATGAAAAAAACAACCAAACAATAACGTGTCATAGACACAAGAGTTTCAGAATGAAGTGTCCAAACTGTGGCTAGTAGTCAATTAAAAAAAAAAAAAAAACATATGGAGAAAGAACAAGAGATGACAAACCAGGATGGGTGACATAAAGGGGTGGGTGGTACAGAGTACTGTTCCTTATCCCAGGGTTTCTTCCACAGATGACAGTAAAATGCACAAAAGGACTGCATACTATATACTTTGATGACTTTAACCATCACCCACTATTTTTCAAGGTTCTACTAAAGTAAAAGGAGAAACTGGAGACCAAAAGGGAAGAATAACAAATAATAAAGCAGAAAAGATAAGGTGGCAGAAGACAGGGAAAAGCAAGAAATATAGATCTTTGTACATTATGCATTTCCAGTAATAGTGTACTACACACATACCCACAGTTTAACAGTTTTCTAAAACTGGAGAAGAACAATGGAAATACTGAAGCTGATAAAAGCACTGTTGAAACGTTTTTTAAACTAAAGGCAATTTGTTTTCTCTGTATGTTTTATTCTATACAACAAAAATACTGAGTTACTTCCCCAAATGTTAACTCATGGCTTCACAGTACAGCACGTTCTAGAACATTTCTCTCTGATGAAGTACAGATCTGCATCTAAAAAACAGTAAGTCTGGTAAACTTTAGTTTTACAGTACTTCATACAGAGTTAAACACTACTTATTACTGGCATTTTCAAATTATCTTTTAAGTTTTTCTTGATAAACAGACATTAAGCCTGTTTACATTGCTGCATTTAAGAGCAAAGAACAATATGATTTTAGCACTTCACAGTCTGGGAGATTTAAAATGACAAAATATAGGGACCCAAGGGGCATATTAAATTAGTACCCCTGTTCTGGAAATACCAATAACCTGTTTTTTACTAGGCACACGAGTAGCCGCAATCACTTGAATACAAGTACTTTTATCTAGCAATGCACATCCCCAGGCTTGCGTACAAAATTACATCTTTCCCTGGCTGGTGTCCTCTGGAATAAGCACAAAATTAGAACATGCCAGAGGACCTTCTGTGCTCCTCTTTACTACCCTCCTTTCACCTCTAACCACTTTGTAAGATTCCTGTAGGATGGAGATATAAGTTATTAGCACTGATGTGAATTTGCCGAAGTCAACTGGCTGCACCTCCTAAACAGGTATTTCTAGAACAAAATAACCAAAATACAAAAGACACGTGTAATTATTTTTTTTTTGAGGTTTCAAGGTGTCAGGCAAACATTAGCAACTTTGTTATCAGCATAACTAACAAAGGCAGTATCACTTCTAAAAATAAAAAATAGAAGCACAGTGCAGAGATATGTCCCATAGTAACTGCAGGGACAAATCTGAACAGTCCTTTTCAGTTCCGTACTTCAGCCACAAGTCTGCCTTTTCCCTTTTCACAGGATTTTTATTAAACATCTGCAATACAACTATCTGACAAAAAAGGATAATTTATTACACATACTACACAGTCAAGTGAACTCAGCATACAAAACACACGTCACAATTTACCAAACCCTCACCCAGCAGCAGGACAAGGTGAGTCAACCTAAATTCCTCTGAATTCTTTCTGATAATTTCTCCTACAGAATGCTTTTATCAAGAAAGGAAACATGCAACTCAGATTTCTCTTAACAGTTGAGTAACAAATAACACTCATGAAAGTAAAGGAACTGTGGTACTAAACAGTAACAACAGTTTAAAAATGCAGCTTCTAACATATACTGACCTACACAAGACCTTTATTGGGTTTTCCAATGCAAAGTTTAAATTTTTTTTTTTCAAAAGACTAGAAACTTTGTTTCCTAACAATTTTGATTTTAATAGCAGTATCATTAATAAAAGGTTGTTTTCAAAGAAGCGCTAAGTGTTCTTGCAACAAATTTAGTTGCAACAGATTTAGTTTCTCTCAGTAATCCTCCGCCCCCCCACGTCCCTTCTGTTCTTTTACCCCAGCTTCTGAATGCCATCATAGACACCAGCATTAAAATTCCACTCAACTTGCACCTAAAGCATTTTCTGCTTTCCTCTTATTTGCTTTCACCTGTGAAAGAAAGAAAAGATTCTTGCATGACATTACTTATTTAGCCATCTGAGTGAGGCCAAACTTCTAGCACCAAAAGGGAGGGAAAACAACATCATTAGTCATTTTGTACTACTTCTTCAGCAAAAACAAACAAACAAAACTACCCATAACAAAGAACACACAGTACAACAGCTTCCTGGATGTGAGAGTCATTTATTTTAGTTAAAATAATCATGATTATAAGCCAATCAAGGCTTGGCTCCAGTGAACCAATACAGGTCTTTTGCTAGAATTTTACATCCCGGTTCTCCTGCCAGAGACAGACACAATCAAATTTCACTGACTGATCCAAACAACTTTTCACAAATCAGATATTGGTCACGATGGAGCATCTTTTCATCGACTACATTTAGAGTGAGTAGCACTAGACTACCATAAAAATCAGAGTAATTAACTTTCTTTAGATAAAGACTCCCTGGGTATCACAATGCACCGTCAGTGCCTGTAACAGAGGGAATGGGATACTCTCTGCACTGTGGACCATAGTCTTCGGCACACAAATTAGAAAACTTCAAGTCCATCAACTTCCATAAGAGTTCAAGCTAATTCTCAGCTAACTGTCACCAGCCATTAGCTGGCGACCATCCTCCCCTTGGACCATCCTCCGAGGCTGCACAGACATAGTTGAGGATCAGGGAGAGTCTAGTAGCAATTTGATTAAATCAACTAATTTCAATCCCCACCTGTAACAAATTGACCGAAAAGAGAAAGTATGAATAAGCCCTGGGGCAGGGGGGAAAAAGGGCAGGTTCAAGGGCCTATGCAAGTTTCAGATTCTCCTCCCAGAACACAAATTGTGCATTTTGATACATATTCAGATGATTTTCTCTGAAGCATGAGAAATATCTTCTGCCTCACAGATTGCACGCTGTCAAAAACAGTGTGTGCTTTCTCAGTGTTGGTTTAAGACCCTACAAAGGAATTACACAACCTGGCAACAGCAGCAATTGGAAGCCACAATGCTTTTTGTTAAGAGCTGGCATTATGGGAAAACTACAGATCAGGATCACTTGTGATATGCTTGCACTTTGCTTTAACAAGGAAAGAAATGCTTGTGTTATGATAATGCATGTGTCTTTGGAAACATGCTGTTTTCTTAGAAGGACATTAAGTGAAGATGGAAACTTTCTTCCCCTGACTTTTCAGGAACAGGAAAATAAGGTGCTGTTACACTCAGACGGTCAAGAAGGATTAAAGAGTGGGAATATGTTTTACAGAACTGCTGCTTGAAACCTGGTATTTTGCTCAAAGATTTTTGCATAGAGACACAATGGAGTACAATACAGCATTTAAGGACCACCTTAAGACAGACAAAAAAGTAGAGGTACCAATATTTAGAGAGCCATCTTCCACTTTCAAACAGCGCTCTGTTAGAAAGGAGAAGTGAACAAGGGCACACAAATAGGAGAGAAGGGGGAAGGGGGGGCATTAAACCAACAAAAAAGACAGGGACTCTGTTTAGGGATACACAGAAAAGAATCCAAAGGGCAGACTGGTACCAGCATAGATGACAAACTGGGGTAGCCCAGCAACAATCATGGACTGCACCTATCAATAATTGGAGCAGAAAGAACACACAGCATTTGTTTACAGAAAATTAGAATTAAGAATATTCTCAGTGAAGATATACGTGGACACATTCACTTTGTGTTTGTTGCATATAATTTCACAGATTAATTTTGATCAGCACAGTTTGACGCTTGGATCTTCCTCTTCTTAGCAGTTTAATTTTTGCAAATACAGAGAATGCCTTCACTTGCAGGAAGCCTGTTTGTAGCCCCACCAAGCTGCTTGCAGTAGATGGAGGGTCTGGGGTCAGAAACGAAAATTTAGCATTCATGTTGGTGCTGTTTAATAGTTCTGCTGATGTCCGCCCCACAGCCTCCCACCTTCAAGCTCGAGGCTATGGCACAGCCCCCCACACTCATATGCCCATCTCTCCCTAGCTGACAGAAACCTTTCTGTGACTACAAAAGGGATCAGTTTGAACCAACTGGCTGCTGAGACCTTAGCGTACCACTCAGCGTATATTTTCTGCTCCTGTGACTCCTGTAACTGCCACAGCTCCTACTTCATCTCAGTAACATGAAAAGTACTTGATTGTGATTCAAACTAAATATTTATATTCAGAATTCTATTTTTAACTGTGAAAGCTACTAGTGGCTGCAAAGGCAACAGACCTACTTTAAGGCAGTGAGCCGTTCTGTTACATATGTTATGTTTCCTTCTGCCTCCTTTCCTCTCAACTGGAATTATTTTAAATTGTAATTTCCTTGGGACAAAGACCTGTCTTTCTCTGTAAAATGTAAGTATTATGTGGACTCTATGCCAGGATCAACAAATCTTACCTTATCTGGAGAATAAGAAAGTAAGAAAGGTTTCTTTAAAATATTAACATAACATTTTCAGGTCCTGAAAAGCTGTTGGTGCACAAAGTGTAAGGCTCTAGTCAAAAAAGTGTAATCACAGAACACTGTTTAAGGAAAAAGCTAGCAGAAGTCAATACAGTTTGTCAGGTTCAAAGGATTTATTAAGTTAATTCTGTTTACAAAAGTTACATCAGACACAGAATGTTTAAAAGGTTAATGAACTCTAAAAAGAATAATGTAGTTTGAGACATCAATAGAGCTTTTGAAAGATGGAGGAGAAATCCTACTCTTGCGTAGTGCTGACCTAGAAGAAAGCTTCAACTATTCTCCCACTCCACTCTTTTGTATCTCCAGTGGCAAGTCTAAATAGAAAAACAGGCCTGAAAACAAGAATGGTACAAAGAGCCTCAGCAGGAAAGCAAAATGAGGAGATAGCTTCTTTGAAACCTAGATTGTTTTAAAGGAAAAAGTCGCAAAACAATAAAAATTAGAAGCTTCCTAAAGCCACTAAAAACAACCATGGCCCCTTACTCAAAGGTTAACCACACTCACCAAAATACTAGCTCAAGAACTGACAAATGTATCACACAATTGACTCAAATCTACTGATCACAAAACCCCCTCTTAACAGAGAAATCCAATGCACTGTTCGTGCAGCAGGATTATTAGAAGCGAAGAGTATTTTATCAGATAAAAATCTCTCATGTACAGAAGAAAACCACATTTAATGCTGTAATTAGTATTCTTCCCTTAGCACGTCCTGTTTTGCACATTTTCAAAGCACTGTCTGGCCTTCCAGCTGTAATCTCCAACAGCCCTGTGATGAACACTCTCACTGTTTTAGAAATGAGTATTTCACTACACGTACTTCTCTACCACTGGCTGCATCTCCTTCCATCTCTGTCTAGTTTGCAGTGTTTTTTTTTTTTTTTTTTTAAACATTTCTTAGAGGACTGCAGCAGCCAAAATCTTGTTTTCTATCTGTCTTGAATCGTAACCGTTCAGTGGCAAGGCAAGCAGGCTTGCTGTCCTCTGAGACAGGCTACAGACCAGGTTACAGTCTGGATACCTAATAATAATGAAGAAAAATTAACACAGCCTGATCAAATGCACTGAGAAGACCACCATCTGCAGCCTAGAAGTTGGGAACAGATATATCAGTTTGTAGCAAAAGCTACAGGAATTCTTTCAGGACATGCAGACCCTATATTTATGTCTTTAAGTTGCTACATTTTAATGCCTTTTACCCCAAGAGATCCAATGACAGTATTAAAAATGTAACTGGTATTACACACAGAGCAAAGCCAGATATACAAAATATTTTGGAGTAAACTAGAAGACAGTCTCTTCCTGCCTTGGAATTAAATTAACACAATAGCTTCTGTAAGACTTTCTCTTTTCAAAAAGAAGACGTTTTTCAAAAAGACTTTCATTAATTGACCCTGAGAACGACTACTAAGAAAGTCTTATTCTCTTCCTCTTTCTTCTTCTGCCATTTATTTCTACCCATTTCCTTTTGCTGTGTCAAGCAATCATGTGGTAAACCAGATCAGCAGGTTCATTATAATGTAAGAATAACCTAACAAAAAAGTGTTCTGTAGTGTCAGAGCACCAATCCAGCTTGCCCTGTCACTAAACAGAATGGAAAAGGGATGGTGGAGGTGCAGAGAACCTGCCTTTTGATGGCAGCCTGCATTTTATCAGGTCAGTCTTACCACAAAACTGCATACCAGTAAACTCACGAAGAATGCCCAACATTACACATAAAACACCAGAGTTAGTGTTGTAGCTCTGGGAGGTTAAATAGTTTAATTCCTTAAATTCTTTAAGAATCTTAACTTTAACCCATCTTTCTGCAAATCGACAAACTGAGTTACCCACTCTAGACGATTTTTTTCTTTGTACATATTTGGCTGTTAAAATAACACCACACCCTTTCAGAAGCCCACAGATTTCCTCATACAGGTTTTCAATGGCAGACCACAAGGGCCATACTTCTATTATTGCCTTATTTTCCCTATGGGTAAGTTCAGTTTTGAAAGATGCTTAGCAGATTAAAGGGCAGAGGAAATTCTTCCAAGGGTGGAACTCCGCATTCAGAGAGCTTTAACAGATTTTGCTTCTGCAGGTAGGTATGTAACGATGGATTAAGAGTTCTAAACCAGTTTTGCACTTCCTTTAAACAAATTCAAAACTTACAAGTTGTTAAAATATTTGGTCAGGTTGAGCGCTGAGGTACTTTTGGAAAGCATTAAGATGTATTAAGAAGAAAGGTAAACCTAACGGCTTAAATTTTGGCAGACGAATGTACGTTGACTTACAGGAAGATATCTTTACCCTGAGGTTTAAAACTACGCCACTTCTAATAACTTTTTCAACACGTTTTTAGGAAAAAAAAAATATGTATTTTTTGTGAGGTTGTGGAAACCAACTCTTCACGAAAGGGGCTCGGGACAAGAACTCCGCCTCAGCGCGCTGGCAGGGGGGTAAGGGCGGGCGGCAGGGCGCCGGAGGCTCCCCGGAAGGCTGCTCCCCTGCCTCGGCCGCGGGGCGAGCCCTGCACCGCCTCCGCCACGGCTTCCCGGCCAGCGGGGGCCTGACGGGGCCTTCTCGAAGCTTCCCCGGCGCGGCCACGCCGCCACCCCCGCGGCGCCCAGCCGAGGAAGAGGAAGGCAGCGGGCGGGCAGCACGGCCCCGCGCCCCCTCGGCGGGGCTCTGTCAGCCGGCACCCAGCTGCTCTGCGGGGCGGCGGGCGGGCGGGCCGCCGGGACCCTCGCAGCTTACCTGGCTTGGCCGGTTTCGGCGGCGGCGGCTTGGACATGGCTGTGGCCGGCGGGGCGAGCCCTCTCCGGGCTCCCGGCGGCGGCGGGGACGAGGAGGGCGAGAACGGGGAACAGAAGGAGGAAGGAGGGAGGGAGGCACAGAGGTAGGGAGGGGCGTGCGCAGCGACGGTGCCGTGCGCAGCGCCCCCTAGCGGCGGCCGCGTGGTGCCGTGCGCAGCCAACCCCTGCGCGCCGAGGCCCCGCCCGTCCTCGCTCTCCCCCCCTCGCCCCGGCGGCGGTTGGCGGCGGTTGGAGCGCGGGCGAGTACCGGCGGCAGGCGTGAGGTGCGGGGTGCTCCGTCCCCGGCGCGGGACGGGGGTTCGGTGCCCCGCGGGTCGGTTGCTGCCGTGCGGAAGCCCCGCGGGCGGGGCGGTTCGCGCTGGCCGCTCTGCCGGTGTCCGTAGGCGGCGGTTAGCGTGTGGTGCTACGCCCGGGCACCGGCGTGTGGTGAGCTGCGTGAGCCCTTCGGCAGCTCCGCGAAACGGGCGTGCGGGTTCGGTGCCCGGTCTGTGGTGACCGAGGGGAAGCGTGGTGTGGCCGCTGGTGCTGGAGCGCTGTCACCGCGTGCCGTTAAAAACAGGGCGAGGGCAACGGCTTGGGGGAGCTGGAGTGAATCTGTGTTCTGTTTAAAGGTGCTAAGGCGAGGTGGGTAGGCTAGCGTTGGAGTTCCGTGTTGCAACCTGGAGACAAACGTGCCTTCGTAATTTGGGCTACACGTTATTCTGGGGGAGGAAGAGTTGACCATTTTTTTGTCGTCACGGTGTTTCTTTCTCATGAGGTGGGATTAACTTTTTGTGTAGACAGTGACGTAAATTTGGGTCCAAAGCTCGGTACCTGTGTCCAGATGTTAGTTTGTAACATAGCTTTTTTGTGGGTCAAAGGCTAATCCTCAACAGCACAAATCTTACTGAATTTCTTTAATAGCATTGGGTTTTCATGGATCAAGTTTTATCATATCCTGAGAACGGGTAATATGCTTACACTCTCTAAATAGATAGTCAATACCATAAACATATCATTGACCTTGAGAATTACTAGATTTTTTGAAAACCTTGCACGCTGACTTGAAAAGCTTACCCAGTATGCAGCGTGATTGCAAAACTATGTCTGTCGTACTGATGATGACTCTTGCACTAGTCAGTACATCCTCATTTTTTTTCTAACAGAGAAAACACACAAAGCAGCCATGCAAAGATCACAGTGCAGGTCTGTGAAACAAATGCAAAAGGCTAAACTCTCAGATTCTGTGTATGTCTAAATCTTACTTTAACAGAAATATTGTGTGGTTTTACTTTCATTTTGATGCCCTGTAATGGTCGTTTGTCTAGTATAGCACAGATGACTTGTTTGTCAGGGATGGTGTTACCTGCTCTGTCCTATCCGATTTTAAGAGTCTGACTGAGAGGACAGAGCAGGTGAAAAATGGGGTGATTGCATGTGGTTAAGCACTTATTGATTTGTGCGTGCTCTTGGAAAATAATGTTTGACAAATGCTTGACAAAGTCTGTAGACTAGTGCTACTTCCAAGAGAAACACCTGTTCTGGAAGAAAGTTCTGGGTTAAGAGTTAGGGAAAGACAGGATTGTGTCTTTTGGCAGCTCTGACATAGGAAGGTGTTCAGTCAGCCCTTGCTACCTGTCCTTCTGCAACACTGTAGCTTTGAAGCTAATTGGATGGTAAACTAGAAGGAGTTCATTTAGCTGAAAACTAATATTCATCCTTTCCCTCCCCTTTTGCAGAACTGTTTTTCAGCTGGAGTAGTTTTCCGCTGCAGTGCACCTTGGGCTCTGCAAACAGTTCCAGAAGAAAGGTTTTTGGAAAAGTTAGGGAAAGATAGAATTGCGTCTTTTGGCAGCTAACAGCTGACAGCTAGAGCCGTAGGATAGGTTTCTTGGCAGCAATAGGGACGTAGGTGGACACATGCGGCCTGTTTTGGAGTTTCAGTCTTTGATCTTGAATCCAGATTGTTCTGTGGTGGAGCAGATGAGGATCACTTACGTGATCAGTGCTGTTAACTATAATGAGGGAATGGTGAGTTCTTACGCTGCCAAGACCAAGATTTGTAAGAGTCTTTGGACATACTCTGTTATGATCCTTAAAGAATTTTTGAAACATCTTTCTTTCCTCAGCATATGTCACCAGGTTCTTTTCTAAGTTTTTTGTTTGTTTGTTTTGCCATGGCAGCATCTATTTATGTAGTCCTTTGGATAGAGTTAATGTTTGAGCTAGTGATTGTGCTTTTCTTCAAGGTACTTCTGTGGTAATCAATACTGGTAGAAATTAGTCTCTCAAAGTTCACCTCAAATTATTAAAATACTGCCAAAGGTAAAATGCACTGAAGTCTGTGATACCTATAAATTAAGAGTTTTAACTGGGTTGCTATTTTTGACAGTGGAGAGGAGGAACTGAGGAGAAAAGCTATGAAAATACTTGTTGTTGGCCTCGGAGGGTAAGTATCAGCAAATTAAATTTCCTGTACAGCTCAAGACTAGTCTTCCTTGCAGAATGAATTGCGGTATAATTTCTATTTCTGAATAGATAACTTGTGAAAATAGATTATAAATATATCATATTATTGTATTTTTTTATTGTGTATAACTCTTAAGCAATTGTTCCTGTCTGTTAGAGATCTCAGGTATCACCTCTAATTTCTTTGTTATCTTTGCTGGATTTACTGTCTGGATGGTAGCTGGATTTACTGTTTGGAAGCTGTTAGAACCTTATAGAAAATTTCAAGGGAATATTTAATGTGAATAAACTTTATGGGAGTGGGGCCAGTGTCTTTGTGGTTTACTCTATTTATATGTGTATGTGTGTATAGGTGTGTATATGTTTAAAAGACAGATTATATCTTGATGCAGTTTCTACTGTGTTTTCTAAATCAGAGTAACAAATGGAGGAAAAACAACACTGGCAGAAAAACTTAAGAAAATGCTTCCCAACTGTGATATAATCTCTCAGGATGACTTCTTTAAGGTAACAGTATTGATGAAAAGACCTATGAGATAAAAGTGGTCTTGATTTTAACATCATTTGTACTATTCCCAGTTCAGCTATCGATGGACTGTTAAAATTGACACTGCTTAAAATAATAACTGCAAGAAAGAGAAATAAAACCAAAACTGGGGTAACTGAACTTTCAGTGGCCAAAACCACTGAGTATACTTGGGAAAAAGAAATTGACTATATTTTTGATACTCTTTCAAAGTAAGTAATGGGTGTACCTTGGATGTGTTTTTTGCAGATACTTTATGCTAATGGAGTTTATAATAATGTTGTGTTTACCCTACATCCATGTGGTAATACGTAGTTCATTATTTCCCAAATCAAAAAAGAAAAAAATAAACATTTTGTATTAATATCAGAGTTGTTAAAGAGGTTGAACAGGTTCTGATTTCTGAAGGGTAAAGTTCTAGTGAACTTAAGAGCTATGATTTGGAGAATCCGTTGTTCTAGATCAAATAAAGTGTTTGTATGACATCAAAATCATTGTATACGGCATTCTAATTTTGAACACAAATTTTATCAATTAGGATACAAAGCACCATTGAAAATACTGATTTTTCTTCTTTTCAGCCAGAGTCTGAAGTAGAAACAGATGAGCGTGGATTTAAGCTGTATGATGGTCAGTAACTTTGAAGCATTGTTTCTGAACATTTTACTGAAACTCCATTGTGCTGAGCTTCAACACTTTGTACCCCTCCATCCTCTGAACCCATCCCTTCTGAGAAAGGCTGTAAACAAATGATTCTTTCAGAGTGATCCTTACCTCAGTTTCTCTCAGCTCACTGAGATGAAAATAGAAAACTTGATGAATTAGCAAATTGCTGAAGCTAGTGCTTGTCTGACTTTTTCCTCTTTTTAATTTTTTCTCAAGTTGCACCTGGTGCAGTAGCAAATGCTTCAGTTCAGTTGAAAGTCTCTTGACTTACAGCACTGGCATAAGCTAAGCCTCATCACTTTCTATGTAATGATGGATTTTTTTCACTTTGATCTCATTGGATATCTTCACCATCGAGTCTCGTGCATTGTTATATTCTAAAGAAGTTAAGCTTGGGTCTGATCTCATGTCAGATCTTACATTGAGACCAAATGTTTCCAACTTCATAGGTAATGCTGGCTCAGTATGCCAATTCATCTGTGTGAACTTCTAGATCCAGATCTACTTTATGCCAGTAATTTGGTTCAGGTCATATCTAGTTATAAACAGTTGATTATTAGCTACTCTGTTTTGATACTCTGTGGTCACAAAATGTATTGTTCTAAACATTGGCCAGAAACTTAATTTATGTCTGAAAACTGACTTTCATCAGTTAATCCAGTCTCTGACCCATCTTCTAGGCTAGATGAAACTGGAATGTGAAACTGGAGGGATAAGTTGGACATTCTGGTTCATTCTGGGCTTAATGCTGCGCTTAAATATTCCTTTAAAATGTATTTGCTCTTACCTTATGCAAAGTCTGCCTTCTGTTCAGTACTTACCTGATATGTTCTTTCATCTCTACACAAAAACAGGTGCTACACTATGCTGTTTTGCTTTGTATGCCATCCTCCTTTCAAACCAATCCATCCCTCCCAACCATCCAAATACTTGAAACCCAATGAAAACCCAAACCAAAAACAAATTTGAGCCCCCTCCATTGGCCTATTTCAGTGACAGCTGACTGAAAGGTGGAGGTATTAGTTTTTTTTACAAGTTCTCTAGAATAAGAGAGCAGTCCGTGGAATTTCTTCCATGGAGAAAAAAGGCTGTGAGGGAATTCACACGCTTTTTGGTGTCACAGGATTCAGAGGGACCACACCAACCAGACATACTCCAATCCTAGGAAAAGCTTCTGTTTTAGGGTATCATCTGTTGCCAACACAGAACTGCCTACATGTGTGAGATCATTTAGACTCTCATTTAGACTTACATGTAGATTATTTGTTTTCTACTGATTTAGGTTAATCAGTAATTGGCACTTGAGGGTTCTTTAAATTTTTTAATTCTTTGTTTTTAAGAGATGCCTAACTTTTTCTTTTCGTCTAGTACTTGATGCTCTCTATATGGATGAAATGGTGAAAAGTATTCACAATTGGATGAACAGCCGTACATGCTCAGCTGTTGTCACTGAAGAACCACAGAATACACGTGACAGTGTTAAAAATACAGAAGATGTTTATATTTTGATCGTTGAAGGCTTTCTGCTGTATAATTATGAGTAAGCAGTAGTATGTAAACTGGTATGTTAAGAACTGCCCTAAAAAGGAAGGGGGAACTAAATATATATTTTTCGTAGGCCACTTAATGAACTCTGGAATAGAAGATATTTTTTGACGCTTCCTTATGAAGAGTGCAAAAGGAGAAGGAGGTAAGATTATTCAATTATTGCTCACAGAGGGTCGTTGTATACTCTAACCTGGAGTGGTTTGTTTTTACCATCTTGTGCTTGCCAGATATAAGCTTAACAGTTTGCAGATCACAGAGAACAGATTATCTGTTTTCTGTGATTCCCAGGCAAGATGCTGTGGGTATTTATCAAATATTAACAAATGTGGTGGGTTTTTTGTTTGTTTGTTTGTTTTTTGCATTTTAAAGCACTGAGATCACTGAGATATTAAAATGTTAAGTGTCTTACAAATTCCGAAACGGAATTTGGCATCCAGATAAATTATTTAGATTACTGACTGCATATTGGGGTTAACATTTCTTTTAAAACGAGAAAAAAAAACATAAAGTAGTCTTATCCTTGGGTGAAAATAGCTACATGATTAATGTTAAAGTAACAATATTTATGCATGGTTTTATTGTATAATTCATTTAAAAGTATATGATGTATTAGTTACACTGTGTATTTGATTTAGGTTATTGAGCCAGTGTCTAACTTGGCTCCAGATTTGCAGTGCTACCATGTGCTTGGAGCAATATATATCCATGAAGTCTGAAACTGCTGTCTGAGTAAAGCAATCCTCCGTTCAGCTGACTTTAGTTGACTCCACTTTAGGTTCTTGACTAAACTTGCCTTTAAAGGAGTTTAGTGTCCGATTTTTTAGCCATTTAAAACTTGAGAAGTCTATATACCCAAAAAAAGAAAAAAAAAAAAAAAGTAATTTATTTTGGTAACATTTTCAATGCAGCTTAATTTATATATAATGTCTTCTTCAATTAAAACTCATTTTCTGTTATCTAAAATAGAATTTGATTGGCAGAAATAGGTAAGTTAGCAAGAGTTCTTACCACAGATGATATTATTACAACAAAAATCCCTGCTTTGCTCCAGCAGTTATGCAACCTCCTTGCCTATATGTATTTTGGATACATGCTCTTATTAAACCAGCTAACATTGGGTGTTGTGTGGGAAATGCAAAACTTGCATGGGAATGCAAATACATTTCTGTGTAGCACCAGAGTCTATCAGCCAGCAGATACACCAGGGTACTTCGATGGACACGTGTGGCCTATGTATCTGAAGTACAAAAATGAATTGGAAGAACACACAAGTAACATTGGTATGGTATCCTTAATTTTAAACTTATAAAATGATAAAGTGTGGTGCTTGTCTGTTTTGTTTGTTTGTTTTGTTTTGTTTGATTTTGTGTTTTTCATAAGGGACAACATTTTCTTCAAGGGTGGCACTTGCACAGTAGGTTTTGCCCTTTCTGTTGGTTTGTATTTTAAGTCTTTACAGTTTTGTTTTATTATTTTTAATTATTTTTAAATAATGAAAATTATGAGGTTAAAAAGTAGAAATGTTTTGATCATCAATTAAGTCCATTTAACAAGCTAGTTTGCATGTTCATTTGTGGATAAATGTCCGTGGCTAAACAGGAAACTTCTGAGACAATAGCTGATGCCTTGGCTGAATTCTTCAAAATTAAAATCCTGGCTGATGTCCCATTAAAAGCTATAGGATACTTCACAGATGCTTTCGTACATACCACAGTCACTAGTCTTGCATGGGGAATGTCAAAGCCTAGCTTGCTGGTATGGTGGTGCTGTGAGTTTGTGTGACACTGACACTTTAACAGCTCTTGGGAGTGCATGCTTCTGGAGTGGGTCTCAGAGGAAAGAAACATCAGGTGGCTTTTCATGAGCATGCAGATTAGGGCACTGCTGTTTACTGTGCAGTGAGGGAGAGAACTACAATGCTCTTCCTTGACTTCCTCAAACCCTGACGTTGAGGAAGAACCTGAGATCTTGCCTTGCATAGGAACCTCTCTGCTGAATTATTTGATTGCTCTACTGTCCTAATGTTATTACTGCTACTCTTTTGGAGCTTTTTTTACCGTAAATATTTGTAAACTAATTCCTAACTATGATACTTTTCCATTATGTTATTTTTTAACATTCATATTCAATTTGGGAAAGAAACAAAGGGAGGAACAGCTCTTGCTTTCTGTTTTTTTCATCTCTTCTGATTGCATTCATAGGAATACTGAAAATGTTACCAACTGCTACTGTAGATAACTGGCACAGAACTCATGAAAACTTTTTCTTTCTTCTTAGTTTATTTGGATGGAACTAAACCCCAAGAAGAGCTTTTATCCTGTGTGTATAGTGATATAATACAGGAATTAAAAAAGCTGAGGGAAGGAAGTAAGTGATTTTATTGGAAATTGGATATGCTTATAGAATTCCAAGTTAACAAGAAGCTTATTACTTTGTATGGAAACACTGCAAGGATTGTACGGATCTATATCTGACTATATTTTCATAATGCAAGGTGCTGCATCTGGGTCAGGGCAATCCTGGACATGAGTACAGACTGGAGGAAGAGCAGCCCTGCAGAGAAGGACTTGGGGGTTTTTGTGGGCGAAAAGCTCAACATGAGGCAGCAGTGTGCACTTGCAGCCCAGAAAGCCAGCCAAATCCTGGGATGCATCAAAAGTGGCCAGCAGGTGGAGGGAGGTGATTATCCCCCTCTGCTCCGCCCTTGTGAGGCCCCACCTGGAGTGCTGTGTCCAGGTCTGGGGCCCCCAGCACAAGAAGGATGTGGGGCTGTTAGAGCTGGTCCAGAGGAGGGCCGTGAAGTTGATCAGAGGGCTGGAGCACCTCTCCTACGAAGAAAGGCTGAGAGAGCTGGGGATGTTCAGCCTACAGAAGAGAAGGCCCCAGGGAGACCTCACTGAGGCCTTTTAGTACTTAAATGGGGCTTATAAAAAAGATGGAGAGAGACTTTTACATGGGCAAGGTAGTGATGGGACAAGGGGCATTCGTTTTAAACTAAAAGAGGAGAAATTTAAATTAGATGTTAGGAGGAAATTCTTCACTCAGAGGGTAGTGAGGCACTGGAACAGGTTGCCCAGAGAAGCTGTGGATGCCCCATCCCTGGAGGTGTTCAAGGCCTGGCTGGATGGGGCTTTGGCCAACCTGATGTAGTGGGTGGCATCCGTGTCGACACGAGGGTTAGAACTAGATGATCTTTAAGGTCCCTTCCAGCCCAAACCATTCTAGGATTATGTGATACATATACATATGTTCCTATGTCTTTATGGATATTTGGCTGTTACTCTGCGTCATAATGAGGTATAGCTTTAAGCGCATTGTTGGGTTCTCTTGAATAATAGGTGAACCCACTGCTATCTGCTGATAGAGTAAAAAAAAAAAAATTAAGGTGAGGCAAAACATCAGTGTAAGCAGACACGTTGTGGTAGTGGTAGGTTCAAATTTACAGTGATGTCACATGCAAACAGAGGAATGACACCGTAAGTTAAACATGTACTTTATTTTTGTTTCAGATCAGCAAGTCTCATGGCATGATAATGTAGAAGGCCTGGGTTCTGTCTGATATGGATTTAAAACCCCAAGAATGGTGCTTGGCAAGCCAACCAACTGAGCAGATGTCCACACTTAATGCCCATAATGATAGTTCATACAACGCAAGTGGATTTGTAGCAAGTATTAGCTCTGTAAGCCTCAGATACTGAGTTAACTATCAACAGTGCATTATTCCTTAGGATTCCTTCCATCAGTCATGCCTTGGCTGATCTTTACATGTGATTGAATTTGTGTATTTTAAATAATATAAACACTTTTGTATACAGAACTAAACTATAAAGATGCAATTCTGTTGGATTAGTAAGATGATCTGAAAATGGATGAATGCAATTTGAAATGTTCATATAGTACTTGGGAATGATGATTAAATATTAGAGGTAATCACTGATAAACACGGTTAGAGGAACTAGCTGTAAGCTGTGGCAATGCTAACTTTAAGATTGTGTAAGCTGTTATTCTGCTCGTTCAGTAACCGAATCCGTTACTGAATGCATTGTAACTGAGCTTAGACTTGCTCAATACCTGTGTGGTGTTTCTCAGGTAATTTCTATGTTACATGTTTGGACCAGCTGAGAATGTATTATTTTAGAAAGAAAGATTGTTAGGAAAATGTGGGGGACTAACATCTCAGAATAGATACGCATCACTAACAAGTTAAATTACATATATCATGGAAAGATCATGGATTAGAATGGTGAAAAGTACAAGATAATAAATCCATGCTTCGGGGAGGAGGAAGTAAGAAATATTTCTTACTAATATTCAGAACTCAGGATGAAGTTATATTATGTATGTAATTATATATTACATATACAATGAAAGCGTTCAGAAAGCAGGCATACTAAATGTATGTTAAAATTTTATTACAGAATCTGTATATATATATCAAGATAAACTAGGAAACTAGCAGGTTTAATTGTCTTCAGTTGCTGGATAAGTAACATATTAACCCATACTTCTTGTATATGATCTCTTAAATTTTATTTAAGAATAAATAAAAACTAAAATTAAAAAAAGCCTTTATTATTAAAAATAATTTATTTTTAATTAAAAATAAAAAAGCCAGAATAAAAATCCAGCTGCAGATGTGAAAAGCAAAGGATGGACTGTATTACTTACACTTCAACTGAACTGATCATGGTGATTGAAATGTGTTGCTTTATTAATAGTCCCAAAACTGTAAATAAGAAAAAGGCCTTAAACAGATCAGAGCAGTTAAATCTGTGTTCAAGATGAAGTACTTCTAAATGCTGTTTTGTATTGTTATTTTGCAATAAAAAAACCTTCAGGTTATTTTTGCTCAAATGCATTGATGTTGTTGAACTTCCTATCCTTGCGTGGAGCTTATAGGCTTGTGGTCTCCCTTTGATAAACTTGTGAAGTATTTTCTTACATGGAGAAATGTGTAAGTGCAATTTTAGATGTATTGACTGCAGAGTGCTTTGGGCTTACACAGCAAGGTTTTTGGGGGGGGGCGGGGGGCTGCACGGGTGGCCTCTGTGAGCAGAGCCCAGCATCCGCCCCACGTTCTGTTCACAGCCTGCTCCAAAAGGGACCCACTGCTGACCAGAGCCAAGCCAGTGAGCAGTTCTTTTTGGGCCTCTGGGAGAGCAGATTGAAGCAGGAAGAAAAAACTGCTGTGCAACAGCAGATGGGAGAGAGGAGTGAGAAGCAGCCCTGCAGACCCCAGGGTCAGTGCAGCAGGAGGGCAGGAGGTGCTCCATGCGCTGCAGCAGCAGTTCCCCTGCAGCCTGTGGAGAGGCCCCTGGTGGAGCAGGCTGTCCCCCTGCAGCCCACGGGTCCCACATGGAGCAGATCTCCACGCTGCAGCCCCCCCGTGGAGGAGCCCCCGGTGGAGCAGGTGGATGTGGCCTGGAGGAGGCTGCGGCCCATGGAGAGCCCCCGCAGGAGCAGGCCCCGGGCCGGAGCTGCAGCCCGTGGAGAGGAGCCCACGCAGGAGCAGGGGTCTGGGGGGAGCTGCTGCCCGTGGGGGACCCGTGCTGGAGCAGTTTGCTCCTGGGGGAGGGATGGACCCCCTGCTACGGAGCCGTGTGGCAGCAGTGCTCCGAGAGCACGGAGTGCCCGTGCCAAACCCCTCCCCCCCAGACAAACGGCGGGCCCCTCCCTGTAGTGCTGGGCGGCACCGCCCGCCGGCAGCACCACGCCTGCGCCAGCCGCCGCGCCCCTCCTCTCCCCTCCTGTCACGGCGCCGCGCACGCTCTCGCGATACTCCCCCTGGGCCGGCGCTCGCCGCGGGGCCGCCCCTCGCCGGAAGCGAGCGCCCGTGCGCGACCGTTGCGGGCGGGCGGCGGGGGGATGTCGGCCGCGTGCGCCGTGTCCCGCAAAGCGCAGCCGGCGCTGCCGCCGCCGCCGCCCCGGGGAGAGAGGGACCCGCCCGCCAAGGCTATGCGCAGGGGGCTGCGGCGGGGCCACGAGGAGGAGCGCGAGCAGCTGCCGTGGCCGGCGGAGGGCGCGGGCGGCGGGGGCGGCGAGCGGCAGGCCGAGCGGGCGGCCGAGCGCGGCGACGAGCGGCGGCGGCGGCAGCCGCACGAGCCCAGAGCGCTGGCGGCGGCGGCCCGGGCGGAGGAGGAGGCGGAGGAGGAGCGCATGGAGCGGGAGCACTTCCGCAGGATCATCAACGCCTTCCGATACTACGGGTAACCGGCACCGCGGGGGTGCTGCGGGCGGACCCCCTACCCCACCGACCGGCCCGGCCCTCGCGTCCGTGGGTTCGCGCAGAGCCGTCCCGGGGGCTTTGTCGGCGACAGGGCTTAACGTTTAAACAAACACGCGGCAAAACGCCTGGAGCGAGGGTCCGGAAGGTCGCCTCGTCTCAGATAAAACGCCAAAACGGTTTGTGAAGCGTTCAGAAGGGCCCTGCCCTCAAAGAGGCGAAAAGGATGCTTTCCTCACTGGAGAAATTTCCGAAAGATTTGTTAATTTGTACGGCAGATGAGCCCTCGTAATAGGGCTAATGGATGCCATTTTCTAATAAGCTTAGCTCTCTAAACGTTTGAAAAACGTGTTTTTTTTTTCAGTCAAAAAAAAAAAAAGGGGGGTTCATTGGGCCTTTAGGAATGAGATAAAAGTCGGAAATAACCAACTTCAGTGAAGGGATAACAACGCATTCCAATGACAGAGAAAAGGGGTGGGACTGGCTGAAAAAGTCCACTCGTCTTTAGTATTTTGGTAAACCCAAATGTTACTTTAGGCTTTAGAAGTAGATTTAGGACGTAGCTATGCTGCATATTGTATACTCCTGCTGACAGACCCTGTCACCTGAGTCATTATTATGCACTGAACTGCTTTTTGTTGATGTCAGACAAGCATACCCAGAACTTTTAAGTGACAGTTAGGTTTTTCGGATGAGTAAGCGACATTTTAAGTATTTTTTTTGCTTATTATTTCTGTATCATGGATTTTTTTGTTTTCCAGGATTTATGTTTGAGCAGGAGGTTGGACTGGATGACACCTTGGATTTTTTCTCTGTACAGAATTCTCTAATAACAGACAGCTGTCATTTACTGATGTCAGTGATGTAACTGTATCTTCTGGCCTCAGAAAGCAGGAACATCCCTGTCAACCTCATGCTCAAGTTATGATTCTGGGTTGCTTTTGAATCCTTCAATTTCAGTAGGAAAGTGTAATGAAAGGATATGACTCAAATTCTACTGTAGGAATTGAATAAATTCTGCTTCAGAGAAATAAATCTGACTTTAAGTGGAATTACATATGTTGGTAGTTAAAAATTATTTGTGTGGAAGCACCCGTATGAACAAGGCAAAAACACGTTTTCATTTCAGTCCCGATTAAGGTTAGCAGACATACGGACCTAAATTAATCCCATGTAGTTCTTCTGATTTCCGTGAATTATTCATTCTGCTAACAGGTGTCAACTCATCATTAAAAGGATGGAGAATGATTCAAAGGACATTACTGACAAAGCATCCAACAGATGTTGATAATGAGACATGTTTTATATAGAGGATCAGTTTATTTTTCTTACTGATCTTTTCTACTTTATTTTTTAAATGTCACTTAAACCCTGTGTATATATTAAAATGAACACTTTCAGTAGTATAAATGAAATGTTGGAAACGTTAACTGGTCAAATTTCCAGTCCGAGGTTGCAACTAAAATCATAGCAGCTACACCTGTTGTGGGCAGCTGAGCCCCACACAGTGGCTTGCTCACTCTCCCACAGCATAATTGAGAAAAGAGAGGAAGGGGTAAAAGAGAGAAAACTCATGGGTTGAGATGCAGACAGTTAATAGGTAAAGCAAAAGCTGTGTAACCATGCAAAGCAAAATAAACAATGCATTCATGACTTCCCATGACCAGAGAGATGTTTACCCATTTCCAGGAAAGCGGAGCTTCGTCACATGTAATAGCTACTGGGGAAGGCAGGTGCTATAACTGTGAATACCTCCCTTTCCTCCTCCTTTTACCCAACTTTCATTGCTGACCATAGCATCATATGGTAGGGGATATCCCTTTGGCCAGTCTGGGCCAGCTGTCCTGGTTGTGTCCCCTCCAAGCTTCTTGTGTACCTCTAGCCTCCTCACTGGTAGGGCAGCATGAGAAAGAAAGCCGTGATGCAAACAAGCAACAGCTAAAACATCTGTGTGTTATCAACACTGTTTTGGTGACAAATCCAAGATATAGCGCTATATGAGCTGCTGTAGGGAAAATTAACTCTAACCCAGTCAAAAGCAAGTCAGTACCTTGCAGTCTCTGATTGCTAGTTCTCAACTCTACAGCAGTACGATGACATGAAAGTTTGAGAAACTGCAAGATGGCTTAACTCAATAAAATGATTTGCTCCTGCCAAAAGGGGCAATCTCCCTTGACCTGGCATCACAGCCTCTCCCTCCCAGAGTTGCTATGACCCTGTGCTTAGCCAGCTTGACTTACTAAACTGTCAGAAATCAAATAGAGCTATCCTATAGAGCTCTCTTCACAGTTAGCAAGTCAAACCAGCTTTATGGCAGGCCTGATGAATGCCAGAACTGTCACATGGTGTTAAACTTAAACTGTTCAGGTTAGGAGAAGGAAGAGAAAGGAAAGGGAAGAAAAAAATAATAATAATAAATCCTCTTTCTCTTGGCAGCAGCTTAACCTTTTTTTGTGAAATTGTTACTTTGGGAAAAGGAAGAGTTATGTTTAGCTCATATTAGTTACATCAAATTCACAGTACTCATACTTGTGGGAATATGTTGTTAAGGTAGTTTAGTATCTTAGTTGGCATACCAGAACTGTGTCGACATCTAGTCTTCACTTTTATGGCTCCTTCAGAAGCAATTGATTTTGAGGATACCTATTCTTACTCCGTAACCAGCTCTTGTTATTCCAAAGGTTACCACATAATTCAGCTGCTTCATTCAATTTAAATTGGATTTGGGAAACATTATAGCTATTTTTGGTTGTTCATTAAATTTTGTTAATCCATATATTAAGGTAGTGATCACCTGTGCTAGCAAGGGTGATGGGATGGTAAGAATAAAATAATGGCCATCCTAAACTGTAAGATGTTAAAATGATAATGATGTAGAACTAGTGCTTAAAACAAACATTTTGCCTAAAAATTTCCTGAAAACTTGTTCTTTAATAAGCAGTTCATTGTCTGTAAATTTTCTAAGTTTAAATAAATTAATAACTCTAACCGGTGTAGCTTAGAATGAATTACTTGCTCTTGGTGCATTTATTTCTGCTGATTTCTAAAGACCTTAAACTTTTTGCTTTTTAGAACGAATATGCGTGAACGAGTGAACAGAACAGAGAGGCAGTTTAAATCTCTCCCAGCTAACCAACAGTGTCTTCTTCCTCAATTCCTTCCTCACCTTGACAAGATTCGGAAATGCATCGATCATAATCAAGAAATACTACATACCATTGTGAATGACTGCGTTCATATGTTTGAAAACAAAGAATATGGAGAAGACGTATGTTAAAATGGACTTTTTCATACTACAAAATTAAATTCTGTATGCCTTGGGATTTTCTACATTTGTTTATCATGCCTTTAGATCTCCAGCTTTCTTAACTTTTGCCCTCTTTGCTTTCTCCTCTGTGAATTCCTGACTGCTTACATTTTCTTACTCTTATCTTAAACATCTTGTAGAGCTGATGTTAAGAAAACAATGTTGTTAGTATTTGTAGTTCCTCTTACAAAAACTAATTGTGAATTTGGCAAATGACAGTAATCACTGATTTATTTATTTTTTTAAGAAAAACAAAACAAACCCTTTTTTTGCTCCAGGGTTCTAGCTCTACCCTAGTTACATTTTAAAGTTAATATTTCAGTTAACTATGTACAGCATAAATGGCATTCTCTGTTTTTCTGTAGGTTCTTTTATGTTATGGCGTCCTAAATCAGTTACAGTTTTAGTTAGGCCAAATATTCTGAATGTTATCACCTGTAAAACTTTTTAACTATTTATCTGCTTTTTCAGTGTGGCATCTATATAAAAAAAAATAATTTGCATTCAGGGTTAAAAGAGTGGCAGAGATGGAAACTGAAGTCCTTTTTGGTATCTACAGGCAAGGTACAGTAATGGGCAGCTCTGGTGTGAGCTTCTCAGTGCTGCCTCATTAGTACCTAAAGAGATCATCATCTCAGGGTAAGCAGTTCAGCCTTTGCGCTAGCTAAACCCTGGTCCTTTCATGAATAAGGACTACGAGCTGTGCTCTGCTGTGCCATACTATTTATTGCTTTTGTGATGTGGAAGAACCTACTCTCTTGGGTGCCTCACTGAGACCACCAAACTCGATTCATTTAGTGTTCTAGTCTGGATATAAGCACTGGCCTCAGAAGTGAAAGACTTCTTTGTCAGCTAAAACTCTCAACAGCCGTTACAGCATGACATTTGTCTGTTTATGATTTACTTTTTATTCTTCAAGGCTAAGGATATTTGATGCATTTTTCCATTAACTTTTTTTTTCCCCCACTTTAATCAGGGAAGAGGGAAGATTACACCAGCTTCAACGTTTGATATGGATAAATTGAAATCCACCTTGAAACAATTTGTGAGAGACTGGAGCGAAGAGGGAAAGCCTGAGAGAGATTCCTGCTACCAGCCAATCATTAGTGAAATTGTAAAGAACTTTCCAAAAGAAAGATGGTAATAGTGTTTAAGATTCTTTTTTTTTTTTTTTTTAATGTGGGCATACACTGTTGCACAAATCTAAGAAAGTTTTTATGGAGTAATGAAAAGTTTGAATTTAAAGGTATAGAAATTGCTGTGAATGTGGAATTTACTGTTTAATCAAGAGAGTTTGTTCTTAATAGAACATATTGAAAAGAGCAAGATCTTAAACTTCACAAATAGTAAGCCAGGATTTTTTTTTTCCTGTGGCTTGATACAACTGATTGTATTCTGTTCACTTTTCAAGTAATAGACCTTAGAAGGTCATGAAGTTAATTCAGTTGTGCTCAGTGAGGTCGTGTTTGCAGGTTAGTAGATTCTCAGTGTGCATGCTGCAGATCACAGAATCATGGAATCATAGAATATCCCAAGCTGGAAGGGACCCATAAGGATCATCAAGTCCAACTCCTGGCTCCACACAGGTCTACCCAAAATTTCAGACCATGTGACTAAGCGCACAGTCCAAAAGCTGCTTAAATTCAGACAGGCTTGATAAAGGGAAAGGCACTTGTGACAGCAGCAAGTATGAGAATTGCACTTTGTCCTGGAAGGTGAAAGGAGGGAAGAAGTGTTGTAACCTCCTATATAGTTTTGTTACAGTTATGTATTTCTAGCCTTAGTTTCAAACAGAAGTTACCAGTTTTATAAAAACTGCTGCACTTGTTTCGGCACCTTTGTAACTGTGTTGGCATGTTTTTTTAAAAAAAAAAAAACAGAAAGCAATGCACACTGCCTAAATAGTAATGTGTGGTTTCTTTTACATAAATTTAAGTAGAAGTGTGCTGGTGGAAGCTAGGAAGAAACAGCTGCTGTAAGAATTGCGTAGTTAAGGATTCTGCTATTTAGCCAGAAAGTACATTTCAGTTTAAACTTGTAATGGTAAAATTTGTTAACTTTGTATTTATAAAATATAATAGGCCAGAACTAAGCTTTTGATTTAGCTGGCTGTTAATTGTGGATATTCTTTCTCAGAGGTCACTAATAACGCAGTTGTACCAAGTTACGTACTTTACACCAGCTATTGTTTAGTTTTCACTTAGCGATAGCAGAACATGAAGTGGAATCTGGTATGATCAAATGGCAACACCAGGCAGATTGCTTGGTTTCTCTTTTGCTTTTGGCTACCTTATTTCAGGGTGGATGTATCACTTCAGATATTTCATGTGAGCTTCCTGTAATTGTGTTGGCACTTGGTAATCAAAGCAGATTTGCCTGGATGTATCTTGCAGTGAAAAAGATGGAGAACAAATACTTTAGAGAGACTGTCCCTACAGTCAATCTCTTGTTTTTTTTAATGGCTTCATTGGACTTGTATATTCTGCTTCTGGTCAACATCATTTGTATTGGTTCCTTACGCTAGAGTTATATGAAAAAGGAATATAAATTTTTGAAACTGTCCAAATATGATTTGCTTCATGCATGTAGGTGTTGTGTAGTTGCTATTCTCTGCAAGTCTCGCCTGCTTCAGTTCTGTTGATAGGCAATGGAAGTGGTAAGGTGCTTTATATGCTTGCTCTTCTGGGATGTGGAAGAGATGTGAGCAGTGGTTGAAAGCAGCTGTAAATTTGAACACTCTTTTGAGTAGGAATTACTGTTATCTTTTGTTTCAGTCCAGTCCTCTGACAAGACTGTCATCTAAAACTAAAATCAGAAGGTAAAAGCTGTTTCTGCCTTTTGTTCCTCTTCAGAAGTAATTCCTTCTTTCTGCTTAGTACAGAAAATGTTACTAGCATCAACAACGCAGTTTGAAGTGAAGTTCCATTAGATAAAACTCTTCCTGAAGAAGCAGTAGATTTCCTGCATTAATTATGTTGGAATTTCATCATACGTTTCAGCTCGCAGAATTATCTGCCTTTTAATGAACCCATCTGAATTTCTTAGACCTGAATGAACTATAATCACTGTTTTCTGTAGGAGAAAATAGTAAAACATTTTTATTTCTTGATGGAATGTGATTGTTAAAGTGTTTTTATGGGGAAACATAAAGTTGAAAATCTAAGTAAGCATCCTCCTTTTTGGCATCGCCTTTGTTTTTTTTTTTTCTGCTGTTAACATTTCTACTTATTTGAAAGGACATTATGATCCAATTTCTTGTCAGAAAGGAACCAAAGAAATGGTTAACCTTTAAATTAGAAGATTAATTTCCATGGCTTAGGTATTTTCTCCAAGCTTCTATTCATTAAATTGGCCTCTGAAACCAGCTGTAACTTGAAATTTAAATGTATTTTCTAGTTCAGCAGTTTAGTTTATTTTCAAGATACTGTCAGGACAGCTCAGAAGTGTGGCCAGTGTTTAGTTTCCTGTTAATTTGGGGAAATTAATTTAATTTTAATTCTTAGTCCTAAGGGCTTTTTGCATGCACTCTGACACAATTTAGTGACTTTAAAGCTTCTGCTTTATACAATTTTATTTAACATAAAATACATCTGTCCACCTAGGGTTTTTAATCCAGATCTGTGATTTAGCTGAAACTTTGCTTTAAACATTGGATTTAAGAGCAAGTGTTATCTTCAGTGTTACTCCAGTCCACTGATGCATGTAAATCCACTGAAGTCTGTGGAAGTGTGTAAGCCTAAACTAACAACTTTGAAGAAGAGTTGCTTTTCAAGTGATTTTACTTTTTAGCTAACTTCATTATTCAGTATGTTATTTGAAAAGGAGTTGTATTTAAAAAAAACACTCTGAAATTAGACTACAGTAAAAGAGTGAAAAATACTGAGAACTGGATGTGTTCACTGTCTAAATTTACAAATATTGCAGATAAGACACCAGTGAAGAATGAGTCTGAATCCCACAGTGTGATTCTTTGCCAGTGTTTCCATCGACCTTCTCTCTACAGGCTGTATATTTCTGATCCCTTCTTATCATTAGATAACATTGAATTTCAGTGTTTCTTATGAAAAAGGTTTCTGTTTGCACATGCTAATTTTTTTTTTTGCTTAACCTCAGTTTACTGCTTCAACACCACCTTTTTGTTTTGTTAAAGTGCAATTGACCTCTTTTTAACATATATAGTTTTCCCCTTAAAAATGATACCCAGTTTAAATCTTCATTAATAGCATTGAACTTTTAAAAACTGATGATATATCACACTGCAAAATGCAGTACAATAATCACATGAGAGATTGTAGTTGTTTCCAGTATTTGTCCTCTATCTGAGAGGTTGCTGCAGGATCAATAGTTGATCCAAGCAGTCCAATGTTAGACCTCTTCCTCGTCTGTCAGCCCCACATCCCAGTAGGTTAGCAATAGTTCTCTCTTAGTACCCCACAGGTTTTTAAGCATGTTAGGTACCCATTTTATGTTTCTGACCAGTACCACACTTGTGTTTTAGAAAGCCTGCTACTGCTTGCTAGTTCAAGGCTAGTTTGACTGTGGATCACTGTTGGTTGTTACTATCAGTTATCACAGTCTGGGGTTATGTCTTTTTATGATCTGTGCTGTTGCTGCAATTGCATATCTACCATAGGAAGGCAGGTTTTTCTTGCTTCTTTAGTTGTCTTACGACTATTCAGCCGTTAAGAAAATTGTTTCCATGCAGTTAAATATTTAGTGTTAGTGGTTTAAAAATAGTATAGGGCATTGGAGTGTTCCTACTACCATTGGTTTCATGCCTTCTTTTTTTTTTTTTTTTAATTCATCACAGTTTGTCACTAGTAATTCCATTTAAATCTTGATTAACAAAAGGTATTTGAGCACTTTTTTGATATCAGAACACTTTCGATGCTCACTATTTTTTAAATATGAGTTTGATGTATACCTAATTTACTGGATGAGAGATCAAAAAAATGCTCTTGAACTGTTTTGGAATACTAATGTCAATGCTCTTGGACTCAGATTTTATGGTTTTTTTTTTGTGTTCTGTATACTGAAATGAAGTTGGTGGCCAGCATCAGTCGCTAGCAATTGATGCAAAGACTACAGGTAGAAATTAAATTAGACTTTACTCCCTTAATAAAAGTGCAAAGGAAAGTGCAGTTAAAATCAACTATTTTCTAGAGAGGGAATTTGGGAAACTAGTTCAGAAATGCAAAAACTTTATATTATTTAAAAAAGGAAAAAAGGTACAGGTAAATTGCTTGGAATTAAAAATCAGCTTACTTGTCTGTTTGGGGCTATATCTTTGGAGGAATATTTTTTTGGATGAATAAATAAATGTTGAATTATAAGCTGTAATTACGCCTGTACAACACTTTTCATTAGGTTGTTTTAAGAAAAAATGCCTTTTTTGATTAATGGAATATATTCTTGGAAGTGGCGTAAGACTTCATAGCTAGCGTATGGTTAGCTTTAGGTTTTTCATCTAGGAGAGAGGTGAGGAGAATTGTTACTTCACAGAAGTACTCTAAAATAATAGCAAAGTCTTGGCTTCCTGTTTCTCGATAATTAGAAAACAAAATATCTGTATGTATACTGGAATGAAAATCAGGAATGAAAGGATACATGATTTTTCAGTTTGGAAGGATTCACTGGTTACATGATTAAGCTGTACACCAAAAGGCACTGTTAAAACTGCTTCGTTAGTTTGTGCGGCCTTTAGACAAGGATAGTACTTACTCCTGTGTTAGGGTCATCACATTCATATACTGCTTTTTAGAATTTACGTACCTCCCAGACTCATCTTCGTGATTACGCAGCATACAAGGTCTTTTGAACCCTTTCTGGCATCCTGAATTTTTAAATAGTAAGAGGCTTTGTATTTTGCTTTCTTCATCGTATTCTTTGAAATGTTTATTGTGGCTTCCTTCACATACTTGCATATATACGTACATGTATGTTTGTCTTTGAAGGTAACATGCAAAAGAGAAGGTGAACTAGTGTTTTTGGTATATGAAATTAAAAAGTCTTTTTTCAGGACTGAAACTGGAAAATGATTTTTAGATGGCGTATCTTTTCAGCTTTGTGTGAGAGTGTTTTTGATTCAGTAGTGCAGGTTTGATTGCGTTGTGATGCAAATATACCGATTAGAATATGTGTGTACTGCATTTCTGCCTGGAGGAGGAAAAGGTTTTAGATTCTTAGTTCTTCTATTTATTAGCTATTGGACTTGGAAGATGGGAGGGGGTTTTCTAAATCTCTTGGTAACCACACAGTGCTGGACATCTTCCAGTATTCTTCAGATGATGTCTAGTTACAGGAAATGTATAGTCTAGTCTAGTATAGTCTAGTATATAGTATAGTCTAGTATAGTCTAGTCTAGAAAATAGATGTCTAGTTACAGGAAAGAGGTAGAGAGCTGTGTTGTACTTTGGTTTAGGAAATCCTGTGTCACTGGATTGGAGTTGGTGAACAGCATTCACCAGTTGGTGAACTGTATTGACTGGAGTGGAGTTGGTGAAGAGCACATTTAACACCCTTAGTTGCTGAGAAGGTAGCTACTTGTAAGTTTGCAGTCTGATTTGCTCATCAGATCATGGAAGTTTTGCTGACGTCAAAATGCTTGTTTATTTTTCAATGCAATGTTAAGAAGATTTCCATAATATTTAGGAGCTATCAGTGGGCACCACAGAAAAAGAAATGGTGATATATAATCATGGTCTTCCTTCCTGCAATTCACTTAGGCGATTGTTTTAGTTTGATAACTAAAAGTTTTCAAAAGAAGTATTTTGTTTTGTAATTATGCACTTTATTCAATAAGGGTTGCTTATGTTCTTTTGTGTCATTTTCTGTGAGTTATTTTGACTGTAAATTAACTGATCTGACATGAACTAGCTCCATTTGCCTTTAAGAAGTAAAATCATACAGGAAATATTTATAATATCTAAATATATGGGAAAAATGTTTGACTGAGCCTCTGTAAGTTTTATTAAGAAGTATCAGATAAAGATTTAACTGTTGTTTTTGTTCTGTTGCAGGGATTTCTCCAAAGTCAATATCCTGGTACCTGGTGCTGGGCTAGGTAGATTGGCGTGGGAAATAGCTAGGCTCGGTTATGCTTGCCAAGGAAACGAATGGAGCCTCTTTATGCTCTTTTCTTCTAACTTTGTACTCAACAGGTACATAGCTTATGTTTTACTTTCTGGTCAAAACTTACAGGTATGAATGAGTGAGGCAAAATTATAAATGAGAAAGTTGAATAAATAAAACTCAAAAGAATAGGTTTGTAATTCATAACACAGGATGCAAGCAACCATTTTTTAGAATGTCTTGATGAAAATAATCAGTGGGATAATTGGGTGAAGAGAAACGTATCTGAGTTAAATGGGTAAGTCATTAAGATTACATCAGGGAGCATGGGTTTTAAGTTATGAAACTTAAAATGTCTGGATTCTATCACAGATTTCCTGTGTAATCTTGAGTGTTACGGTTTTTATTTCACGTCTGTTTCTGAAAGAAAAAGCACACCTATCTCACAGGTTTCAAATAGGGACTAACTATGCATGATATTTAGTTGTGGTGTTTAGTAGCAGAGGAAACCTCTTACAATGTCACGTTCCATACTGAGATCGTAGACACTGTTTCTAAATGAAAAACTGCTATGCAAACATAGCTTCGTAAGCAAGTTCTGTTGCTGGACAACAGCTAAAATGTTACAGTTAATAGTTGTACAATTATACTAATGCTATAAATTTGAATTAATAAATTTCACTACGTAGGCTTAATCTGAAGTACATTTTAGTGTTTGGTTTTCTGTCACTTGCAATGGAAATTACTTATAAGGAGCTTTTTAGAGAAGAAACAAGGCACTGAATATAATTGTTCCTCTAAGATTGAGGGTAGGAAGTCTGGATATATGAAAGAGGACTGGGTTTTGTTGTATTCCTGGTGAGTTTGTAGCCAGTTCAGAGACCAAGTATACAGTTTGCTGATTCTTCAATCTGAATCTCTTCTCTGATGAAAACACCTGAACTTGTATTCTATATTGTCATGATATTTTGAGCCCTGTTTGTAGACAGTGATTGTCCTCCACAGACTGTGATGATACCAAATTTGTTATAGCTTACTCTTCAAAGAAAAAAAGGGGGGGGGGGGGCTGGCGGCAAACACTGTTTCTTGTCTGTTGCACATCTGGTTAAAACAGTGGTAGTCACTGCAATGAAAATAGCTAGTTGCTAAGAATATATTTACTCTTTTTTTCTTACATTATTCTCAAATGACTGTCATCTGCAGTTGTATGTTACAGCTGAGCTGATTTAATACCTTGCAGCTACTGAAAGAAATTCACGTCGTCCTCCTCCTCCTACCTAGCTTTACAGCCCTTTTGGCTCTTAGCTCTATAGAGTGTTTGAAGCAATACAAAGTGGTATAAAATTATCCATTTACCATGCTTAGGAGCACCAGTGAGCTGTCATATTGGTTCAAACCTATGACATGTTTTTCATCTACCTTAAATATGGCATGTTCATATGTGGAATTCTTCTGGAAGTATATTTAGTTTGCAATAGTAGTAATTCTTAACATCTGACACTTATGTGATATTTACTATTTATATAAAATACACACCCTTTTGCTAAATATGTGTCTTAAACTTGCTAACAGTATTAGTTTTTATACAGCCAAACTGAGTTTTGCTCAGCTTCTGTAATCTTCACCTTTGCTGGGTGAGTTGTCGGTTACAAGTTTTCTTATTAGCATGAAAGAGAATACAGATAACTGCTAAGCTGACTAAATTCCAGTCATTTCAGTTGATTCCTTTCTGCCAGATGTGATCAGGGTCTTTGCATTAACTAGCTGATCAGATGTCTGCTAGGAAGTTTTTAGGGACATTGGAGAACTTGGTTCTGGTCTTAATTGTCTGTTCCTAGTTAGCCTTCTGAAATGGATGTGTTTGCCTTCCTGAAACTGGAAGAAACAGCAATGGTCAGTATGAGCTGAACATAATAGTTAAGGATGGGTAAGAAGAATCTTGAAAAATTTGCAGATTAGCCTTTAACTACAATCTAAATTTAATTAAGTTTTGTTTTCAGTTGATAAAATTGAGGATTTTGCTATTGTATGCTTACGGTTTGAATCTGCGTTCTTCCTCTGTCTGACCTTAGTTTATTTTTGGGAAAACAAAATACTGCCTTGAATATCAAGCCAACTTCTACAGTGGACTTCTAGACGTGATACAGCAGCTTAAGTCTTCTGTATGAAGAGTGATAACAGCTGATTTTTAACATATATACAAAACTTAATTCTCTGAAGTTGTGAGATTTTCTCACTGTGGATGAGATTTCATAGCATTGTACATAGAAAGTGCATCAATGCCTTACAGTGGTCACTATTGGTGATTGGTCAATAGTGGTGAATATTTGAAATAAATTGTATCTATTGCATGTCCATGAATGCCTTAGAATGAAAACAGTTCAAGATTTTATTTTGAAATCAGTGGTTGAAAGTAAGATTGGACCTAGCCATCTTTTGCAGAGCAGTATTTTTAGACTGAATGTTGCACAGTAAAAATTACCTGCCCCTACTTGGAAAGAAACAAAATGCATCATAGTCTTAGTTAAAGCTGTTAACTTCAGTAACACCTTGTGTTGAAAGGATGGAATTTTAAAGGACTGCAGTACTTAGCTGAAGTGCAAAGGAGAGTTTTCAAGCATGACTATGGACAGGGATTTGTGTCTTATATTAAATTGATACTTCCTTATGAAACTATTGGGAAGTCTGCATGAAAATACTTAGTGCTGAAAAAAAATACTGGGAGGTGTGTTTTCCCTTATAGCTCAGGAACATTTTCCTTTCTGAGTTACTTATACCTCATCTTTACCTTGCTTTTTGGAAAATTTCATTGTTACATAAAAATATTCTGAGGTTAATACAAATTGACTGTGAGCCCATGGAGAATGCTGAAATAGTTAATGCAGTTGGCCAACTTTTTTTTTTTGTCAACCAAACCAGAAATGTCTTTAAGAAAATGGTGCCCATGTTATCAGGGCTTTATGCCTAATTGTTTTCTTTGATTGACTGCATAAATCTGATATTTATATATCTATTATGTGTGGAAACAGTTAATGAGCTCTGTATACTGCTGCTCATAACACAGGAGTTCTGTGGTTTTTTATTGATAAAATTAAATATGACATCATGGAGCAAGTAAGACCTTTTATTTCAAAGTCTTTGCCACAGATGTTTCCTATCTACCAGCCTAGAGTGCATTTTCTATAACATGGTAAGACTGCTTCCAATACAAAGATATTTGTGTTTTTTATGGGACAGATGTGTCCTTTGTTCTCTCTGAATATTTAGCTATGTGTGTGTAACATGTAAGTGAGCTTGACTGCAAAATTCAGTGATGCACAGGGAAAGAAAAATTCTTCATTTTTTAAATTAAATTCTGATTTTGCAGGACTGTGGGAAAAGTTTATTTCTATGCTTTTATGCTACTATCACTTTCAAAAATAGATATTCACTTAATTGGTCATGTCAACCCGCAAATTCTGTTTTACAGCATACTTAGCATATGCTTATAGCATAACTGCAACACTCCAGATACTACTAACTTAGTGACATCTAGCACAAAGCTATTACACTTTGCAAAATAGGATTATTATTTTTAAAATTTAAACGCATGCTTTCAGTTAGCATCTGAAAAATGCTTTTTTGTTTTCAAAACCCATATGGCTATGGTTCAGAAAAGCCAGAAAAGCCAGATTAGAACCAGTGTTGCCAAGGAAAGTGAAAATAAGCATGGTACTAATGTTGCTCTTTTTTGAACAGGAAAAAAAAAGGCTTAGCTTTACTACATATACCAAATCACAAATTTCATTAATTCCAAGGAAGGAATCTTACTAGTTTTCAGTGGAAAATATGATAAAAATGGTAAAAAGGAGAAAAGAAAAAGAGAACAAAAGGTAGTTACTGTGTCATGCCAACTGTGTGGCACCAACTTGTGGTTGTGTGTCAGACTGGCGTTCTGTTCTGTTCATAAATTGATGAACTGTCTGAAATGTTATGAACTAGGTAAGTGCTTTAGAAAACCTCTAGCTTTAGAGACGTGTTTTTTTCATCAGTAAAACAACAATGCATGTTGAAAGTTTGTCACCTGCATTTCTAGATAATACGTAAGTAATTCATTGAAACTGAATTGTTCTCGTTTCTATATTTTGCAGATGTTCTGAAGTTAACTCATGTAAGCTTTATCCCTGGATTCATCAGTTTAGCAATAACAGAAGATCTGCTGATCAGATACGTCCAATTTATTTCCCTGATGTTGATCCTCACAGTCTTCCTTCTGGTTCAAACTTCTCTATGACGGCAGGGGATTTTCAAGAAATTTACTCTGAGTGCAGTGAGTAAAAGCATCCTTTAGATCCGTGTAGCTTTATCTTCAGAGTATTTGTTATGGGGCAGTTAAGAAATCATTATAAATAGAATAGAACTGTATGTACAAGCATTAAGGAAGAAGCGCTAGGTGTAGCAAGATTTGTTTTATTCCAAATCAGCTTTTTCTTTCTTTTTGATTATTAAAAAAAAAAAGACATCCTAACATAACAGATGGTTGTTGCAGTCATCTCTTTCAGAAAAAGACAACATGGGAGTATTTAGGAAAAATTTACTTGGTTTAGAAAAATGGTGTTTCAAAGAACAATATAATGAGTCCATTTTCTTCTTCAGTGTAAAACATATAAAGACGAGTATTTCGTATTGATTCGTTTTCTATTGTAAAAGCAAATAGATACTTATTGGATATACATATAAGCATTATGTATAAGTATATATACTTGTAATACTTAATAGTATTTCAGAGAAGTGGTATGGGGTTGATAAGGAGCAAAGATTGAAATTTACGTTAGTACAAATACCAATATTTTTTCTTGTGATATCAGGTTAGTTGTGCTGTCCTCATTGCAGCTTCTGTGACTAACCTCTTATTGGATTAACCTGCAGATGACCTTATTTAATACTTCCTCTACCAGTTACATATTCAAGATTTAATCAAAGATAGCAATTACCCACTTCTTTTGTATGTATATTAACACTTCCAGAGTTGGTAGAGTAAATAATAAGAAAACATGAAGTAAGCTTATATAGTAAGCTTAAATAGCTTTTACTATTCTTTTCCTCACACAGTATTGGATTATCTCTTAGTATATCTGTTTTCTGGCTTCAGCTCTCCATCCTTTTTATTCCTATAGCAGTTTTTCACCAGAATAAAATAGTTTTTAATCAACCTTTTTTTTGCATAGGTAGCCTTCCAGGTATTTTCTTGCAGGTTGCCTTCCTTACAGTTGTCTGCTTTTGTGAAGATGTGGTCTTATATTACAGTATCTATTGCTGTAAATAAATCGAGATTTTTATTTTTTTTAATATTTCAGAAGTTTAAAATTTACAAATTCAGGTGTACTTTTAGAGACAGACAGGGACACTGATGCTTTAAAAGGTAGTTCTTGAAAGATCCTGCTTGCTAAATTTTGCTAATAAATAATAAATGGAGAAATATGCGCATGTTTTAAAGCTATGTGATTTGTGGAAGTACAGCCTAGTGTACAGGCTAGTATTCTCCTAGATATTAATATATCTAGAAAGGCCCAAAATCACTGGATATTTTTGCATTTGTATTTTAACAGTTTGGTAATGAGGTTCTTAGGACAGGTGAGTGAGTAATGGAATGCTTGGGTTTTCATTTATATAAAACATGTTATAATGTTACAACACTCTCAGACAAGGTCTGATTTTTGGGTGGTCCCTCGTAGGTCCATTCTGACTTCGGATGTTATATGATTCTTATATTTTACAGTATATGAATGAATTACAAAATGCATAATTAATGAATATGTGTGTATGATATTCTAGAAGTTGTGTGTGTATATATATGTATGTAGACTGCAGAAGTCTAAGCTGAAATGTCTTTAGCATAGAACAAAACGTTTCACACTTAGTTTCTTATAAACTAAAGTTTACTTGTAAACTGAATGAAAAGTGTTCAACTGTTATATTAGTTAAAGGAAATCCTGTGTGTGTAAACAAACATTAGTGTTAAATGAAGAATTTTTACAGAGGAAGAGACAATTTTAATCTATACAATCTGTTCTTCTTGCACAGATACTTGGGACTGCATAGCAACTTGCTTTTTCATCGATACGGCACATAATGTTATCGATTATATTGATACTATATGGAAAATACTAAAGCCTGGAGGAATATGGATAAATGTAGGCAAGTGTGACCAACCTTTCTTCTTGCAACCCCTGACTTCCGTTTGCTCACATTTTGCTCACAAGTACTAGGCATCCAGTACTTGAAAGTAGTAGTGGAATGAACATGTCTGTATTGAAGACTCTGTGGAGCTAAAAACATATGGCTTCAAAATTATCTCAGATAAGATAATACTGTGTTCAGCATGTGTCCAAATGTTTGTTAGTCAAAAACAAGTCAACACATGATGTTAAATAGAGAAGTAGTGTAGTGTCCTGTATTCTTCTTGCTATTTTCCTAGGAAAATAAAACTTGTTCTGCCTGTAGAGATCCTTGAATTTTTTTCTTAGTCAGTTATCTAATTAATTCTCCGAAGTAGAAGGTTTGGGAATGAGATTTATGGATGCCCTAGTTTGAAAGAATACAAACTTAAATTATTAGGTCTCCCATGGTGAGGGACTAGGAGACAAAACTCAGACATTTGTGTAGTATGACAGAGAGAGACATTTGTATAGTTTGTATGGTAGAAACTCGTCAGTCACTGATCAGTCATAGTGAGCGTAGCTCTTGAGTAGACCACAGCTGTCCTGCCTTCTCTTTTGTATGGACAGCAATGGTGCTAGAAGGGAGGAAAGTTTAGGATACAGAAAACACAGTTTGGTGGCATAGGAGACTTCATTCTTGAATAAGCAGTTGAACTATTTGGTTTTAATTTTGCCCCGATTCTGAAATTTTTTATAAGAATTATACTTGAGTAATAGCAGCATGTTTGAATTTAGTGAGTCTGGGTATTAGCATTCTTCATGCTTTCAGCATGTGCTTTTGATTTTAAAGAAGTTTGTCTTTTTATAGCGTTTTCATTGTATCTCTGTACTGTAGGTCCTCTACTTTACCACTTTGAAAACTTGGCAAATGAGCTTTCTATAGAATTAAGCTACGAGGATATAAAAAATGTTATACTGCAGTATGGATTCCATATAGAGGTAAGAAGATACAGTTCGGACTAAGTACTATTTGTAGAGACCGGTCAAACTCCTTCAATAATTTTTTACCTTAAAGTTAGTTCAAGCTAATGCCACAGACTAATAACTTTTAGGAGAGGTAAATGTGTGTAATTGTGTTGCAAATTTACATTCATCATTTGTTGAAAAGTGTATATAGATGGACTTAAAAATCAGTGGGTAGTAAATATATAGCATTTTCTTTCATACTAAGAGAAACTTGTATAGTGCTTGAAGAGAGGGTGTTTTGAAAACTTGAGCTTTTTTTTTCCAGGTGGAAAAAGAATCTGTACTGTCAACTTACACTGTGAATGAACTCTCCATGATGAAATACTACTATGAATGTGTGTTGTTTGTGGTGAGAAAACCAGAATAGGAGTGGTTTAAATAGGTTAGTCAGAAAAAAAATGTTGGCTTGAATGCTAGAATCAAAAGGAAAATGGACTGAGTGATGTGATGTCTGGACACAACCTCAAATCAGTGGTGCCTTCTTATTCCTAATAGGATTTAGATAGTGTCTATTTTCTTAATATCTATGTTGCTATCCAGACATGTACTATGCCATGCATATTTATACTATAGTGAAAATGGAGGAGGAAATGTTTGCATACACTGTCTTTATGCTTTGGAATGAATTTAAAAATGAAAACGTTTTCTTGGGTATAAAACTTAATGTTCACCAGGATCGGGCTAGTTTTCTGTATCTGCTGCCTCGTTTTTCTCAGACCCATAGTGATTTCCTTTTTTCTCTGTCTGGAGGTACTTAATGTACTTTCTGTGTCATGTTTAGAAAAGTATTTTTAAACATACATTTAAAATTACAAAATCTGAAATGGTCGAAAAGTGATAATGATTCTGGACAGATATAATAACCAACAGAACTGTTACAGTGTTCTCTGTAGAACAAAAAATAGGAAGGAAGTAGACTATTGTTAAAAATTCTAATTTTGGCCTGTACCAGTGTTAACAGTTTTATTGACACACAGAATTGGTAGGCAGTTTGAAATACTCTGTGAAAGTGGAGAACCGAGTGAAGAAGAGCAGCATGTAACAGGAAAGCAGTATACTACCCTCAGTTCAGGAATAAACCAGTTCTGATTAGTCTCTTAGTGTTGAAATTGAAATATTGGATGATTTGCAGTCTTAAAATTCATTGATTTTTGAGTCACCCACTTCCTGCTTAAGCCAAAGTTTTAAAGGTGTAACTAACAGAAAGCTCTTCTCTTTCTTAAAGATAATAACAAAGCTGAGTTATCCATGCCATATATCTTGTGACAGAAAAAAATCCTTCTTTCTCAAAGGAAAAAAAAAGTTACTAGTGAAAAATAATGTACTGTAACCTCATGGCTTCATTATCTTAGTCAGCATATGCAGGACAATTGGCAGACAATTTCCTTGTAGCTTTAGGCACTTTACCCATGCTACCCTGGCTTACTTCTTGGTTCCTTATCCTAATTTTTTTTCTGGCTAACGAGGCTTTGGTGGATATTTATCCTGGCTGAATCTTCATACAAGAAAAGCTGAATCTTCTGTCGCTCAAGTTACATAAATGAGAAAACATTAATAATTACTGTACTGAGAGGAAGTGTCATGGTAGCCATTTGTTTTCCTAATGTGTTGGTTAATTTCAGTACCAACCTTCATCCTTACTCAGAACTTTCTTTAAAATGTAAGAAGCTTGTAGTAAGGAATCAAGGCTGTTTTTAGTATTTGGACGTAATAGCACTGGACAATAACTTGTTTAAATGCTTTCCATTATTTCTAGTCCCTTTTTGCAGGATGATGTCATAATCACTTTAATAGTTCCATTATTAACTAATGGATTTTTCCTATTAAGGCCGGACATTTGTGCCTTCATTTCTAAGCCGAAAGTTTGCATGGAGGAAAAACACAACTTTTTTTTTTTTTTTTTTTTAATACTTTCAACACTGCATATGAAAGAGAGTGACCTTGGATGTTCCAATACTATGCCTCTTTCTGCTCAGAATCCTTATTGAGAGCAAAGGCTTCTGGACTACAGAAGTTTTCAGTTAGAGCTTTACTTAAACAAACTATCTCTTCTTCCTACGCTGTACCACCAAGATTTAACTTCATTAATCAACCCTGCTCAAGAACGATGTTTAAAGCTGAAACACGGCTATCACAAGTAGATTAAAAGAAAAACCCTTGAGCACCTTTAAAAGAAAGAAAGAAAAAGTCTTCAGTTACTTTCATTTTCTTATTGTACTATTTACTCTGTTTAATGAATGGACTTCAATTTCTGGTGATGCTTTACCTTCATTTTGACTTTTTTTTTCCCTTAGATAAAATGTGATTAGTATTTTATTTGGTTTTCCTTGAATATGTTCTTTGAAATCAGACAAAGTTAGATGAATGTTGATTATGCAGTTGTTGAGTAGCTACACCTGTAATATTGCCCAATTTCTGCCTCTTAACCAGTCTTTAGTTACACTTGAAGTGTGGTGTTTTTTACAACTAAGCAACTGAACTCTTGCATTCTGGTTGAATGTCGGTGTCCTTTGTTCTGTCGGTTTTTTTCTTTGCAACAGCACATTGTCACAAGTGCCATTTTTTCATTGGTTTAGGAAATGTTTTTATTTACTTTTGTCATGTATATAGTGATGTGCTTCTATTTCTCGCTTGGAAAATGCCAATTTTCCCCCATTGTTTTCCTTCTATGTATAACAGCTGCATTAACAGTTGGAAGCCGAATAATGTTGTAAGTTGTATGAGTTAGTGTTTTACCTGCGGTCCTATTTATGAGTTCTTACAATTCATCATTTGTGTTTTATTGATGGGGATAATTGTGTGTTATTCAATGTGATCAAACTCTTCCTCAGTTGTGTACGCAGGGGAGAAAAACGCTTAAGCTGTTTGTCAGCAGGAGCCGAGACAATTTAGGTCACTATTAAACTGTACGTGGTATTGAGTGTAAAATAAAACGCTGCGTAACCTTCAGCGTTATTAATTCTTTGCGGGGAGTAAGTTTGACATGTTGAGTGTGTTTTTATTCATATGAGGCTCAGGAGGGTAAGAGGGGGAAGCCTGGGGCCTTCGCTTGCTGTTTGTGACGTGGCCAACGGCCGGACGGGACGTTTCGCTCCGAAGCACCACGCGCTGGGGCCGTTGCCTCCCGGGGGGCGGGGCGCAGCAGCCGGGCGGAAGCGCCGCGTGAAGCCGCGGGGGCGGGGCCTGTGAGGTACCGCCCGCCCTTGGGCGTCACCGCGCGCTCCTCCTCGCGGCGCCGCCGGCGGGCAGCGAGGGGTGCGCGCATGCGCTCTGCCCGCGCGGCGGCAGCGGGGGCGGCGGTGCGTGCGCGGCTGGGGGACGCGCGTGCCGCGGCGGCGCCGGTGCCGCCGATGGCCAAGCGCGGCGCGGAGCCGTTGGTGTGTCACGTGCCCTGCAAGCGCGTCCTGCGCGAGCCGCCGCCCCCGCCCCGCGCGGCCGAGAGGCGCCCCCGGGCCGAGGCGGCCGCTGCCGGCCCCGCCGCCGCCAAGCGGAAGCTGGAGGAGGCCGAGGCGCCGCCGGGCAAGCGGCACGGGCTGCGGGGCGGCGGGCCCCCCGCCGAGCAGGGCGGGGACGCGGCCACGGCCACGGGGCGGCGGCGGCGGCGGGGGGCGTCGGAGGCGCAGGACGGGCGGACGGCGGAGGGAGGCAGCGGCCGGGGCAAGGAGGCGGCGGGCGACGAGGTAACGGGGCGGCGGCGGCGGCCTCTGGCGGCGGCCGGTGGTCGCAGCGCCTGGGTTTTAATTTTCTCCTCCTTTTCCCCCCGTTCCGCGAAGCGAAGGGGCGGGCGCCTCTCGCTGTTTTCGTGCTGGCTGTCCGGGGACGCCTGCAGCAGTGTGCTCCGCCTTCGGTCACACCCCCCCGGTAACCGGGGAGCCCCGGGGCTCGGCCTTCAGCAGCCGCAACCCGAGCTGCCGCCTGACGGCAACCGCCCCGTGAGCGGCATAGCCCGGGGAGCTGCCTAAGGATCAGGCTGATCAGCGAGTACACCGCCGGGTTACAAAGTTTCTGGTTCGTGTAGCACAGCACGCGTTCTTACCCCCGGCCTCGACACTGCTCTACGCAGCGGGCTAGAAAATACCGAGAAAGTTCTAGTCGTGCAAAAGTAGAATGCTGAGGCTAAATACCATGCCTGTATAGAGGGCTGACGCACGTAAACTCACCCCTCACCTTTGTTTGCCTTCCCAATACAAGAGGAGTACTTGATCCAGTAATTTTGCAGTGGCAGAAAGTCTGATCAGGTCAGGACTAATCCATCTCATCTAATCTGACCAGGACTTCAAACTAGCTTGACACCCTAGTTTTGAGGAGGTTGGTCGTTTGACGGCATAGCACCTCTTTAAGATTTGTGGCTGTCTTTTGTCAGGCTTTTCCCTCCCCCCCCCCCTTTTTTTTTATTATTTACTGGATTGTAGAACTAAGGCACGAAGGAATTGAGGAAAAAAAAGTCATAAAAATTAAACATCCCTTTTAGGCTGTTCCTTTTAAATACAAGCTCATCTTTTTGGAAAAGAAGACGACAAGCCTCTTCTGAAGCAAGCAAATTAAACTACTTGAACAAAGTTGTACAGGAGAGTTTTATTCCATCACAGATATGATTATGAATTATGTACTTAACCCTGGTTCGGGTTATGAGGTATAGTTATGTAAGCTGTAGGTGTGGTAGGAAGGCAGTAAGGAAGACTATGTGAGTTTCCACACAGTAAAAAGAAAGGGAATACTTCCTGAAATAATTCTGTCAGACTTCTTTACATATACTTTTATATTTCTCCATGTAAAATATTTTTATAGGGCTGTGTTTTTAACAGTTTGCTTCCCTAAGTAAAGTATTGTTCGGAAAGGTCTCTCTCACACTCTGTCATGGTTAATGGCAGGCAAGCAGTGTTTCTTTAATCTTCTGCATGTCCAGCCTGTATATTCTGAAACTTTCACAAAGATAAATACTTCTTATGATGATTTTTGCACTTTTCTGAAAACACAGCTGTAGGTTGCCATTATTCCTTGCTGTTTTCTGGCGTGTGTAATTTGTTACAGTAATTACCATGGTCAGGATGCTGTTAATTTCACACTGCTTTTGTTAAAGGTGATTAGAGTTAAATTGGCCATAGAAGAAATGCTATGTGAGTTATATTTGCACGGATACTTGCAAATATTTGCAACCAAATTTGGGAAATTAACTGCTTAAATATTAAACAATTAAATTCATTAAAGCTGAGCTTTTATATCTCTGAGCTTGTTATCTACCTACCTAGCTAGATTTTTTTCTCAAAACATGTTTTAAAAGATATTTAGGTGAACGGCAGTATTTAATGGTTTCTTTTGTATCTTATATATTAAGGTTGAATGTTTGCTCCTGTCTCCTGTACTCCTTTGGCTTGTTCATTTTCACACTGAATCTTGCTGGAAAACAGAAATAAAATGAATGCTGCTCTGGAGTCTTGAGTACTCATGAGATTAATCCCATATGTGGTCTGAGTCCAAAATGAGAGACTGCATATCTTTGTGGTTATGAGGTTTTACGTTATGTCTTTGAAACAAAAATTCTGTCATTACCCAGTGCATACGAAACAGCTAGCCCAGAGGTATTCTGACTTCAAGTACTTGGCTCTCACAATGTGAGAGGTAACGCCGTATTAACTACTTACATGTAAAGTGGAGAATTCAGATTCAACATGGGGAGAGCAACAGGTCCTGGAATGGCGTTGCTGGTGGTTGTTTTCAAGGAAGATTTTGATTATTGTTTGTTGTTAATACTGTGCAGTATAAAAAGTTCAATTTACAATAACATATATGTGTGCAGCTACTTTTAGTTTGGTTTTCCTCCAGTTTTCATATCTTGTTACCATGGCACGTTTATTGGTTTTGGTCTCAATTCCAATTAATTGGAACTTCAGTTCTTTAATCTTCTGTGAAGACAATATGTTCTTTGTTAGCAAATTAATATGTTAGGAGGAGAACTCTACAGGCATACAATCATCCTGTTGCTGTGATCTGTCTTCACGTTTCAAACCTGTTTTAATACTACAGGCCTTTAATGCAGGTTTTGATGGTAAAAACAGGCTACCTACTACAACAAGCTATAGTTCATGATAGGTTTGTGTCGCAATGAATAGAAAAATGTTTCTTTAGATTGAAAGTATGATGAGTTTATGTATTATTTATTTATTATTAAGGAAAAAAAGTACATTCTAGTAGCTGAGAAGGGTTAGGGCCAATTCTTACTGGGATTTTTTTAACATTGCTTTTTTTTCTTATTCAATTGCAGAATCAGCAGACAAAGCATGAACTTGTTCAGGAGCCATGCCAAAACCGTTATGCCAGTGTAGTCATTAAAACTGCTTTTTTTTGGTAACTGTTTGTGCTGAGACGCTGAAGTAAAATGTTTAATAATTCCAATTGCATGCTAGGAAAAATGCAAACCAATATTATATAGAATTGCATTATTTTAGGTCTGTGGCAGCATTCATTGTTTCTATACACCAGGAGAAGGTACATGCTCAAGACCTAAAGAACAGCTTGAAAACTCCTCTTTACAGTTTTTACATTGATCACTTCTATAGACACATGCACAGATTGGTCACACAGTCTATAAACTTTATTCCTTGTTTAACTCGTGGCGTACAGTTATAAGCAAACTGTGGTTCCCAACAGAGATTTAAAAAAAAAAAAAAAGTTGTGTTGGAGCCTTATACCTTCTGAGTAGTATAGTAGATAAGTGTATATTCCTCACAGGTTTTTCTTGTGTGACTTAACAGTTCCTAAACTTTCTCATCCCTGGCCCCTAAAGAGATCTTGCGTTTGTTTGTTTGTTTGTTTTTTCCAGTGTATAATTGAGTACAAAATGTAGATACAGAAAAGAAGACATAGAATGAGGTAGAATAGTTAAATATGTTATTCTAAATACCAGCTTCTAAATGTGCATGAAATTTCTATCCCATTGTGAGAAGAAAAAGCAGCGAACAAATTCTGTGTGTGAAGTACAATAATTGTGTGCGTTTTTCAGTGTCATTCTAAGCTAAGATTTCCAGTTGAACAAATGGTTGGAGTTACAGAGGTGATTCCAAGAAATGATACGGTAGTTCTTAGCAACAATATCTGAAAGGACAAAATTATGAGATTTTCTACAGTACTTCCCTTAAAAATAGCTAATGTTTTTTTCTTTTTATGTTTTTGTTTTCTAATAAGGTGATACACGTTAAAGTTTTGTTGCCTTTTTGTTTATTTGTCTCTTTTCAAAGCAAGAAGAAGAATTCTGTCAATATAACTCATTCCTGTATTGGAGAACACCGTTGCCTGCCGTTGATCTGTCTGATATTCAGAACCTAGATGGAGAGACTACACCTGCAGATAAAACTCCTTCAAGGACGGATACCATGGAGACTGAAATGGAGACCTGATCAGTTGTGCATCTACTTGCAGAAAGCTTGTTTCTGTCTGGATTCAGTATTTTCTGCGTGGGAGAAAAATCAAAGTGCTTCTGTCTTTTTGAAGAAACAGTGTTATGTTAGTCTGCAAAGGCAAGTCTGGGTTGTCTAAGTTGGTGGAATAATCACTGTTAGGTACTCACCGATAAGCTGGCTGGAGACCTGAGTCTACCTATCCTTTGTGGAGGAGGCTATGTTTGTCTAGTGAGAATGCCTGAAATCATGGCAGCCAGCTAAAGGACAGCTACAGAACATTAGAAATTCTGGGTGTGATTGTAAGAAAAGGTTGGGTAAGTTACATATGGAAGGGAAATGGAAAATCATTTTGCTCATCCTGAACAAAAAGTGTAACTATGGTACCTGAATGTGAAATACTTATCATGTGAATTTATCATAAAGCACACAAACTGTTGTGGTTTGTAGTGTGTTTTTTTTTTAATGTAATAGTTAAGCCAAAAAATAAAAGTCCACCAAAACCAGACAAAACATTCCCTTTTCTATGCAAACCAAAAATGAGTGTGTTGGGGATGAGAAAGGAAAAGGGGATCTCTTCTTCGATAAGCTGTCAGTGTTCTGAACGTTGTTTCACATTCTTCTTGTGATCACTCAAAGCAGTGGCAGCTAGCTTCCAAGTTTTTGGTCCATTCTTAAGTTAATGTTTTTCCCTATGCTTTGTGACATACTATTTGGTAAAGTTGAAATGGCAGCTGCATGCACGATGTCATGAAAAGTTAATGCAATATAAAATTACCACATACACTTTGTCAGATCTGACTGAGGTTTATTTTTTCCAGAGACTATGGATCTGCAAAAAACTTTTTTTACAGGAGGAGTTCGATGAATTAGTGCTTTTTGTTGTGAAATATGAAGTTACTGCTTATCCTTTTGTTTAATTTATTTACAGGTTAAAAAACAATTAGAAATACCTGTCTTCAATAATAGATTGAAATTTAAAGTTGTATTGGCAGAGTGTCAGACTTTGCAAATGTGGTTTGTCTGTAGTTATAGCTGACGCCATATTTTTACTGGAGTCATCTTTGAATAAGAAAACTTCCGTTTTTTAATTTTATTTTTAATAATGTATTTGTTAAAATGTCAATAAAGTTTTGCCTGTGTGTATTTGAAAACTTTGGATCTGTTACTGCTTGAAGTTTCGGATTTTTTCTTAAGGTTATTCCTGCTGTAGTTTTGTTCTGTTAGGACTTTTTACTTAAAATAGTCAACTTGACAGCCTTCTTCATAAACATTTCAAAACTTTTTCTTCAGTATTTGTACTGTAAAGTACCTAATTTTTTGTTGTTTATTGATTTTGATTGTTATGGTCTCTGAGTCAACAGAATAAAGGACGAGGCTTACTAACTTAAACATTTCATAGCACTTGTTCAGAAATGCTTCTAACTGCTATCAGATTAGCCAGATACATATTTAAAACACTATTTATATTGTGCATGTATTTTATTACTATATTTATCATAAAGTCCAAATACCTCAGCTTGTTCTTAAGAGACACTTTAAAAATGTCTTTATAAACAATCAGCTTCTGGCAAGAATGCAACCACTATTACATGTTTACTGTAACCAAGGAAATTAGTGAGGAAACAGGTTTATTCATTTGCTGATTTTTTTTTTTTTTACGCTAGCTAATATACTGCCTTCCTATATTTGCAACACTTCTAATATTTCACAACATTCAGGGTTTCTTGGGATCCTCTATTTTGCGTTATCTTGTATTTATGCAGATATACTGTAGTCATTTAGTTTATAATCTCCTTCCTTGAAGCTTCATAACATTTAGTGCATCCTAGCAGTAGACTGCATTTTAGTGTTAAAATCCATCTCTCCTTTGCCCGGTATCTTTGAGATGGAAGAGATTTTATAAATGTTAATATATTTCAGCACTTCTATAACAAAATAAGTCCTTTAAAAATTAGGCTTGCACTATGTTGTAGGCCATCTATTTACTTTATTTGCAATTATGCTGTAGGCAAGCACTTTCCTCTCAGCTTGTTCCAGTCCTGGGCTCTGGGTTATGGGGTGGAATGTTACAGGTACTTTCAGAGCTGATTCATTTTTTCCATTCATCTGTTAGCTAGCACTGGCAAATTTAAAAGCCTTGGAAAAGCTTTTGAAAGAGTCTGAGAGTGTGGGTTATATAAAAGACTGGGCAGAGTAAGAGGGAGTGATGTTAGATTACATAAGCTTTGCACTAGAGCTGTGGGAAGGCATAATCAAGAAATACTGCTCAATGTCTGGTGTCTTCAGATACTATATGTCACTGTGGGCTGCCAAAATACTGGCCTTAACTTCTGGATACATTTTTCTAGAGAGCTGTTCAAGTGTTCTAAGTAAACTTAAAATGATAATTTGCTTGTACTTTCATAGGCACTGAGGAAAGTGTCCTTGTAATTAACAAGCACAAAGAAATTCTAAGACAACTCAGGAGTAGCATAATATCTACCAACTGAAATTCTTCAAATCTTGAGTTCTTAAACATTCAGAAGAAAATTGTCTGTGTTCTTTCCAGGTAACTGGGAGTTTGCCTTTCTCTAAAATTTTCATCTCTAAACGGAAAAGAGCAACTGTCAGGAAGAAAATGTACAACGAAAACTCAGAGATCATGTAGAGGTCTTTGATAAGCTGATAAAGGTTGCATGTGGAGCAGCACAATCAGGGTATGGGAATACTAATGAGAACCAGCTACATTGCTCCTTACACCTCCTCTGAAATACTTTTCACTCCAGCAAGGTCATGTTACCGGCATGTCTACCTATGTAAGTTTTGTGTCTCGTTCTAAACTCAAGGCTTGTTTTGAAAGGTTTGACTTGCGTTATGTGAAGGCCTGCGCTGGTTTGTATGCGCTGATGTTCTGTGGTTCCTACGATAGACAAACCTCCAGGAGAAGGTCAGTCTGAATGAGGTGAAACAGGCTGCATTACTGACTGTGTCTGATAAGAAGACTCTGGTAGAAGGAAAGGAGGGGGAAAAAAGGGAATGGAAGACAGATGATGATGAATTAGGAGGGCAGCAAATAATTGCAGGCAGCTGGCCAGGAGAGCAATGGCATGCAGTAATTTCAGTACTGGCTCCATCCTCAGCACAGCAATATATAAAATAATTTGAGTACAGTGATCAACAGTGATCTTACTGGTTTTCTCATTGTTTGGAAGTTATTTGCTTGAATTTAATGGACATTAAAGAATACGTGCACATATGTAGATAGTTGGAAGGTCTTAGTGTAGAACATAAGAGTGCAGATGTGTGTTTCCAAGTGGCATGAAAGACAGTTTGTCTGGTATTTGGTGGCTAATTCTGTTTATGGCAGATGCACTGTGGGGAAATAACACGTTTTTGTGAGAGTATCTGATGATAACTGCAGTAAGAGATGTTAGACTGCACAAACTAATTGGTATAGCAAAACTTATTCAAAGAAGCATTTCAAAATAGCTAGTATGCTTGGGCTGGTTTAATTATTTCCATGCCTACAGTTATAACCTTGACTCTAGGTGGCAATACACATACACAGTAAACTACAGTGATCTGGAAAGTGTTTTGGGTATGCTTTTATTCTGAACTGCTACTGAACATTTGAGCAGTGACATCATGAATGCTAATCATTTGCTTACCACGATGTATAAATAAAGGCACATCAACGTGTTCCTGACTATAAGGCGACACAAGGTCTTCAGCATAATTAGAGTAGAAACGTTTTGCCAAGAGTTTTTGGTTCATCTCCTCCCCCCCCCCCCCCCCAATAACTGTTAATTTAAACACATGGGAATTTGTTGTCACTACTTCTTAGCACTGTTTCCATTAGTTAAAACTGGAAAGCAAGCTTTATCTGATTGCATGTTGGATGGAAACCTCAGTCTGGAGCTGAAGGCTGCTTGAAACGCATTTGTTAGACATGGGGAAGAGAAAGGTAAGTATGCTAATTCATAAGAAACTAAGTCATGGAGCAGTGTTTAAATGTTGGCATGTAGGTAACAGTATGTTGGAAATGCATGAGGAAATACCAAAGGGTTTTTCCAGTAGTCATATTAAAAGGTTGTTTATTTAAAATCCTGATTTAAAACTTTTCATATTTTAGAGATTTTGAATTTGGTACAGCAAACAATACATTTTAATTAGTGGCATTTCATTTGTAAGCACACTCATTAGTAAGTATGTTTTAAATGCTCTTGGTCAGAAATACAGCACCCTACCACTGAACCAGTCATGACTTTTTTAGTCACTTCTAAGGACTTAAAAGCCATTGTTCTTTCTTCTCTTAAAGCCATATGGATCATACTTTTGTATGGATCATACTTTTGTCACTACTGAAGAATGAAATAGTTTCCTTGTTACTGGTATGTTACCATTCTCCGGGGAAAAGTTGTGAAAGGAGGAAAAGTCATTATTTTCCTTTTTAAGAATAGTTGTGATAGATGGCAATGTTCCAGATTTTGTTTTGTCTTATTTTATAGTAGTAAGTTTATGAGAGGAGGGATATGGATTGGCTAAACAATGCATTTTTCATGTTTCTTATATGAATGTGAGGGGTTTATGTTCAGGTTGGAATATGATGAAATAAGTGTCTTACAAAATACAAGACTGAGAAACAGAAGTAAATAAAAATAGTATTGTACTATCTTCAGTGAAGTGTGAAAGTTTTCTTCATGCAGAGATATGAATGGAAAAGAACAACTTTACTCACTGTTCTTTTGCACAGATGAATTTTGTAATCTACTTCATTCATTTGTGCAGTGCACAGTGCTCTAATTAAAGAGGAGCACAATAATTTATTCCACAGAATCTACTCTTGAGTATCAAACGTGCTCTCTGAAGCCTGATGCCAACTAAAAAAAAAAAAAAAGAAAAAAAAAAAAGGATATTTCAGTGCTTCAATTTGTAGAATATGAAATACATGTTTAAATTTTCTTTTACTTTCTGGCATTTTAAAACAACCAATTTTCCTTTGAACTGCATAAAAAACATGTAAGAAATAATTTGGCAGTAAACTACCAAAATCCTGTGTTTTCAAGATTGTCAGTTGTAAACTGCAATGTTTCTTGATCAGACGATCATAAAATGTTGCACCTGTTCCCCTTAATAGTTACTGTTTTTTCTGCTTTTACCTTTTAGGAGTTAGAGAAAGCTTCTGTTCTGAAAACAGAAAAGCACACTTTAGAAAAACATCTATATTTCCCAATGTATAATGTGCAACTATAGAGACAAAAAAGACAGAGGAGGAAATAAATTACAGCTCCTCTCTGATGGAATAAAAGCCTTGATATAATACTGAAGCATAGCTCTGAAACAGAGGGCAGGAATGAGAGGGAAAGGAATGGCTAACAAGCAAAATTGTTTACACCTTGGACATTAGTAGTAATATCAATTCTGGAGTGTAAATATAAAAATGTCGTGATTTCTATGACACAGCAGGCTTCTGTGCATTGTTTCTCTTATAGTCCATACACACAATGTGCATACATACAATGGCCAAAGCACTTTAAAGAAAACTTTGTCAGCAATGTCCCTTTGCATAAAACAAATAGGTACTGAGTGTGCCTACTTGTTTTTGTGCAAGCAAATAGCAGAAAAGGCTCTCTACCACTTCTCTGAGCTGTGAGACGGAGTCTCATACCCACATTTAAATGCTTTCTCCCATTTTCTGTTGTGCAGCTTAGCTGTGAATATCCTGGATTTGTCAGCGCTAACTACTCCGCTCTCAAATCTTTTTCAGATTTCTGTTTTATCTTTGGTTGTTTGGTCTTGAATCATTCTGAGGCCAGAATTGCTAATTTTTAAAGACCGGTCCTTTCAGTTCAACAATCAAAACAGTCTTACTCAAATTTCTGAGACCACATTGCCTGGTGATCTTTATTGTCTGTCATTAACTTGAAGGGCATTACCAGATTCTCCTTTTTAGTAAGGAAAATTAGAAACACTTTAAACCTTTAAAGTTTAAAAGATGTAATTTCAGGACAGCTCACAGGAGTGAGCAGTAACTTAGCATTTACGAAAGCTGGCATTATTTTTTTTATTATCTGAAGTAGTCAAGGAAACAACAGTATTTTTAATGTGTCTTAAGAAAATGAGGGCTTATCTGATCACATAATATGTTTTTAAAAAAATCAGTCACACCACTTTGTTGATGCAGCCAAACTCATTTCCTCTCCTAGGCTGATCTGCTTTTCCAAGTATATGGTTATTTATATATATTTACAATAAATATGAAAATGCATAAGGTGTTTTCATATGAGGGAAGCACTTCAGAGGGTGGTTTCAGTTGCAAATACTGAATTCTATGGCTTTTAAAGCTACTTTCAGAAGCAGAATATGACAATTAGCCAACGCTTTGGTATAAAAATAATGTAAATGCAAATTGTTTCAGAAACCGATGGCTGGCACATAGAAGAAATCCAAAATAGACTTACTAATTTGCTGAATACATGATAGCTTAAATTTACTCTGCTGTCATAGAAATGTAGGTACCTGAAAGTGAAACTGTTAAGCAACCAGCAACAGAGAAGTTAGTCAGTATGAACACCGATGATATGCTGTATTTCTGTGATACAGTGTGTAGCAGCTTCTCAAAACAGTGTGGAAGTGATAATGATTATATCAGAGCCCTGCCTACCTGATACAAACGTCTCAATGTTTTTACGTGGGGCTTCTGCTGACCGTTTTGCTGCATGCTGCTTTCAGTGGAGAGGGCTGTAAGCGATGATCTGCAGACCAGATCCAGCTCAAAGGATGGCTCCGTATGGTTGCTAGCCTCTCACGCCATGGCCTTGCCACCTGTCTGTGACACGGGGACCCATTGCCCAATAAATACAATCGCTAGGACATTGCATCTGAAAAGAAATAGAGTGCCTGTGAAACCCAACAGCCAAGTGGTTTGGATTTGCCTGTGGAGCAGTTGTCAATTGTACCTTGAAGGCACAGTGTCACATGCACTGTGGAAGTGTGACCAGCTCTTGAAAGACTTGCCTGGGACAATACTCTTCTTTGCAAATCAGCCCCATTGTTGCACTGGTGTGGCTTTAATTTCTGCACAGACTGTTCCACTTTGACAGCATGCGTCTTGGGTATCTCTAGTTTTTCCTCTTGCCTCCAGCCATGGGTCAGTAAAGGACAGAGTTCTTTCTTTGTGAAGTGGTTGTTGGTTGCTCCCTGTCCATTATGTGCTGTTTAACCCTTTTAAAATAAAGAGGTCATGAAGAGGTCGTGTAGACAAGGTTGTTCTTTTATTTTATTTTATTCTTTTAATTTTCCTAGTCTGAAGCAGGAAGTTTTTTTGTTTTGTTTTGTTTTTCCCCTTTCCTCCAAAGTTTGAAGTATTTGCTTTGGTACATCTTTGAGTGCCAACACCAACACAAACCTCCATCCTGTCAACTATTTTCCTTAAAGGCTGTGTGAGGTAGATTTACTGTGAAAAAGACAGGAAAGGAGATTTTGAAAGTTGTTTTAAGATGAGGGTTTCAAAAATCCTGGGGTCACATCTGAAGAAACTCTCACAGAAGAATCCTTACACCTGATATTTGGCACAGGCCAGGAAGCTGACAAGTCAGAATTCCCATATATTAGAAATCCTCTGAAAGGTGAAAAGTTTGAAAAATCTGTTAACTAAGCTGACGATACAAGGAATGATGAAGCAAATTGAAGAGAGGCAGTGTTCCCTATGACTGCTCTACAAAACATTATTCTTAGAATCAGACATTGTGTTAAGGCTCAAGAAAGGCTCCTCAGAAACTTAGAAAAATTTTAAGGGGTTACTGTTTAGCTAAACAAAATCACCACATGAATCATCTAATGCTGAACTAAGAACATAAGCTGAAGTGGTTATGCTTGGGACATTGCATCTTCCTCGGGCTTGAGAGAGCGTTGTGGAGGGATCAATGGGAAGGGATTATTTTCAAGAGATGGAGACTACTACATATTAAAGCTGCAGAACATACTCCTACATGGAGACCTCTTGGGCCTTCTTCAGTCATTTTCCTAACCCTGTTCAGAAAACCGAATAACAGAGACCAACAACACGATCTGAAATGTTATTTCTCAATTCCAGACAGTGTCATCATGCCTTAGGGAGCAGTATGCTGGTTTCTCTGAGGCTATCACTAGAAACACAGAAACTATAACAAGAAACTAAACCATACCATCACATTTTGTTCTTCCTTGCATCTGTGCTGACTTCAAAGGTATTTACAGAATTTGCTTTGGGAGAACTGGTGATTGGATAATTTATGAGTGTGACCATCAAACTGACAAAACCCACCACACTACATTCCTGCCTACTTGCAGACTCCAATAAGAACTTTTTTAAAGTGTTTTTTTTCCCTCATAGAATAAATTCTGCAGACAATCCTATTGACTTTGAATAACTCTTCATTCAAATACAGTGATGCCTGAACTATTGTGAAAGAGTCTGAGCTGTGTTTAGATATCAGTAAACAGTTGTTGCAACAACTGAATGATCTGACTGAGAAAACACCATAAACTCCAACACTACATGACATGCTGGCTGTTTATGTTTCAACACTCAAGACTGTCATCTTTCTTCCCTCCTGTTGAAGAACATGTGTCATGCATGTGAACTAATGGCTGGTTGATACTTATATACCTGCCTGAGTCGTGTCATCCTTAAGTTGAATGAAAAAGCAGTTTATTATTAATGAGGGAAACCATGTTCCCCTTCCTGGAAAAGCTTTTGTTGTCAGATCAGTTTCTGTAGATGGAGATCCAGTAACAAGTGATGTTCCTCAGGGGTCCATACTGGGAGTTTCTCGGGGTCCATACTGGGACCAGTACTGTTTAATATTCTTATTAATGACATAGACAGTGGGATTGAGTGCACCCTCAGGAACTTTGCAGGTGACACCAAGCTGAGCAGTGTAGCTGATACAACAGAGGGAAGGGATGCCATCCAAAGGGACCTGGACAAGCTTGATAGGTGGTCCCATGTCCCGTTATGAAGTCCAACAAGACCAAGTGCAAGGTCCTGCAGATGGGTCGAGATAATCCCAAACATCAGTACGAACAATGTGATAAATGGATGTAGAGCAGCCCTGCAGAGAAGCAATTGGGGCTATTGGTGAATGAAAATTCAGATATGGCCAGCAATGTGTGCACGCAGCCCTGACAGCCAACCGTATCCTGGGCTGCACCAAAAGAAGTGTGGCCAGCAGGTCAAGGGAGGTGATTGTTCCCCTTTGCTGTGCTCTTGTGAGACCCCACCTGGAGTGCTGCTTTCAGCTCTAAGGCACACATCACAAGAAGGACATGGACCTGTTAGAAGAAGTCTAGAGGAGGGCCATGAGGATGATCAGAGGGCTGAAGCAGTTCTCCTGTGAAGACAGGCTGAAGGAACTGGGATTGGTTAGCCTTTAAAGAGAAGGCTTTGGGGAGACCTTATAGCAGTCTTCCACTACTTAAAAAGGGCTTATAAGAAAGATGGAGGGAGACTTTTTACAAGCTCATGTAGTGATAGGACAAGGGGTAATGGTTTTGAACTGAAAGAGGAAGATTTTAGATATAAGGAAGATGTTATTTACTCAGTGGGTGGTGAGGCACTGGAACAGGTTGCCCAGAGAAGCTGTGGATGCCCCATCCCTGGAGGCGTTCAAGGCCAGGCTGGATGGGGCTTTGGGCAACCTGGTCTGGTGGGAGGTGTCCCTGCCCATGGCAGGGGGGTTGGAACTGGATGATCCAAAAAGGTGCCTACAAAGCTAAACCGTTCTGTGATTCTAATACTAGTATGCAGTGGCAGCGTCAGAGCAGAGTTACTACAATCAGACCTGGAATCATAGTTGCATATTCACATACTCCGAAATAAGCAATAAATCATGACTTGAGATCACCCCAGAAGGTTGCCTATACACCCTATGAATTACAGGGGAAGACCAAGGCAGATTATTCTGTTCTGTTGTCATCCAGAATCTCCATTGTTAATAAATAAATAAATAAATAAATAAATAAAATGTTAAGTTCTGTGTGCTATAAAGAAAAGTAGCCCTGTCTCTGCTGCATTGCTGCTACACAGTGTGATAAAGCAGCAGCGCAAACAGTCATCATCTGATAAATGTGTGCTCTCTGCATCTGCTGCCAGCCTTACTGTTGGGCTAACTTATGAGATTTCTTTAGTTATGTTGGAAAATAAAAGTAAATAAGCCAATTGGCAGGCTGATTTGTTGATGAGGATATGAGGGTACAGGGTAAGAAATCTACTAGCAGTCTTGAGCAGTTCCATTTCTTGCTCCTCTCTTCACCGCTTCATGAGTTCTTGAAGATCTGCTAGCATGCCAAGGAAAAGGTAAAAAGTTGAAAAAAATTGTAGGTGTTCTTATGAAACTTGATGTCTTCAGTGTGTGTTTGGAGATGATGAAACAATGAAACTGGGAGTTCCCTGGAGAAGATTTGTGCATAGATGTAGATAAGTTGTAGATAAGTGCATAAGATGTAGATCAGTTTTGTCTTTTTCATTCTAAAATCTGGACATTCCTTCAGAAGATCGTGCCTGATTAAAACTGGTTGATGGAAAAACATTTTAATATACCTGCTGGATAGGAGGTATGATCTAACAGAACGCAATGAATAGAACGGACAGTTGGGTGATATCACTTTACAGGCACCCCAAGGAACGAAAAGAAACAAAGCCACCCATGTTTTGGTGAAAGTTTCTATCAAGTGCATTATCTTCGTTTAAGATCTGTTTTCGGTAGAAGATTCTTGGACTTTGAACAAAATGGAAGGTACTGCCTGAATTATTGCAGGCATACTTTGACATGTGTGCATTTCAATTGCTTAGGACATGAAAAGTAGGAGGTGCCAGCTGTTGGGCATCCAGAACTGAGCTGGCTTCACTGCTGCTGAAGTAACAGTCTATACACTGGGAATACAGATTTTATGAAAAAAGAAGCATAAAGGATGGACAAGCAAGATATCTCTGATCTTAAGGTAAGTCTGTAGAAATAGAACTGATAGTCTATGGTAGGACTGCAGGAGAAAATACACCAGCAATTCTGCTTTCTAGAGATAACACGATAAAGAGTCCATGATAGTTCTGTAGACTTTGACCTCTTAAAATGTCTGTTATAAAACACACCACGAACATTTTCATATCTGTGAAGTACTAGGGAATTTGCAGTGTGAGACTTGGTTTGCAAGGCTTTGTAGAACAGATCTTTAGGTCTTTGTATTAGATTACAAATGCTAAGTCTTGATTCTAGGGAAGACAGAATTTCTTGTGTCTGAATTTGCACAACTTAGAATGACAGTCAGAGGAATATGTTCACCTCGCTGTGTTCCAGTCAAAGTCCGGGGCATCTGCATGTGCTGGTGTACAAGTATTTCAGTTTTCTTACAAGGTTCAGATTCATACGAAGACTGGGCATGGTGACAGCAACTGATATGTTTGCCTGATATGTCCTATTACAAGAATGCTTTTAATTTCATTTATGAACTTTGGTGAAACTAGAAGATGGAGCTGAATTGAAAATAATTTAATATATTAAAAGGTGAAGCAAAATAATAATAATAATAAAAAAATGAACATGCTGTTTATCACCTGCTAAAATTTCTAGGAATGTGTTCTGTTCTTTGAAGCTGTGATGCTTTTTTTAAGGGCTGCTCTGTAAGAAGTGCAACATAAGAAGTCTAAAGACAAAACAGAGGCAATGTCAGAAGCATAACATTATGTTTTGCAGGGGGCTGGAAACATGATTTTATCCTCCCTGTCTTTGGAAAAACTGTTTATGTTAACTCACTGCTAAGTTTAACAGCTGACATCTCAGAAGGCCCTGAGGCACACTCCAGGCTGAGCAGGTTTTTCTGCTCTGATTTTGGGAGCTGTTCAGCCCAGGCACTCTGTGACCTGCTGCTGCTCGGTGCTCTGGGTGGGTCTGTTCCTGGGCTCCTGCCCAGAGGGGAAGGAGATGGCCTCTGGTCTGAAGGCAGAGCACCCGTGTACAGGGGGAGGGAGAGCTGGGCACCAAGGAGGAAGATGAGAATTGGCTGGACAGTGAACTTAGAAGTGGAGAGAGTGGAAAATGGAAGAGAAAGTGGAGGGGAAACACAGACAACATCCAGACGCAGGCTGGCAGCTCAGAGTTGGAGCTCACAGTTAACAGAACAGCACAACTGAAAGCAACAAAATAAAAGAAATATTAAGCAAGAAGGGGATGGGAGGGCAGGGTAGGGAAGCCAAAGAACTTTGGATTGCTTATAGGGAGATGATAATTTAGGAACAAAAAGAAAATAGAGCTGAGAGAAAAGTCATACTTGAGAGACAAATTGGAGGAGATACAGAATAGATACAAATGAAACTTGGAATAAAGGAAGAAGAGTCTCTGCCCTGTGTTAGCCGGCACTAGGTGCAACGTGATACAAGCACAAGACTCCTGCACATGAGTCGGGGCAATCCCCAATGTCACTACAGACTGGGTGATGAATGGATGGAGAGCCCTGCAGAGAAGCACTTGTGGCTACTGGTGAATGACAAATCAGACCTGAGCCAACAGTGTGTGCTTGCAGCCCAGAAGGCCCGTTGTATCCTGGGCTGCATGAAAAGAAGCATGGCCAGCGGGGAGAGGGAGGGGATTCTCTCCTTCTACTCTGCTCTTGTGAGACCCCACCTGGAGCCCTGTGTTCAGCTCTGGGCTCCCCAGCACAAGAAGGACATGAATGTCTAAGAGAGCGTCCAGAGGAGGTCTACAAAGTTAATCAGGGGGCTGGAGCACCTCTCCTGTGAAGACAGGCTGAGGGAGTTGGGGTTGTTCAGCCTGCAAAGTGGAAACCTTATTGAGGTCATTCAACACAAAAAGTAGGCTTATAAGTAAGATTTTTTTTTTTTTTTTTTTTGTCAGGGTCAGTAGTGATAGCACAAGGGGTGATTGTTTTAAACAAAAAGGGGAGATTTAGATCGAATGTTAGGAAGGACTTTTTTGCTTGAGCGTGGTGAGGCAGTGGCACAGATTGCCCAGAGAAGCTGTGGATGCCCCATCCCTGGAGGTGCTCAAGGCCAGGCTGGATGGGGCTTTGGGCAGCCTGGTCTGGTGGGAGGTGTCCCTGCCCATGGCAGGGGGGCTGGAACTGGATGTTCTATAAGGTCCCTTCCAACCAAACCATTCTGTGATCCAAACTGCTGCAGGTGCTTGTTTCGGCCCAATTGTCATGGTCTCTGGTGGTTTAAGGCCTCTGACCCTGCAGGGGACAGTGATAACTGCTAATGGGGTGTTGAGGTTTATGCTTTGGGTTTTCTTTGCCGTGTGTACGCCGCGTTTGGGACACTCGGTTCAGGGCCTGCCGGGTGCGGAGCTGCATTGCCCCGCGGGGCCGGTGCCGGTGCCCGTCGGCCGGGCCGGGTCGTGAGGCGCGGGGGGGCGCCTCGCCTCACTCCGGGGGTGAAGGCCGGCGCCCCGGGAGCCGCCGCGCCCCGCCGAGGCGCCGCCCGCCCGCTCGGCCGCTGCGGGACAAGGATCGGCGGCGCCGCGCGGGCATGGCGGCGTGGCGGGACCTGCTCTTCGCCCAGCTGGGCCCCGTCTGCCGGGACTGGCGGGGGGGCGGCTGGAGGCACCCTGCCCGCGAGCGCTGCGCCGAGGACCGCCGCCCACGGGCCGCTCCGTGCCGCCCTCACCGCCGCGGACCGGCCGAGGGCAGCCGCGAACCCGCGGCCCCCGCGCCGCCTGAGGTGAGGCGGGGGCGGGTGGCCGGGCGCCGAGGCAGCGCAGCCGCCTGGTGCTCAGCCCGGCCGGGGCGCGCTGCCCCATGCCGAGCCGGCGGCGGGGTGGCGGCCGGCGGGGCGCGGCGGTCCCTGCGCTGAGCGAGAGGTGCCCGTGACCCCCGGCTGTCCCCGCGCACCGCTGCTCCGCCGCCGGCTCCGCGCTCGGGTCCGGCGCAGGTGCGGGAGCTGCCCCGGCTCGTCCCAGGCACAGGGGTCCTCCCTGCGACCGCAACTGCAGAGCCTTCGGGGAGACGGCCCCGGCTCTGCTGAAGCTGGGGCTCTTTGCACCGTTATGCTGCCGGGAGATCCCTTCCCTTCCCTTCCCTTCCCTTCCCTTCCCTTCCCTTCCCTTCCCTTCCCTTCCCTTCCCTTCCCTTCCCTTCCCTTCCCTTCCCTTCCCTTCCCTTCCCTTCCCTTCCCTCCCCTCCCCTCCCCTCCCCTCCCCTCCCCTCCCCTCTGAAACACACATCACTCAAATCTTGGGATTTTAAAAAGGCTCTGTTAGCTATAGATAAAATGGTGAAACTGGATGGTATTTTGTTCAGATCATGCTGTAACCAAGTACCTAGAGCATCTATTTCTAATATACTTGCTGATACAAGAAATATGTCTACAGTAGACTTTTCTTTGTGTGTATCCCAGTTTACAAATATTATTTTTAAAATACACAGTATCTGCCGGCACACCAAGAAACAAATGAACTTGGGTTTTAAGTTGTAAACTCCTGAAGGTAAATCACAAACTCCTTTTTTGATACCTAAATGGAGTGGCCACTTTCAGAGATTGACTGCACGTTGGACCCCACAGGTAGCCAAACCCAGGGGAATTCCAGTGTTACCTACAGGAATATGCTCATATTTGTATGAGGCTAAAATGGGCTTAAGGAAGCATCATTATATATGAAAGATTTTTAATGAAAGAATATGCTCTGTAGTTTTGAAATCAGTTTACAGGTTTTTCCTTGATAAGTTTATAGTATACTATAACAACCTTATATAAAGTAATGACATGCTTATATAGTGTTATTAAAAAACATGATAAACAGTAAATAAGTTAGAGTATGTTTGAACTTAAGTTTCCTTAATTGTCTTTTGGCTTGATAAGGGACAAAGGATGAAACTTTCTCAGCTGTTGAAAGGTCAGAGGCACAGAAATTACCCTGTAGTGAATGTGCTGAAATATGCTGTCTGGAAGTAACCTGTACCAGGAAGAAAACGTAAGAATCATGCAGAACCACACTGGAGGAAGACATACCTCTCTGAGCTCCACCTTCACATTTTTTTTTTTTTAATGTTGTAGGGACAAGTAGATGTTGAGGAAGACAATTGTTACCTTCTTTTACCCTTCCCATTTGTGTACACTGAAGTGGAATCTAAAAAGTCACATAGCAGTTTTAGAAGAGCAGAAGGTAGATGAGTTTAAAATTTCTGCAGCTCATGGGGAAAAACAAGGTCTCGGTAAGCATCTGTCTGTCCATGCATGCACATAATTGTGCAGTGCTCATAGGTGGGTCACAGCTGACATTTTCAAAAACATGTGATTTATGCACCTAATTTCTTGTTTTCAGAGGTATGTAGGAGCATAGGTCCCACTGGAACCAATCGAGCTTTGGGTACATTGTGGCCACTTTGTGGAGAACCTGATGAACTGGGCAGCTGCAACGCCTCACTCCTCTGTCATCCCAAGGAGTTCTTGTTTGCACATGTGTAACCACTGTGGCAGATGCCTAGCAATAACAGAAAACAAATTTTCATGGTCATGGGACCAAAATCGTCCTTGATTTATGGTATTGTTTTTAAAGCTGGGTTTTGGTGCAGGGTAGCTTGTCAGGGGAAGGTTGCAGCTGCAGGAAGAGAATGTTGGTCCCTTCACCACTATTAGCACCACTCTGAACATGGCTGGTGTTGCAAAAAAGATGGCAAAGAGTACTGCTGTACCCCATCTGCAGCATCCATCAGTGTGGATCTAGCCTGGTTACATCTGCCTTAGTGGAACGAAAACTTCCCCGGAAGAAAATCTTAAGCAGAGGGGGAAAAGGTACTATCTGCAATACTGTTCCTGCATCTTTCTGATACTAGAGATGAGGAACCAGGAGCACCTGACAGGCAGTGGAAAGAGTAAGCTAAATAATGAGAGATAATCTACTCTTTTGCTTTATACATATTCTGGGGGGAATGCATGAAGAAACTGACACACAGTTATTTCTACACTTGAGTCCAGAGATAATCAGTTATGAAGCAGAAGTACTGGGATAAGTACAAGGATAATCAGTTATGAAGTACTTCAACTTCATTGGTATTCTCAGCTCCACATACTATGTTCCCAAAGAAATTTGCAATAGGAGCCTCACTGTTAATTTTTATTTATGGCTGCACAGTTTTGAGACTTGAATTGAGACCGACTTGAAGAGAAGCAGAAAGGTGACTTTTTTGGTTGTGTTTGGTCAGCTCTGTGATAACACAAAAAGAGGCAAATTAATGTTAAATCTTCTAAATACACGTGTTACTTCTATTTTCTTGCATTAGTATAAATAGTTAAATATAAATCATGAGTATTTTATATCAGACAACTCTTTCCAAGAAACTTATTAATCCACCTCTTCTGGAGGTGAATTTTGTCAGATGAGCATATGATGTGAGGAAGAAAAGACTGAAACTATAGCAGGACCTAGATAAGCTAAGATCTTTTAGCTAAGTTTAAATATGGATACTGGCACCTAAAATCTTTCTTGGTCTTGGTCTTGACAGGGCAGTTGTGTGCCTGACTTATGCTTAAGCTAATATCACGAAGGACTGGTCTTACTGACAGGGTCTTTTGGAGTGTCACATGAAGAACCAGGAACGGGGTGCTCAGAGCAGGACCCAATGTTTTGTCCTAAATGAGTCCTCTCATCCTGCCTTTTCATGGCTTGGTTAACCTTAAATTCATTTTTCACTCAACACCTTGTCTGTTGAAAAGGTAGGTCCCCCCCACATGACTCCCATAGGCTTTTGGTTGCTCTCCAGGGAGGTGGTAGGTCCCAGCTGGGTAATCCAATTTTTGGAGAATTGCCTTAATGAATTTGAGACTTCAGGCAGTTGACAGCACAATGGGAAGCTGAGGGGGCCGTGATAAAAACTTTCCATTTTCTCTCAGAGCTGTTTTTCAGGAGGACCTGCTTTATCAACTGTTGTGTGAAGCTTCCCTGATTCTTGTAACACTTAAAGATATTTCTGTGTAAGGTGCAGACTAGATAAACCCTTGAGATCCACTTGGATCACTATGCTGTGAATTACCAGTTATTTTCTTGTATGTTCTTATCTCTACCATTTTAACTCAGTTATTGAGAGCTGGTCATACCTTCTTCTGCTGGTCCTGGAAGAAAAGAGACCCCTTGAAAGGGTCGTAGCTCCAAGTAAAGTGTTTGAGCCTCACAGAAGGCAGGATTAAGCCTTTGTCTTCATAATTTCCATATGGCTGTCATTGCTTTGCCTCTCTCCCATAGTGCTGATTCTGGTACATGGTTTTCTGGGTTGTCCAATTCCCTCTGTCCATCATGTGGGCACAGAAGGAGGCATACAAAAATAGTTTCTGGGATTACTTGCTGTTCTTGACTGGGGACAGAAGATAGGCACACTGATAGAAGCAATTCAGGAAAAAAGTTTTTTTAAAATGCACTGCTGTTGTGACATCTTGACACCACTGTTACCGAATCAAATGGCCTTGGGTTGCTACCAGAATGGGTGCTTCCGGTAATTAGTAAGTCTCAGTGATGAGGGTGGAGTTTAGCTCACTTCTGTGTTATTGCTGAGGATGAATGCACACTTAGCTGGCACTCATCGCCTAGCCCTTGATGGTCCCAGGTGCAATGGTCTGGAAATGTGTGAATGGCCGTGGCTGTACTGTGGTGCTAGCTCCACAGCGTCAAAAAATAACACATTTCCATTAAAAACATGGTTTCCTAGCTGCCATGTAGTGCTAGAGATTACTAGTGCAAAGGTGATGGGAGACTTGGTTGTTGCCGTAAAGGGTTTGTCACCTGCTGTGACTTTAGCACCGGTTGGATGAGTGCACGCTGCTCAGGTTGGGCTGTGGGTGTAAATTTCCTACCAGCCCAGCTAGAACGGGACAGTCCCTGGTTTGATCCCAGCCCTACTGCTATAAACGACTGTATCTGTTTACACTTTACTGGCATGACTTGACACCCAAAGAGGGGCAGAGGAACTTAGACTAGTATGTCCCTGGTGCTTATGACACATACCACGTGCCATCTGCATGCTGGTGCTGTCCCCACTGCCTCCCCGCATGCTGGTGCTGTCCCCACTGCCTCCCCTCATGCTGGCGCAGCTCACGGAGCTGACCCCACATGGATGCAGCCCCACAGCTTGGTGAGCAGGGTGGGAGGGAGCAGAGACCATCTGGGACACAGGGGAGCCTAGCCTGGTGTGGCGGGGACAAGGAGCTTTGGTGATGGCTTGGGCCATTGCTGTGCTGTCCCCTGGGCCCGGTGTAAGTGGCAGCCACAGCTGCTCCTCGCCCTCCAGGCCCAGGGAAGGAGAAGCCCTTTGGCTGCTTGTGCAGCCTGCAGTGCGAGGAACAGCTGATAATGTGGGTGTCGCAGAGTGTATCTTGGCACACGAGGCTGAAGGGTAGGTTTTGACAGACCCGGTGAAGGGCCTGAGGGTGTGCTCGAGTGGCCTTTGTTGCAAAGGGGCAGGACATTCCTGTACCCACGGCCCGTCATGTGCAGCTACTCCCAGGCCAGGGATAGTTTCCTTCATGGAGATATTCATATTTACAATGGAGTGATTTATATTTAAAAGCAAGACACCACAAAGAAAAGTGTTTTTGTTTTTTATTTGGGAGGTGCTAGATTGGGCAGTGCCGGGGAGAACAGCAAGCGTTGTCCACCTTGGAGATGCAGATGTGGGACCATGGCTTCATCCTCCTCAGAGCTCATCAGAGCTGCCCTCCCTCTCACTTTGGAAAATGGGGTTTCGGTCCTGTGAAAATCCTGCCTGTCTCACAGCATGTATGAAGTCTGCTGCATGCAAATCCAGCCCATAAAGATTTTATTAGGGTGTGAGACAAGCAGTGGAGCAACAGGAACAAGGGTGTCAGGAGTGACAGCAAATGGCCAAGAGGCTCCAGGGGACACTTGTCTAGGTCATTCACATCCTGTAAACTTTGTAGTACTGCAGTTTAACACAGATTGCTATCAAACTGCCACTTCTTGGGGTTTTTCATGCTTCTCCCAGCTGAACATTGCAAACTTTATTTGCTTTCCTTTCAACAGTAAATTCAGGTAGTTTAGATATATCCTGTCTTCAGAGAGTCACCTCCCTAGCTAATATTAGCTCTTCTGCTGTGAAAATACAAATAAATGAAAGCATGCTCAGAAATTTATAAGCAGGTGTCAGATCTAATTTACTTTTCTTCTTTGCCTTCTCTTGGTGAAGGAGAACCTGTACTATTGATCCAAAAGACAAGAGAAATGAGAAAGGGGTAGTCTTCTGTTAAAAGGCAGGCATAAAATTCATTTCAGTATGACTTTAAGGCACAGAGACTAAATTTCTGGACAAACATGGAGTGTTTTTAGAACAAAGGAACATTTTTACTTGAATGTAGAACGTGCTGTGATCTTTCCTGGAAAAACTAAAAATATTCACAGAACACAAGTAAAGTTTGATGGCTATCAAGAGGAAATCTTTGGCAAAAGATCAATGACTCATATTTACTCTTAAGCTGTGTTCAGTGTTTTAAGTATGTAGAATAGATTTTATAATTTCAACAAATAACAACAACATGAGCCACAAGAGATATAATCTACTGCAAGTGAAGCTGTAGATAGTTTAAACTGGGAAGAGCTTTGTGCTGTATAATTTTGGATCTTTGATGGAGGCATGCACAGGTAAGCACAGTGGTTGTGTGGCTGACATGGGTGATCCCTCACTGCCCAGTATGTAAGACCCAGTTTCAAATACAGCAAGTTGCTTTTGCTAACGTCAGGTGTTAACAAAGGAAAAGCATTGCCTTCTGGTGGTCCCAAAATGTCATACCAGTATTACTGGCTTCAGAAATGTTGCCAGTGAGGCAGGCAGGGCTGTTCCTCGTGGGAACCCTGCAACTTTTGACTCCAAAAGAGACATGGTAAAGTAGGATCATTCTTACATTTTAAGATTTGTAACTATTTGCAAATACTCTGTTACTGGTTCCTTCTCCATTTTGTCAAAAGGTTTTTTAATTTGCATAATTCACTCTGCAATTTCAGACCGTTTTCCATCCATTAAAATAATTAGAAGATATTTTTTATATATCTTAATGTATGACTAGTTTGCTAAATAATCCATGTTTTAGGCTGCTCATTGAACTGGCTTTGTAAGAGGGTGATGTACAGTATTCTGTGTTCTAATGTTAGTGGTGTTAGATGTCAGTGTTTAGCAAAGTAGCTGCCATCAGCTTCAAGCACAGATGTTTTTGTTGTCTGTATGGGTCACAGTTATGAAGCATAGCTGGATCCAAACTTTCTCAAAAATTACCACGCTTCTAGAGTAGTGGGTTTTGTATTGGCCAATTTTAGGCAGAAGGCCAAATTACGTTTCATGTCACAGAGGCTTTTGTCATTCCCAGTTGGGGAACACATCCACAACACGTGTTTAGAAGTAACTTGCAGATATGTAATGCTTGTACAAGATTTTTAGCAACGCGTTTGGAGCCTGCTTCAAGGATAGCACTGAGGAAGATGAATTGTGATTTGAGATTTCCTGTGTTTAGCTTGTTTGCAAGCGCCTGGGTTGTTGGCAGAAACATTACGGGGAGTGCCTGCCTCTGTGGCCTTCCTGTAGTCTGGTGCCAGTGGGCCGTGGCGGGGGACGGGACAGGAGAGTCTGCTCGGAGCCTCCAGCTGCAAACCGTGCGTCCCCCCAGAGCCTCCGCACCCAGTGGGGAGCATTACATCTTTGGTGACAGCAGAAAGGCTTAATTGATTAATTAATAAACTTAAATAGTAAGAGGTAATTCATTTGGCACAGGCTAATTTCATTCTGTGGCCTCAGCTTTCCATCAGCGCGATAGTTCTGTGTTCCAGGAGTCAAGCTGGGACTTCTTTGACAGCAACAAGGAGATCATTTTCTGTTCAGTATTTCCTGTGTTTTGTTGTCATGACCCCACTGCTATTTGCAATCAGAATGTCCTTCTGGTTTTCTTGTGTGGTCCACTCTGAGATTAGAAGCAATGTTTGGAAAGCCAATTACAATCAAAGGGGTTTTCTTTTGTTGGCTAAGTTTGGGATGAAAATTTGGAAACATTTTTATGAGCCTTCAATGTAAGGCCCCGATCCAGAAAAGCACTTAGCCATGCATTCTTTGCTTTTATGTGCAGTTGATTAAATGTAAAAGTAAATGCCATAGTATGCATTCCAGACTGAATTTACGTGTTTCTAAGAAGCTGACAGGCTCCATTTGTGCTAAGGAGAATCATCTAAAATTTTTCTTTAGTATAACTGAAGATTTTCAACAAGTTCTGTTGTTCCTCTCTAAACTTGGGTCTGTGTGATTTACACCTGTTAGCACTGGTGACTCCTCTTTTTTTTTTTTTTTTTTTTGTGTGTGTGTGTGGATATCTTGAGAGATTTAAGAATATGCTAACAGCAAATATAGTTGAATGAATTACTAGGAAATAATCACACAGATTCTGCTGTGGCCTGAAATGATACTTTATTTTTAAAAAGTGAAAAAAAAAATCTGTGCTATGGAATCTAGAGTCTTCTTACAGAAGTGGTTTGGGATTAACTGGTAGCTGTCCTTTATAATTGGGCAAGGTGAACTGTTGAGCAGTAAAACCACTCAAGTGATTTTATTTTTTTTGCACAGTACTTCTGTGAGTCTTTTTGAAGTGCAGTGATGAAAGTTTTCTTGCAAATTAAATTACTTATAATGCAGTATTCCACAGATTTACAGTCCTGAACACTTGGTCAACGTAGTAGGTAAGAAAAATTGGAAAAACGAAAAATACTAGTTAGTAACAGATGGACTGATGCACTGCAGTGGCAGAGTTGTGGAGAACTACAGTGCTTCTGTGTTACAAGCCAGGCTGCAGTGTAGCCTGAACACAGTGAAACTGTAGAATACCGGAGAGTTTGTTGGAAACCTCATGTTCCATTTGCGTTTTATTGCATATAACCCTGTCATTTTACAATACACTTCTGCCCTACCTGAATCCAAAGTGGTGTTCTTTGTTATGACCAGTTGCTGTATTACTTCATACCATAAGCATGCATGCAATGAAAACTGAAGAAGAAAGTTGCTACCCTGAAAAGCTTATGCAAGACAGCATGTTGAAGTTGGAACTCTCTTTCATGCTGGCAGCAATTTAGCAATCACCATGGGGTGCAGAAATATTGCTGAAGTCCTATATTTCATGTAGGATTTGTTAGGCATACAATGATGATACCTGAAAGTCCACCTCAGCTTTTATAGCTCAGGAAAAGATCCCAGGGCAAAGGGTTAAAAAGATATAAAATTGCTGACAAGCTGAGCTCTTGTGAAATAGTCTTGAGTGTTAGCTTACAAGAACTCTGGCTACATTTCAGGTACCTAGTGTTCTTGCAAGTGACTTGCTCCATGTCTAGTTAATTTTTAAAAGAGTTTAAGATATTTTAGGATACTCTGCTGAACATTGAGGCTGGATTCTTGTAGTGGCTATGCTAAGGGGAAATTCTTCTTTCCCTCCCTCACTTTGTGTTTGAATAAGTGTTGGTCACATGCTGCCTTAGGCTGATTTCTCACAACTTTCACCTGAAAATGGCATCTCCCTCCTTCCCAGGCACTGAAAATCAATTTTAGGTCTTTTGGGTCTTTCTAATTCTTGACATGAGTAGTAAAAGTTCTTTACAGGTATTGTGTAGGTATACTGGAGTCCTGGGGCAAAGCTATTAGTCCCAGGTTTATCTGTTGCAATTAAATAAGTATTTGCTTTCAACTCATCATTGTCAGGATAACAAAACATTTCTAAACTGGAAACAGAATTACATGGTGGGTAGCTATATCCAGTTTTGCTGAAATTCTGCCCAATCTGCTAAGCTTTGCAAAAATACTGGCTCTAATATTTAAGAGCTTTAGGGATACCCAAACCCTTGAGACATGGGGGACACGAGGGACAAGAGGGAATGGCCTCAAGTTGTGCCAAGGCAGGTTTAAGTTGGAAATGAGGAGACATTTCTTCTCAGAAAGAGCAGTCAGGCATTGGAACGGGTTGCCCAGGGAGGTGGTGGTGTCACCGTCCCTGGGGGTGATTAAGGAAAGGTTGGACCTGGTGCTTAGGGACATGGTTTAGTGGGTGATATTGGTGGTAGGGGGATGGCTGGACCAGATGATCTTGGAGGTCTCTTCCAACCTTTATATTTCTATGATTCTATTAGTTAGAAAAGTTGTTGTGTTTAGTGGATTCTGTGCAGAGCAGAGGTATATGGTGTTTGGTAGTACATTTCATCTCTTGAAGTAGTGTTTTGGCTAAGACCTGAATCAGAGATCACTGCTTTCTCTGTTGTCAGTATTAATTTGTTGCAGTTTAGGAAGTGACTTGATTGTTTTGACTAGTCTCCAACAGAAATGGATTTTGCCTAAATGAACTAGCCTATTATTTAAAATGTCTAGTCATTATATAATTTATCATTATCTTCTCCTGTCTACATCTACAGTATAGACAGTTGCAGCTGTTTTGTGGAAGAATTTATTTCGATAACGGATGAAATTATTCTGACACAGAGATATGTGCCTTTTAATTTCCTTTTGCAGGGAATTTGACAATGTCAGGAGCAGCATGCTGTTTGTGTAGAAAATGTATGTATCTGTGCCTTTCACCCAAAGGGGACGTTAGTACAACGAATGGTACTAAAATATTTGTTGTTTAGTTTTTGCATTGTAACCTAGTTTTCCTGAGTTTGGTACTCAACCAGGAAACAGTGCTTATTGTCTGGTCTTGAAGGGGCTGCATGTTTCTTGCTGATCTTGGCTTAGGAAAGCTAATTCCAGAGCAGGACAAATGCACATTAGCCACTGCTTATCGGTGTAAAATTGGTGCAGTGCATCTAAAAGCTCTGATTCTGGCAAGCCCTTTAGGATGTGTCAGGGTGGACAAGGGCAGAAGACAGCAGGAAAGGGAACTGCAGTATTCCTCTGAGAGAAGAGAGCAAAGCTGCACCCCTGCTCAGTGATGCTGTCGGGCCAGGGGCTGTCAGCACCAGGCGTGAACCTGTGTGCACAAGGAGTTGCTGAGCCCACCGCACTGCAGCCCTGGCTCTGGTGGCACCTTGCGGGTGGTGCTGCTGGGCTTTGGAGGGCTGCTTGCCTTTTTAGTAGTCTGGGCTTTTAGGTTTTGTCTGCTCTCACTCCCTGTCAAGAGGGGGTTGAAATAAGTAAGTGGCACGGGTGTTTCTCTGAATTTTACACTCTTGATCTCTTTCTTTACTACTGGAAACCTTAATTTCTTAAATGTTACTTCTGTTTAACCAAATTTGACCTGGCAGCATCCCTTTAATACCCTATTATGTAAGAATCTCAGACATTAAATATATTGGAGAAGTGATTAAAAGCAGTTTTCTAAAAACTACTCATGCGCCTTAAATTTCAGCGCCAAACTCTTCCTACTCCATTGACTAAATCAGGCTAGAAATCTGCAAAGCCTCTTCTGTGGCAGGGAAGCCTAAGCAGCAATCCTAATCCTCTGACTGGTGAGAAATGAGAAGGCAAAACTCCCAAATAAAGGTCTTGGGACTTTCTGGAAGGGAAATTGCAGTATAAACTTGTCTTTTGGTCTTCAGTATATCAGAAAAGAAATTTGTCAGCCAGAAATAACATATGGGTGTATTTTTGTCTCCTTTAGGATTTGGTGGTAGAAAGGATACATGTTGATACTGGCTGACATTTTTATATATCATTGTAGTGAAGGAAGAAATTTTAATTTGTTGTTGATGACATGATGACATGATGACATGTTGTTGATGACATTAAATGATGACAATTTGGAAATGTTTGTCACAGTTTTACAAAAGAAATATACTTTTTTGTTGTTATTATTATTTATGTAGACAGAGGTCTGTGTATATTTACATGTATATATACAGAGGTCTTTCAGAAAGCTAGGAACCAAAATCTGACAAACAGCAGTTGAGAAGTCTCCTATTCCCTTTCTTACTTGCCCAATGCTGATGTCACAAATGACTGTAAAGAACATGAAGTTTTAAAACCCTTTTCCCAATTATATTATTAGTTTAGAAACCTTATTAAAGCCTTAGATTAAGAAATGGATGTTATTGTTATGGTATAAATTATACATAGGAAGGGAAGATTTCACCTTCATTTTATATAAAAGTAACACTAAATGTGTTGTATATCATGGTGTTTCAGTTTTGACACTTATGCTTCACAAGATGAAAGACAGTAGTACAGATGAACTTCTATTTTATTTTTTCCTATGATTGATTGCAATTTTAATTTGTTATACTTTTAAATAAAACCATCTGTTCAGCAAGTTCATTAAAGACAAAAAAGATGGAGAGTTTGCAAACTGTTTTTTGCTATATTTACTTGTTTATCATTACATATGAAAACAAATGTTAAAGTTACAGATGTTTAGGCAGGTTTCATCAGGATTATATGCAGATACGATATTCTGTCCAGGTATTGCTTTTTTAAATTTAAAAAGTACAAGAAGCAAGGAGGTGAGACAGCACAGCATAGCCAACACTTTTTCAAACTCTGTGTAAAGAAAAATTAATGTTGAAATATCAGTATGGAATGATAATCTATTTCTTTGCAGAGTGGGGTGAAAATTACCACTATTCTATCAATTTTAGTTTGAAATGTTGTTTCCAGCCCTATTTACTGAGAAGTTCTTTAAGGCTGAGAATCCTGAAGTGGAGTTATCTGAGATGAGTGTTATGCTAGGAGGATCTCTGAGCCACTTGAGTGAGATAACAGCTTTGGTGCATTAAGATTCAAAGGTCAAATTAAGTTCATTGTGACCTTGTTCATTTGAAATAAATGGGAATTTTGTCAATGATCTCTATAGGAGCAAGATTAGAGCCATGGCATGTGATCCAAAGCTCACTGGAGTCAATAGCGTTTTTCCATTGGCTTTACTAGACCTTAAGCCTGACCCACTGGGATTCAAGTAGCCTGATCAGCTGCGGGATGTGTTGGTCACTGCCCTTACTGCCTCAGTTGCCTATGAAAATGGATCAAATTGTAAAACGTTGCACAAAGCATCCAGAATTTTGAGCATTATTACTTTTGTCTTAATCCCCTAAGCACCTGCCAGACAGAATCTAAAAAAAATAAAAATAAAAATTGTTTAAAGGAAAGTATGTTACTTTAGGAGACAGCTTAGATGTTCAAAAAGCTAATGGTAAAGAAGCCTATACATCTCCCCTATTAGATACTGTAATTTCAGTTTAACACAGTGTATTGCTATCCTTGCAGACTATAAATTATATTTTGTTTTCAAATAGCCACACCAAAAAGTTGTAGTATACCAGATGACCTCTACCCACTTTAAAATTACTGATTTGTGTTGTAACTTGTACCATCGTAACAGTGAATTTTGGAGATAAAAACTTAAGACACACTTTTTCAAGTGTTTTCACGTGCAGATTACCTGAGCACCAGAGCCTTGCTCATTTGGCTGCATGTTTTTCTGTTGGTGCATAGGTTGATGCAATGCCCTCCTTTTACACTGGTCTGTATTCTCCAGTGCTGGCCTTCACACCTGGAAAAATACCCAGATAACACTTGATCTTCAAAATATGTCATACTGGAGATAAAATAGCTGGAGGGAGGTTGTGTGATGAGGCTGTGTGATGCCAGCACCTTGTTCAAAAGTATTTCAACTACTGGTGTTGTTACTAATCAAAGTGACAGCAAGCAGTATGGTTGTTTTTGTTCTCACACAAGGCTGAGCACATTTCCCCAGCAAGTGCTGCGAGGCTTGTCCATTACACCCACTCACATTAATGAAAACTTCAGTCAAATTCATTCTTATCCAAAGCGTCCCATAGAACAGAAAGATTTTTTGTTCCCCACTTTTGCTTGAAAAGCATTACTTGAAATAGTAATGGATCTCAGAAAAATCAGAGTCTCAGGGTATTGTAACATTAGAAACATTTCACTGTTTTGCTTGATAGCTCAAACAACTAGAATAAAGTGGCTTGGGAAGCGTGAAACAATTCTAATTACTAACAAGACTACTGTTGAAAGGTTTTTGAGAGCAGTGTGTATCTGCCCTCAAACAATGAAATTTGCTTTGCTGCTTCTACTTTTTTCCTTGGATTTAATTTTTGTGCCTTGTCTTCAGTAGGCGTCTTTCTAGGATAATTAATTTTCCTGCATGCCCATGCTCTGTCCAGCCCTGAGGGTCTTCCACGCTGTTACTTCTTCATTCTAAGCTCGACCAGACACAATTCAATTAGTTACTCCCAGAAGAATACACATGCACATCAATACCAGCAAACTGCTTTTTAATAAACTCTTTCATCTTTGTCAGTGGGGTCCTGATTCAGACTACATTAAAATCAAAGAAAGGACTCCCATTAGTCTTGATGGGAGCTGGATCTGAACCTGCTGACAAGCTGATATTTCACCCAGGTAGCTCTTGGCGTTCTATAACCAAGTGATTAGCTGTGAGATTATGCAGGGGCATTTAGGGATGTGAAGCTAAAGTAAAAATACCCAAACAGGCCCATTTTATTAGGGATCATAATTCCATTCAGGAGATAAAAGAGAAATATTCCCTTTTATAAGAATTATTGCTGAACTCCAACCATAAAAACGCTCCTAGCACTGCTCTTAATCATTTGAATTACAGTCATTCTCATGAATTGAATTCTTTTCTAATTCATTGTATGAAGGAGACATTTTACAAACAAGTATGGAGACAAGCACTTACCATAAATATTTTTGCTAGGTAGACATATTGCATAGGAATAATCAATTGTAAGCATCAAAAGTGAATAAGGAGTCAACGTTTATAATTTGATTCCTGTTTGCCTTGTAAGCCTAATCATAAACCAGGACCTTATTGTGCCCTGTCCTAGAGGGCTTACCATGTAAGTAGAAGATAGACAATACATAGACAAAGAGTAATACAAACATGAGAAACAAGGCAATAATAATCAGTATAATTGTATTTACTTTTAAGGATAAAATATCTGTCCATTGCATGTTTTATTATGGTGGCAGTTCCATTTAGGTGCAAAAAAACTTCCTTTTGTTTTAGTATTTACTAAATTCAGTCCTGGAGATTTCAAAGTTCAACATCCAGAAAACAGTCATTGTTTTCAGGGATTTTGATTCTGGCAGGCCAGAATAGAAAGATGTTCACAGAATCACAGAATGTTAGGGATTGGAAGGGAACCTTGAAAGATCATCTCACTCCCAGTGAAATTCTTTGAAAAAAAAATTGCTATACCACAGTGACTGTTCAGTTCATTCAACTGCAACAACCTTCATTGAGGCAGCGTCCCTGTGGAGAAACCCCACCTAATACCACTGTAAGCAGTAGGTCCAGTCTTTGGTCCTTGTCTTTTGTGTTTCACTATAGTCCTAGTTCAGTAAACATGTAACCAGGATGCATCAATTCTGAACTCTGATAATAATAAGAAGGAGTCAACAATCACTTTCAGGCAAAAAGAAAATACTGCATTTTTGCACATTTTCAGGTTTAGTAAAATTGTCACTTAATAGTCTTCTTGCTAGTCAGAAGTAATGTGCAGTCCTTTAAACAGTCCTAGTTTATCCTTGCCACTTCCTCTGTTACATGTATGTGATACTCTAAATCATTCTCATGTTTATTACTGAGGGGTGGGAATACATTTTATAGTTCATCTTTCCATGGAGCTCTGTAAAACTTGGGAGTGAAGGGCTAGGACCATTGAGAGCTGTAGGTTAATCTCCTAGAATTTGTTACCATCTAACACTGTGATAGGAATCATTCAGAATTATGTATATACAGCAATGTAGACTTTGTAAAGCATTTTTTGGCACTGTGTTCTGAAGTTAAGGAATACAATTATGTTTGCAATGTCTTTTCAGTCCCCCAAATCTTGGATTGAAGAAGTCTTCAGTAAAAGAGAATGTGCAAACATAATTCCCAATTTAAAAGATCCTCACAGGTAACACAATTAATTTCATTTTCTTTCTGATAACATTTAGAAAGAATCAGAATACACTTTTCTGGGTGTTCTGTGAAGTTTAGATGCAGTTCTTTGCAGTTTTGCAATGCTGCATTGGCGATTGCTCCATTTTTAAGTACATCTCAGCAGTTCATTTTAAATGATGTTGTTTGCCCCATCCCTGGGAGTGTTGCATGGGGTTTGAGCAACCTGGCGTAGTGGGAGGTGTCCCTGCCATGGCAGGTGGGTTGGAACTAGGTGATTTAAAGTCCCTTCCATCCCAAACTATTCTGTGTTTCTACGGTACTGTTTGTTTGGATTAGAAATTGTGAACAATTGACCTTCTTTTCCTTCCTAGGCGCCTTGCTCTCAGTCCAGTAACCAAAACTGTGGTATGGCGTCCAACTGAAAGAGAAAAAAGTGTCATGCTTCTAATATTGCACTACTGCTGCGCAGGAATTCTTAATCCTGTTCTACTGTTTTCTCCCTTCCTCAAAATAATGTCAGCTGTTTATCAAAGTTCAGAGACACAGGTTTCTGCTCAGGCTGGCATAGAGCGTGAAAAGAGTAAAGAAAAGATGAAATCCTCAACCTATTCTTTAGGAACTGAGAAGAAAAACATGATTTGGCATTCCAAACTCTGTATCTAGTGGATGGTGTTGCCTAAATATACTCAGTGAAAACACATTTTGAGGGTGTAAACTTGTAATTTGGATAGTATTGTTCTGAACACATGGATTGTGTAGAGTAGATGAGAAGGAAGACTCATCTATGAAATGCAGATATAATGTATATTCTGAGATGTAAAACCCCAAACAAATCAGTGAAGTTACCCAGTAGTTCTTCCAAGGGTGAATGCAGAAGAACACAACCTTTAATTCTGTTAGTAAGAGTTTTATTACATGTGAATTGATATTTTATGAATACCGTTACAGATGTTTTCTTTTATACATGCATGTATTAATTATCCATCTTTATCACAGATGTCCGGCAGGATGCCAGGTGTGCCAGAATTTAATCAGGTAAGAGTGCATAAATATGTATCTATGATTTTTCTAATGACATAAAACCAGCAATGGATATTCCTAGTCTAGGAAGAAACGACAGCAAAAATATCCTCCTCTTACAATGTCAGAAAAGAATTTCTGGGGACCTGGTGGAGACATATTACCATAAACCTACATAAAATAATTGTAGGGTAAACTTTAACTCACTCCCAGTAGAAAATTTTGTCTAAATAATTTCTGTGTGTGAGTTTGTCTTAATCTTCTCTTGATGAATGAAAGACAGAAATGTGATGTTAACATGGGAAACAATTCCAGCTATATCCTGGATGATACAAGGGAGAGAGAGAGGAAAGCAATGGAAAACATTAAGAATGAGGGAAAGAGCAGAAACAAAATAAAGGGAGAAGAAACATCCCTGATGATAGGTTTTCATCTGCTCTGCACTGGGCATTCTAAGTCCCTGCCTTCAGCAAGTAGCAAAAATCACATCATTTTGGTGGTTTTAACTGATGTGTTGATTTTTCAGACAGCTAGTATTTGTGGCTTGTATTAACTAGTTGTTTTCAATCCAACATTTTTAGTTCAGCTAGTGTTCCCAAACTGCTTTTAGTATTGTTTATGGTTATAAACTAGAAGTTTTTTGAATGAACATTTAATCTTTCCTTGTTATTAATTTTGCATTAAAGGCTTCTGAAAGCTGAAGCACCAGAAAACAATGTTTCCAATAACTAACAACTAGTAAGCTGATGCAAAATGATTCTGTCATCTGCGTGAGCTTGACTATTTGCTTTTTGATGAAATGTTTCACATTTTGCAGTTGGACAAGATGATCTCTGAAGGTCCCTTCCAACTGTTCTGTTCTGATCTGATCTGATCTGATCTGTTCTATTCTATTCTATTCTATTCTATTCTATTCTATTCTATTCTATTCTATTCTATTCTATTCTATTCTATTCTATTCTATTCCTTTGTTTTACTTCTAAGTCTTATATGAAACAAGAATCACATTTTCCAAAAAGCAAATAAAATACTGCTGTAAATCATATGACTGCAAATGGATTTGTAAGTAAAGCAAACATTCTGTGCAGCATTAGTTCAGAAAGGGTCAACTCCCTCTATCTGGTATCTGTCCATAAAGAATGGTTGTATGCGTATTTTGCTTTAGAGCAGAAGAAAGGAGATCCAAAGATTTTTTTGCAAATGTTCTAGAAGTAGAAAGAAAGCTGAAGTTAACTTGCACTTCCAAGATGGTTATTCCTTTGGCGCCAGGTGAGCTAAGTAAAGGAGTACTTAGGGTATAATTTCATGGTTTAATCTCATGGTTTAATCCAGTCTAAATCAGGACCACAGCAGTTCTGTAGTTCTGTGCCACCTCTCTCACCCTGCTCATAGTGTGACCATATTGTTAGTTGGTCTTGGAAGCTCATTAGTATGAAAATTAACCTAGAGGAAAAAAAAATAGCTTTCCACCAAATCAGCCACCTAATGAACCATTATTTAGTTGCATGAATGCTAATATTATGGTAGGAGAAGGAGGAAGAGAAAATGGAAAACGGGATGGGTTTATTTTTTCTCTTTCACTTTTCTCTGTAAAGAGATCCCATACCTTTGGATTTTTACTTTTCATCTTGTAGTTGTTTCTTTTACTATTTTGTTGAGTATTTTCCCATGGATCCTGTATGTCCCTCTCGCTATACATGCAGAATGTGTGTGGGTGTCTGATGTTCATTTCAGTCAGCCATTCAGTCATGCAGGCACATTTCCCCAAATGTTAACTCTTCTTTTCTACTGGTGTATCTTATGATGCACTCAGAGCTTTATTTGAGAAGAATTTTTCTGTTCTTAACAAGAGGAAATCATTTTTGCCTTAGTGTTATAACTGTTTATATTGTATTTATTAGGTCAGCAGTGAAGTCAGGTTTAGGCCTCTTGAGATCTGTGATTTTCTACTCAGTCCAAAATTGATGTGAGTGTACTTATTGCCTATTATAATTTGACCCAATATCACAGGCAATTGAAATCTCTTAATGATTTCTTATTTGTAGAGAACTTCCAAGGTTTGCGGTTTATGATTGAGTTACACAACTATTTGCTAATACTAAGTAGAATAATTCCATGAAGTAGTTGCTAATGACATTTGATAAACTCACTAGCACACTTGTTTGTCCATTCTTCCCTGGTGTGTTGAAATGGCCCCTTCAGTGCAATGCTAACAAATACATACCAGAAAGCACCTAGACCAGTCTCACTATGTGAATATTCAGCAGCATGGTGCCATACTTCTGAATCCTTACATATCTGAGGTGCTCTCATAAATTGTCTCTATGTTTGACCATTTACACACATTTAGGGCTGTATCAAAAGAAGCATGGGCAGCAGGTCCAAGGAGGTGATTCTCCCCTCTGTACTCCCCTCTCATGAAACTCCACCTGGCATACTGTGTTCAGCTCTGGGACCCACAGAAAGCTAGGGAACTGCTGGAGCGGGTCCAGAGGAGTGCCACGAAGATGATCAGAGGGCTGGAGCACCTCTACTATGAAGAGAGGCTGAGAGAGTTGGGGTAGTCTAATCTATAGAAGAGAAGGCTCTGCGGAGACCTTACAGAGGCCTTACAGTATTTAAAGGGGACCCACATGAAAGATGGAAATCTTCTTATCAGGGAGTGTAACGACAGGACAAGGGGTAATGGTTTTAAGCTGAAAGAGGGTAGATACTAGATTAGATATAAGGAAGAAATTTTTAATGATGAGGTTGGTTAGGCACTGGAACAGGTTTCCTAGAGAGGTTGTAGACGCCCCACTCCTGGAAGTGTTCAAGGCCGGATTGGATGGGGCTTTGGACAACCTGGTCTAGTGGGAGGCATCCCTGCTGATGGTAGGGGCTTGGAACTGGGTGATCTTTAACTTCCCTTCCAACCCAAACCATTCTATGATTCTGTGAATTTTTGGGCACTGAAGTGCTGTCTGCAAGGACACTGGACTTTGTAATGTAGTTACTGCAGTTACTTCAGCAATAATCCTCCAGGTTTCTCCTTTTTGTTTTAAGTGTGATTTTCCAGGGGTGTGCTTTTGTGTTACTGACGTTGTTCCCTTCTTCGCTAATAGCTTGGTGAGCCTTTTGGGCAAAGACAGTAGAGTCATTGCTGACACTTTGAAATTATGCTTGCGACATATTCACAGTATCATAGAAAAATGAAGGCTGGCAGGGCCTTAAGGAGGTCCCCAGCCCAGAGCAGGCTCAGCCTGGGCTCAGGCTGGGCTGCTCAGGGCTTCTCCCAGGGGTGTGAATACCCAGGGTGCAGAGTCCTGACCTCCCTGGGCCTTGGCTCCACGGCCGGGCTGTCCTGGTGGGGAAAAGGCTTTTCCTTGTCTCCATCCTGAGCCCCTCGTGCCTCAGACTGTGCCCTGCCTCCCGCCCTCCCACCAGGCACCGCTGGGCAGAGCCCGACCGCGTCTCCTCCGTCCCCTCCTGAAAGTGCCGGGGCTGCTGCTGGGAGCCCCCGCAGCTGCCCCTTTTCCCGGCTGAACCGGTCCTGCTCCACAGCCTCGCCTCACAAGGGCAAGGCCTCCAGCACCACTGCCTTGGTGCCTCCCCTCCCCTCCCCTCCCCTCCCCTCCTGCCTGTTTGTGGGTGTCCTCCCCCTGGACTGCAGCATCCCAGCCCAGACACAAGGTACTGGGGAGCTGTGCCTGGTGCCCAGCTGGAGTGGTATAAACGGCATCCCTGGCTCTCCTTTCATCCCCAGGGTTTAACCCACAGAGGGCAGTCAGGTGGGACAGGCATGATTTATCCTTGGTGAGCTCTCGCTGACTGCTCCTGGTCACTGCCTTCTCCCTCATGTGCCCAGACATGGGCTCCAGGAGGACTCGCTCCATGATCTCACCCAGTACTGAAGGGAGGCCAGCAGGCCTGCAGTTCCTCAGGTTGGGTTTTCCCCATTTTTGAAGGCAGGTGTGGCATTTGCCTCTCTCCAGCTGATCTCCATGGTCCTTTCAGAGCTGATGGAGCTGGCTAATGCCCTTGTATGGCTGCTCTCCATCAGCACCCTGGGGTGCAGCTTAATGGGTCCCAGGGTATGTGGCTCCAGAGCTCCCAAGCAATCCCTGGCTTAACCACCAACCCTGGGTGTGAGCTCCTGTCCTCCTTGAGCCCTGTAGCTATGCACACAGCACAAAAGTTTACAGAAAAGCAAAACAAAACAGATGTGTGTGATGTCGTGCTTTGGTTTCCTCACCCTTTCTGAGAGCCTCTTGGTCTTGCCATTTGAACTCTCACATCAGGAAGGCCTTAGCACCTGGTCTGTTACTGCTAGTTGGCTGAAGAACCTGAGCATGCCAGGATGTGGCAGAGCATGAGCTGCTTGGGAAATACAAGACCCTTTGAGTTCATACCTCTTATTATGGTAATCACTGAGGTAAAAGCAGGTGTATGTACCCTATGTTGCACGTGTTAGGTCCACGTGCAATTCTTTCACTGTCTGCTGAGCGTAGCTGAACTGTTCTGAGTGCAGTTCACCTGTGGGTGTATTTGCATCCAAGCATTAAGTATGCAGAGCTAATGCTGTTAATTACTAAAGCTGTTAAATGTTCATTGGGCCTCTCAGTTTCAAGGTTACTGCACTGATTTGTCATGCCAGATAGTTGGTTGCTTTCTATAGGATCTCTGCTTTAAAAAGGAAGGTTGCTCTGGCTCTTGCTGTTCTAGAAAGTACTGCTGATGTTACCCTGTATGGAGCAGTAACATTAGATAGTCATTCTGTGCTCGTATTTGATGATGGTTTACTCTGTAGACTGAAATTAATTCAGATTTTAGAAAATTTAATGCACTGATAATGAGTCTGATTGCTTTTCAATGCTGTTCTTCCAAGCACTGGCCTGTGCTGGGTTGGACTGTGTAATGTGGTATAGTAAGTAGTTAAAGTTGATGTAGTATTTAGTTGGGACTACTATTGGCTCACTGTCTTCCAGAATGACTCCTGCATAAATGGGTTTGTTATGGTGAGACCACTCCAGGAGCAGAATGGTGACAACAAGATATTTTCAGGACCAAAATGAGTAAGGACACTGTTACTCATTTTTCCTCTGGAGATCTCTTTTTTTGTGGACATCGTACTGTCTCATACCCTGGAGTCCCCAGAAGAGCAAAAGTATGAGAAAAAAAATGGAGCAAGAAGGCTAATACCTCACCTGTAAGGAAATATGCCCTCTGAAGACCCATAATAAAATCAAAGCTATTTCTTTTTTCTGGTCCTTCCTTTGAGGTACATTGGCAGAGCCATAAACAAGTATAGTCATTGCCCTCATGTCCTTTGCAGGCAGATGTTATCCAAGGCTGTTTTGCTTGCGTTATCTGGCTTTGCAGCTACATTGCTCTGAAACAGTTTTAGAACAGGTATGGCTCTGTAGCAACTCTCAATGAAGTCTGAGTCCACCCGCTATTTGACAGCACTCACAAGATCTGCAATGATCTTCCATCTGTGTTGAACCCATGCAGTTTCCTGAAACAGGAAACATTGTGTACCTGTAAATGTTTTGGTGTGACTGGCTTATTCTCCAAGTTCCAGTTTTGGATACTTTTTGTCTAGTTCATGATCCTTGACCTGGATTGCCTCTGAGGAGTCAGAATTACAGCAGGTTTTGATTTTGGGGTCATCAGAATAAGATTTCTAGATCAGTAGCTAGTTTCATCAGCTCCTGTGCCTGCTCTGCTATTTCTTGTTTTTTAATATTTATTTATTTATTTTTGTTTGTTTTGTTTTTTCCTTATCACCACCATGGTGCAAATGGTTGTGGAATCATGCAGTGAATGCAGTGAGCTGGACTGGAGAATACTTCTGGTTAGAACAGACTGACAAAAAGGGTCTCAATGAGGCTTTCTCCCTACTTCCAGCTAGATCAATTCCTCTTTATTTTTACAGGATTCACTTGTGACTGCGTGCCTGACTTTGTGGAAAATCCCTGTATTTCTGTGATTTCCTACTAAATTAGCTAATCCATGTTGAATTAGCTTGACAAAAGTCAGGCATTTTTGATAGCCCCTATTGCTTTCTGACTTCTAGCTAAGCACCATCATACATATGATAACAGAGCTCAAGTCTTTTTTGCAGCTTAAGGTTTCTATGACTCTGCAATTCTTCACGAAGATTAATTGATTTATTAATTACCTGTAACTGTAGGAGGCTTCTTTCTTCAGTTTGCTTTTGCAGAGCATTACATCAATCAAATATGATTTGCTATTTGCCTGTTTAAGAAAACAGGGATGCAAACAAAATTTTTTGGTTTCTAGGTGTCAAAAAGTACCTCTCTAAAGCAGTTCACTTCCTTAATTTGCTTAGCGCCTTTTTTTTTTTTTAATGTATTTATCTTTCACTGGTTAGTTTACACTCATCTGCACAGAAAATAGTCTCTCTTTTTGAGTTTTTGAGGATTTTGTAGATCAAGTTTACATCTAGCTTGCACCTAGATTCACCAGAAATGCATCAGAGTCCCAAGACAGTCTTTTGACTGAATTTGGGCTTTTGGAGGTTATTTGTTATTTTACAGAGTAAAGGGGAAGAATTTATCTCCATTTCCCAGAGTATGTTAACATTTGAAATGTCTAAAGGAAAACTGGAGTGTCAGATGTCACTATAAATACATCAAAGTTACCCTTGTAGAACTGGCTGGAGCCTGTTGGAGCCTGTATGACAGTAATACCGATTGAATTTGGAGTCTGGGTTATTCATCCTGTTGCAAACCTTTAATGCTAACTGAGCTTCTGCTAAATTTCTCATAATATTGCACTTAATTTATTTTGTATATTCACTTTGCTGATGTCCAAGGGTTAGTACAATGGTGTCTCTAGACTGAGGGTTGCTCCTCTCCTCCCAATTAATGAGTGTAACTACTAGATATTTCTTCAATACCTAGAATAACCTCTGGTAATAACCATAACAAATCTTGGTGTCCTAAGATATTCCTCTGAAATTTCACAAGTCCAGTAAATCTCAGGTCAAAATTAATTTCTGGGTAAACTGTCAAACTGTTAGCAGTGTTCTCAAGACAGAGAACAAGTCATGTATCTAGTAAAGCATGTATATTTAATTCAATGTCATTTTGTCATTTCTGAGATTTTTTAGCTGAGCTCATTTTTATTTTATTCAGTGTCAGAAAGATACTCTTCTTTGTAGGAAAACTATTTGGACTATTTTGGTGATGATCCTAGAGCTGCGCACAAGTGTGTATAGTATAAAATTGTTTCTTTACGTCTAATCTCTTTATCTCACCTCTCTAATGTGAGATGCTGCTGTGGACGTCTGATTGGAGATCACCCAGGATTAGACTGTAGTTGGCCTGTCTATCAGCCTGCCCTGCAGAGAGATGAAGAATGGTCTGTGCAAAAACATACAAAGATGAGTCCAACGGATGCATTTGGAACAATCAGTTTTCAAGATGGAGATCACACTTACCATGCCAAGGTTTGCATGTAATTCAATTCTTAATGAATGTTGGGGTATATATGTCTGACTTCTTCTTATAATTCCAGTGTAAGAAAGGTGAAGAGTGACACTGGGTGAATATTGGATGGTTTTTCTTAAGAGAGCAGGGGAACCTAAACATAATTCGAGTTAGAGCGTGTGCATAATATTTTTACATTGAACTTCACTGTAATTAAGAATAGCTTGTCTTTCTGTCTGTATTGCTCACTGATGTATTTTTGTGCTATCACTTTAATTGTATTATGAAAGTTGTGATCCTGCACAAAGTGTTTAAGATGTTAGAGGTGGGAACTTCATAAAATGTTGCATTTTCTTCTCTAGGAGTATTTTAAGGATGTTTATTTTACCAATTTTTTTGACTTTCTTCCAGTATATTAGACTCTCTTATGATAGCAATTTGGATCAGCTGTTACACTTGATGGTTAAAGAATGGCAGATGGAGTTGCCAAAGCTAGTTATCTCTGTTCATGGAGGCATTCAAAATTTCAAGCTTCCCTCAAAGATCAAGCAGGTGTTCAGCAAGGGACTGGTGAAGGCTGCTGAGACTACAGGAGCATGGATAATTACAGAAGGCATCAACAGTGGTATTGTAATTCTTATTTGTTTTAGTCTCCCTCTGGTGTTCTTGTCTGTATATAAGCATATATATTTGGGGCAAATATAATGAAATTGTTTGATATTTGTGATATTTTACCACAAAAATAAAGCATTTCTGGTTTAGGATCAATGCATAATTCAAAGAGTAACAGTGCCTTTGCTGTTGACAGGCATTCTGAATATTTTGTTGTATTTTATTTTTATTGTTCTATTAATGAGCAAAGAGTATTCTGCATGTAGTAAGAAACAGTGCCAACTGATAGTAGATAAGCAGAACTTATTTTCAGTCAATTTTATCTGCTTTATTGAAATATTTAGCTTCTGAGGATTATAAGCAGTGTTTTGGAAACTGTTTTCAAATCTAAATTTAACTCCTGTTTTATAATTAAGAAATTTTTGAGTTATGATAATCCTTACAACTAGCCTATTTTATTATCTGAAAATCCCTGTGGATTTTTCTATTCTCAAAAACCGAGGTGATCAGTAAGCCACAGAACTGAAACAATTTTACTTCTTTAGCTTTTATTCAATCAAGTGACCTTACAGGAGAACCAGCCTCTACACTTATGTAAATAATAAAGTTTCAATTCAGGTAGAAAGTCCCAGTAGCACATATGTTAGAATTATTAACTAAAAATTTGTGTTGAGTATGAAGCATTGGCACATTACATCTGAGCCTTACAAATTACTGCAAGGCACATCAAGTATACAAGCAGGGAGGAGGTTTATTTCTGATCAAAACATAACTACAGAATAAAGTACATGATGGAAAGCTCTTTCATTTCTGTCCTTTAGCAAGTCTATGAATGTAGAAGAAAAATGATTGTTAATTGTCTGTTTAGGAGTGTCCAGGCATGTGGGGGATGCACTGAAAGGTCATGCCTCACCATACCTGAGAAAGATTTGTGCTGTTGGGATCCCCCCATGGGGTATCATTGAGAACCAGAGGGATCTCATTGGCAAAGATGTGAGTTTGACACATTTTATTAAAACCCTTTATGTTCTGGCAATGTTTTAGCTTTTGTTCATACCTTATTTTCTGCTTGCTTTATTTCCCTGATTTGGTATTTTTTCTTAGTAACAGAGGCTTAGATTTTGCACAGTAGGGGAATTCTGTGGCATGTTGAGACACTGTATTTTGTTTTTCTTCTGTAAATGAATAATTTTAAAACATTTCTTATAGGAAATTGTCATTCCTTTTTTGAAAATTTGTAATTAATTAGGTAACTCTCCAGAGGATGCAAATGATGTATTTCTATATTTATGTGATTTAGGATAGGCAGTCAGGTTAATGGTATACACAAAAAAGCTATTATTATGTGTGATTTTTGTTCATAAATTAGAATTTTAAGTAAGTGCCACTGTGAGGGCACAATCTACTTAACTGTTGAAAAACACTTGATATGTAAGGCACATTAATTCCTGATAAATAGTAGCTTACATGTTTTTGACAGAAATACACCCAGGAAAAATATGCCACTGTGTTTCAACTATTGCAAAGAAAGGCAGGCAGTGACCCTGACTAAGGACTGCAGGCCTGCCTAATCAGAAATGTTTTCTGTGCAATAAATTGTGGTTTTGTTGCCGTTAAGATCATATAAAATGAAAGCCCATTCTTGACTAGAGCAACAAAAAGCATGATAGAGATTTTCATAAGATTGCAATGTGATGAAGAAATACATAAAAATGAGTTGACATACCTGGTGATATTTTGCTGGTTTCTGTGAAGATCTTTTTTTTTGGTTTTCATAGGTAGTTTGCCTATACCAGACTCTTGGTAATCCACTCAGCAAGCTAAGTACCCTCAACAGCATGCATTCTCATTTTCTAATGGCAGATGATGGGACAGTAGGCAAATATGGGAATGAAATGATGCTCAGGAGGAATTTGGAGAAGTATTTGTCACTTCAAAAAATACACGCAAGTAAGTACTGCCATGGTCAGCTTTATTACAGAAAACCCTATTTAAAAGATCATGAAGATGCTTGACATTTCCTGTCATCTTCTTGTGAACGTGGCAATTAGGGATGTGGTTTAACGGTGGAATTGGTAGTGTTAAGTTGATGGTTGGACTTAATGATCTTAAGGGTCTTTTGCAACCTAAATGATTCTGATTCATTTTCCGTAGATTTCACTGAGGTTGAAAGTTGCTCAGTGCAACTGTCTTGAATTCTGAATATCAGGAAAAATAAAAAGGACAGCATTCTCATAAATCATTATGCATCTGGACTAACTCACATTTTGGTTTCTTAGTTGCAGGGACATCTAAATGACTCAGATGTATTGAGCATTTTCTCACTTCACACAGTTTTGCATGGTCTTTATATAAGCACTATACAGTTTTGCAGCATTTTGCCAGGCAGAAAAACTGTCACATTCGGTCGAATTTGTATTCTTCTCCACATTTATTACTTTTATCCTTATCACTTTTCTATATTACCAGCTTGTGTCCTCCCCAGGTACAGAGGCAAAGACTGGTTGCAAAAGGAGTACATTTATCCAGTGTTTCTGTTTGTCAGTTTGTGCAACTTCCATTGGTTGCTTATGCAGTAACTGAATTATAGTATAGAAATCATGAAAGAAATATTTATTACATAGACAAGTATTTCTTTTTATTTACTAGTTTGTATAAGTCATTTGTGGAAAATTCATTCTTACCTAATGATTTAAATCTTTACGTATGTTAAAAAACTTTAGTAGAGTTATAATATTGAATCCTTGTTTTCTGTACTTGCTTACAGTATAGTATTTAGAAACTAACTCAGTTTTTAATCTGTTCATATTTAGAGCTTCTTACTCAGCCTCTGATATTTTTTATTAGGACTTTAAGTCAGACTATTTCTATTTTTTTTAATTATTATTTCTATTGCATCTTATTGGAAATATTTCTGATTAGTAAGAAAAATAGCCTGCTACTGTAAAACTTGAGAAAGTCCTTAAAAGGTGCCTAATTACTTTTTTTTATGTGCAGATAACAAAATGGATACGGATCGCATTTAAAATGCTGTCAGTGTCCTTGCATGTGTGAGAGCTAATGTAAAGGGCAGGATATTCAGCAGGATATTCCTTCTTTCTGATGCTAGAACTTTATTGAGACGTTTTCATGGTCATTTTGATCTGGTCACAGAAGTTCAGTGAAAATCAGGCTTAAATTAGAGATAGTGGAGGCATGATTTCCTCTCTGTTGAATCACGTAGTTACTATGAGACTTCTTCATGAGTATTGATCAGATGTCCTGATTTTTTGTGTGTGTGTGTGTTACTGAGACCTGTTTGTAACTGGTTACGTGTGTTTTGAAACAGGAATGGGCCAAGGTGTACCCATAGTTGGGTTGGTGGTGGAAGGAGGTCCCAATGTGATTCTAATGGTGTGGGAGTACGTGAGGACCAGTCCACCTGTCCCTGTGGTGGTCTATGAGGGCACTGGCAGAGCTGCAGATATCCTGGCTTTTACCCACAAACACACAGGTGATACAGGGTGAGTAGCGCACGGTCTGTTGTGTTGGGAGGGGCCGTAAAAAGCCTGTCCCAAAACCACAGAGATGATTTCTAATGCTTCTGATGATAACCCTGCCATGGTCTTTTGCTGCCTTTTACTTCTGTGAAGTGGGAGCAGTGTTTCTTCCTTCCCTTCCTCAAACTAGTGCTAAAAAAATGTCTCTGCCAAATTTGCTAAGGGATTATTTTTTTTGTTTTCAGAGGAAATAGAAAATGCATGTAGGTATTTTGAATCATTACGTTTCTCACTTTCGTCTAGGGACACTGCTGAGGGACCCCACAGTGCCTCAAGTTTTGATCCAATCTTTTCATATGTCATCAATATTCTGCAAGTGGCCTTGGAGCTTGGGTTCACAGCATGTTTGAGATTACGGCTGGGGTTAGTGGCTGTAGGCACCTCAGGCTGGGGTAGGAGAAGGAGTAATGTGCTCTGGTTTTGGCTTTGTTTACCCAGATTTGTCATCCTTACTGTAATTCTGTCTGTGACTTCCAGTGCAGTCTTAGCCTCAGACTCTGCATTAAACCTAACTTGATGCAAATTTTGTATCCAAAATGTAAATAAACAAATATATTTCTACAGCAAATTAATATTTTTGTGAAGGTTTTTCAAAGGCAAAAGGGCTTTTTACATAAAAGTCAATTAAAAAAAAACACACACAATCTGACCTGGAATTTTTCTAATTAAACAGAAATTAACAGCTTAATAAACTTAGTTATTCATTATGTATATATCCTAATAATTTATTTATTATTTATTAGCAACCTGGTTTAGTGGAAGGTGTCCCTGCCCATGGCAAGGGGTTGGAATTAGATGATCTTTAAGGTCCCTTCCAATCTCTTATGATTCCATGGTCTTTTCTAAATATTTGGGGGGAAGAGGGAGGAAGGGGTAGTATTTTTCACTTTTTTCACTTGCTTTGTCCTCAATATTCTTTGATCTTTAAAAAAAAATATCCTATCATTTGAGAAGGAAAGAAGAATATGAACAGAAGGGTTAGCAGAGAGAAATGAGGGGAAAAGAGAGATATCAAGAATAACAAGGAACTAATGAGGAATTTAATTTTATCCCTATATTAATACTGAAAGAAAGAAAAAAGGTTTCTGAACTGTTAGTGGCTGTTTGCTTTATATTCACGGATAATCCTTTGAAAATTGTTAACTGTTCCATTTCTTCAATTTCCAATAATACATATGTATGGTCAGAACGAATGCCTGTGCAAATAATATTTTAATTTATGGGATGCTTTCGTTTTGTTTTGTTGAGCAAAGGGAGGAAGATGTCAACAGAGAAGTGGAAGTATAAGAGATCTCCAAGTGTCTCTGCAGTCCCTATCTCTTGCTTAGATGTCATTTGGGCTGGGAAGAAGTAGCCCAAAAAAATATATATTTTAGCTTGTATATCTGTTTTTCAGGGAGCTGCGCCCTCAAGTGAAGGAGGAAGTTTTGGTAATGATTCAAAATATGTTTAGTTTGGGGCAGAAACAGTCCAGTAATCTATTTCACATTTTGATGGAATGCATGGAGCACAGAGAGTCTGTGAGTAGGATTAACGCTCTGACTTTTTTATATCTTAATTTGCTGTTACGCTTTTTGCCCTTTCTGTGGTGGGTTGGCATGGACGCAGCAGTTGTAAAAGTAATGGTGTTATCCCTAAAGTAAATATAATACAAAAGTGTCTGTACTAATTTATATACTAAGTAGATTCACATAGGCTGCTTAGTTAACTTTGGAAGTCTTGATGGCTGCTTATGAAATGACAGTCTTTCTGATTTTAGTAGAGGCTGGACATCTTTGTTTTCACAGGAAAGATCAATTAATTTTTACTTTTTTAATGCTCTAGTACTGTGTTCTTTGTAATTTGGAAGTGGTTCTATCTATTCTTCTGCTTGTACCAGAACTGTGCTAGAATTTGTCTCTGAATATCAGGATAAAATGCGCTGCCATGTTTATTGGTTCAGGAGCTCATTTGGAGTTGCCAAATATTTGTTTTGGGAATAACGACAGTTGTAGCAATGATTACTAAAATGGAAACTATCCAATATGTTTTTATTATTATTTGTTTTACTTAATTGGAGTGTCTGTTTTCTGGTTGAAAGCTATGTAGTTATTCATCACGTTGCATTTTTGCATTTTGTAGCTTTAAAACTAATCAAAAGGAAATAGACATTATGCAGTAGGTTGATGCCAATTTGTCTTGTATGCTATTGTATTACAAAGCAAACTGGTACATTGTCTTTCTGAAACAAAGGAAAATCATGACCGGGCCTTTGCCAGTGTTTGTGTTGAAGTGTTTATGATTTAATCTACCACAGCCAAGAAGAAATAACCACAGACTTCTTTACCCCACCTCAAATAGTGTACTTCTGCAATTCTAACAGATAACCATACTTGATGTGGAGTCTGAAGAGCAGCAGGACATTGATTTGGCAATTCTGACTGCACTCCTGAAAGGTACCCAAAAATACGATCTGCTTTCATCTGAAATACAGTCCCACTGGCTTATCCTTTCAAAGCAAAGGAGTAACATCAGTGTGTGAAGACTACTCGGTCCTTTGCTTGTTTTCTAGGTACAAATATGTCTGCTTCAGATCAGCTGGATTTGGCATTGGCCTGGAACCAGCTAGATATTGCCAAGAAACATATATTGGTTTATGGACAACACTGGAAGGTACTCTTACATTTTATTTTTTTGCAGTACCTTTACACTTTATTGTGACAACTGATTTTCCATGATTTGCATTTGTCAGGCTTTTTAAATGAGGAGTAGTTTGGTGCTTGGAGTCAGTCTTTTGGGGTAATCATCTCTTATTTTGAAGAAGCATTATTCTTAAAACTGCAAAGTGCTCAACTGTAGAGACAGTTGAGGGCATCAGATGAAAAATCAAATGTACTTGTTTACCCAGAAAAGAGATGCTGTCTAAAATTCCCATAGTTTTCACTGCTAGCTTTTTCAAATAGTTTCAATGGTCCTTCTGGATATGTATCCCTCAAGCCTATGTTGACAACCACTGACGTTCACAGACATTTCACGGTAACCCAGAACATTCCTTTCTTTGAAGGAATAAACCACAAAGGAGTGTTGTCTCTGTTTTCCTAGCTCCAGAGAATACAGATATCCCAAGACAAATACTGAATCCTTTATGGTGTTGACAGGTAGAAATAAAATTATCTGTGGTTAGCATGCCATTGTGGCTCAGCTTTGCAGAAAATGACCTAGTAGGTGCCACGTTAAACATGAGTCAGCAATATGCCACTAGGAAGGTTAACGGTATTGTTGGCTGCATTAGGCAAAGTATTGCCAGCACTGGTGAAGCTGCACCTGGAAGACTGTCCATTTCTATGCTCCCCACCAGTACAACAGCTACCTGGACATACTGGAGGGAGTCCAATGTAGGGCCACAAAGGTGATTAAGGGATTGGAGCACCTGTCCTATGAGGAAAGACTGAGAGTGCTGGGACTTCCCATTTGTTGTAAGAGTGCATATTTATCAAAGTAAAACATTTCTTTGTCTTTTTTTTTTTTTTAAAATTTGCTTTTCTTTTTATATCTCCCATTCTGCTGTTAAGAGGGCTGATTTCAGCTATGCATCCGTTCCTTGGGAGATCTTACGTGAATACTACCTGGTACTGACAATTTGCTACCACTTTACTGATGACTTCTAAAATCTTTTCTACCGACAGTTCAGTTTGACATAGTTCCTCAGATTTGTCTGCCATAAAGAACAGCTTTGATGTGGGAACTTTCCTAACATATTCTGTAGCGAGCAGTGAGGCAATGAATTAATTTGCTATTTCTAGAATAGCCTTCTCTTTTCTCATGTTTCTTTTACACCTTGATCATCCTTTGGCCTTTATGGATTTGCTGGCAGTCCACGTGCCCCTGTTCCTCTACTTCAGATGTGTTTGAAAAAGATGTGTGTACCTGTTCATATCTGCACAATTGTTCAGCACCATTTTGAATGAAAAGTCATTGTCAAATAATGAAATAATGTTCCCCCCTTTGAGTAAGATGTAAGGAGTTTGTAATAAACAACGCTTACATCTCTAGCTGCTTCTCCAAGCAGAAATTGGAAAGAAACACGTTCTAGAAAATCTTCTGCCAATTAAGTAGAAAGCAATCTTAAAAAACAACATTTTCTTCATACATTGTAAATTAATAAATAAATAAATAAACAAACACAGTTTTAAAATTCTATTTTGACCTAAATGCTTTCTTAATTAAAGAGGAGTATCCATACAATGCAATTGTAATGGTCAGCAGTTTATGCATGGATATTTGGATACTATGAAAAAATTATTGACTGAGAGCATGGCTGTGCACTGGAACAGTTCAGTTTGTTCTTGGGCAACCCTATGCACAAATACAGGCTGGATTGAAAGCAACCCTGAGGAGAAGGACCTAGGGGTGTTGGTTGATGAGAAACTCAACATGAGCTGGCAATGTACACTGGCAGCCCAGAAAACCGACTGTATTCTGGCCAAGAAGCATGGCCAGCAGGTTGAGGGAGGGGATTCTCCCCTTCTACTCTGCTCTCATGGGACCCCACCTGGGGCCCCAGCACAAGAAGGACATGGACATATTAGAGCGAGTCCAGAGGAGGGCCACAAGGGTGATCAGAGCGCTGGAGCACCTCTCCTATGAAGACAGGCTGAGGGACTTGGGGTTCTATGACTCTCTATGTCCAGCTCCTTTGTTATTTTGCATGTAGAATTCCTCTTAAGTTCTGTGCAAGTACTATGACTCGAGAGTTTTCACAGTTTCGATACTGCTGTAGGTAGAGCTCTGCTTTGCAGCGTGTTTGAGAGAGTTTATCCTAACGCAGATTCTCTCTCATATGTGAAGAGAAGTCTGCTTTAAAGAACATCAAGTTCTATAGAGAGATCTTGAAATATAGTACCTTGAAATGGCTTTTGTCATATGTCGAAAAAGAGAGGCTTTCCTCCTGCCCCCAGCATTATCATACATTAGCTTCTGAAGTGAATTAAAGAGTAGGAGAGTATTATCCTGCTGTAGAGTATATTATTATCCAAGCCTGGTTGTAAAGGTAGACTTGTAAAGGTCTTCACAGATGTTGGGTTTATGGAGACACAGTTTTACTCCCCCTTGCTACTGGATTTTTTAGGCAGATGCTTCTTCCAGTATATTTTTCTTCTATACTGTATACTTTGAATATACATAAAGACAAATCATTGTGATAAACAGATACTTAACTGCCCAGGAATCTTTTATTTAGTTCCATAAGAAGATAATTTTCTAACCTTTCCATCTATTTCTGTCCTTCTGAAGGTTGGTGCTTTGGAACAAGCAATGCTGGATGCTTTAGTGATGGACCGCGTGGATTTTGTAAAGCTGTTAATAGAACATGGAGTGAACATGCACCATTTTCTTACCATATCTCGTTTGGAAGAACTCTACAATACGGTTAGTATATGAAATCCCAGTGTACAAAAGGCACACTAATAGCTTTGGATAAACATATATAGAAAGATTACTGTTTTCCTTAAGAGATTAGGCCAGGCCACTTTTTTTTTTTTTTTTTCTTTTTGATAAAGAGCTTTTGAGAAAAATTGAAAATGAATGGGTTTTGATCAGTTTTGATTGCAATGAAGGATTATTGGATTGATGTACCAGCTTTTTATTTTTCAATTCATTGACTTGAACCAGACTGCTCACCTGAAGCTCATGAGAATTATGCTCTGCTTTTAATCTGGTATCTGATGTATACTTACCTTGTTGTAAATGATATGCTGTTTAACCATAGTGATACCTACTTATGTACCGTATAGTAAGATTTAAGTTAATAGAGATGTTACAGATTGGAGTTGAAATGTTTTTGAAGAGGTTTGTGGGGACAGTGTGAATCACAATGGTTTATTCTGAGGATCTTTAAACTTCTTTCCTCGACAATATTGTTTTTCAAATGTAGAGATGTGTTGATTTACTTTTTTCTTTTCACATCACAGAAGCAAGGACCATCAAATCTACTTTTGCATCACCTAGTTCGAGATGTGAAACAGGTAATGGATATAGGAGAGGCTGGGGAGCAAAAATAGTAACTTAGAGCTTTAGTGTCCAGTGGCAGACTGCTATCAGACAATACTGGGGAATATGAAGGAATAGAAGTGATGTTTTCATTACCATACTTCTGTATCTACTAAATGGTTTTATCGTCATCCCACTAATCCCCCCAAGCAATTAACTAACCTACTACCACTGAATACTCCCAAGGGTCCTGTACCTTAATTTCAAAGCCAGAGGTTTGTATAGATCAGACTGTCTCTTTCTCAAGTTACTAAAGTGATATTATGAAGTGATTGTACAAAAGACGTAGTGAATTAGTACAGTGATTATGCTTACTAATGTAACATTTTTCTTTTTCTTTTTCCTTTTTTTTTCCCCTAAAGCGAAAGAAAGAGGCTTTCTGTGCTAAGCAGTAACAGAAAGATGATGTGACAAGAAAGATTATTTTACTGTGCTGCAGCGTCTAGGAGAACAGAAGGTGGCAGTGGATGACTATTGCATGGAGCTCTGGCTGACTTAGTTTAGTGACAGCCTTGTTATATAGCTACATTTAATTTATTTCATATTTTCATTATCCCTGACAGCTTTGCTTAACCAGAAAGGGATGAGCTGTTCTTTCTGCATGTAGTCTCCACTGCAAGAGATGCCTAGATCCAAAACTAGATTAATTGGCCAGTTCTTTCCAGGTTATGAATACTAAGATAAATAAATAAATTAATCTGACTATTTGCAGAGTCCTCTGGTCTCAAGTATTGGGATTTCTGAGAAGATTTTGTTTTTATGGGTGACCTCCATGTCAATGCCATTGATGCTACAGTAGGTGGGCGCAGGGTGTTCAGATCTTCGTGGCAAGCTATTTTCTGTGTTTTCCCACACTGATAGACATATTTTGGGTTTAATTTATATGATGGACCTGGAGGATCTCAGTGTTGAAAATACATTCCGTTCTTCCAGTCTGAGAATGGAGATGTTTTCTCCATTAGTGTGACCGGCTTTGCTGCTGCTTTGTTTGAATGGAGATACATTGCAGTCTGCCCCTGCTAGCATTCAGTATATGTTGCTTGTGCAGAGAAGCATCTGCAAGTGTGGGTATTTAGGACTATAAGTACTGGTCTATTTTTTAATTTTGGAGGTGGCAAGCTGTGAGACACGCTTTTGCCCCAGAATGCTCAACATGTTGGTGCCTCTTGTTACCCAAGACTGGGTGGCTTTTGCTAGCTATACTGAGGGTTGCCACTAAACTCCAATGAAAAAAGCTCAGCCTAATGGATAAAATGGCTTTTTACAGTCTGAAAGGCATAGACTCCTCTGATCCTGATAATACCTGTGATCCTGTTTATGTACAGGCAGGCACATTTTTCATTTCCAAGAGTTGCGCTTTAAGATTTTATTGATTATATCTAAAATATGCATGGAAGATAATCTTTCTTCAACTAATTTGTATCAAGTCTTGTGTCTTGGAAGTACACTGGATGTACCCAGGGAAGCAGTGCTTTAAACACAAGTAGTGACATACTCGGAAGGTACAACTAATGCAAGTGCAGCTGCTGTCCTAGTTATCATGACAGTCTTGAGCCTCTACAAGAGACTACAAGCGTCCTGGAATTATTCTACAACATTAAATGTATGCTTCATCTATATCTTAATTTTTAATTAATAAACTGGTTTAATGAGCAGATTGTACTCTGCCAGTTTGCTCTGTTATCAGAAAAGGAAGATTTTTATCAGCCTGTCTGGCTGATAAAAATTGTACTGAAGTACTGAATTGTACTGAAGTACAATTACCTTCAGTGTTGAATGCAGCTCGTCTTGTGAACATTGCAGTGTATTTCCCTGTGTGATGTGGATGCAGTGGACAGCAGATGTCACACTTCTTAGGCTGAAAATGTCAGTGTGCCTCTTTTCTCCCTCCTAGAGTAATTTTGTATGCCTAAAGAATGTTCACACTTCCTGACAGATGCAATAGCTGTCAGTTGCACCTTCTCCCAGAGTTCCCTTATAGTAGCAGGGATAGCATGTTGCACATAACAACATCACAAAATGCTTGTGACATTTGGTGTTCCAGAGTACGCTTCCTTCGGATTATAAGATATCCCTGATCGATATTGGCCTGGTTATAGAGTACCTCCTTGGTGGAGCTTATCGGAGCAGCTACACAAGGAAACATTTCCGAATTCTGTACAATGATCTGTACAGAAAACACAAGGTAAATTCTGTGAAATGGCTACCACTGGTCACAAAGAAAATCCAAAGTATTGCACCTTAAAATAGCTCAGGATGTCACTGTGTTTTGTCTGAAGGTCATCAGTTAAGTGTATACCATGCTTACCTGTTTTATGAGTTTGCTAGCTGTGGAAAAGTTGCAATTAAAACAGACAAATATGTCTAATGTCTAGACCAAATGCTAGAAATGCCATCCTTTGGACAAAATGGTCAGCAAAAAGTTCAGAGAACTTTTGTCTTTTAAAGAGCTTATGGCACCTTTTGTAAGGACTGGCACTTGGAAGAAATTCCAGATTGGGTGATTCCATTGTTGTGCAAGCTTTGTTGTTTAAATTGTATTATTGGGGAAATCGGTATTTTATCTTTTCGAGATTCAGAAAAAAATATATTTTTTTTTTAATTAAATGTGAAACAGGCCATTTTTTTTCCTTGTTGGTATAAGCTTCAGCTGTAGTTTGCAATGATGGCTGACTCACTAGTCTCTGAATAACTGCACAGGCGCCACTGAAGTCAGAGATAAATATAGGCAAACTTTGTCCCTAATTTGCATTTCTCTTTCTGTTTTATGGTGTGCCTTTGCATTTAGAGAGCGCTCTCCAGCTTTTCTCAGAACCTGTCTCATTCCCTTCATCAGAGTAATCAAATGGGTAGCAGAATGGGATCTGCTGAAAATACTTTACATTCTCAGTTCTTCCGAACAGCACAGCCTTACAAATGCAAGGTAATGTAATTGCTAGTTCTGAACTGTACTTAGGACACAGTAGGCTGCTAATCAGTTTACTGAGAGATTTATTTTAGACAGGCATTTATATGATAAGGTTTTACTGCTCACTGTTCACGCAGTAAAGGACTCCTCCCATGATACTTTTTGACTTCCATTCACACTTGTTGATAAGAGCTTTCATTCACTGAAATGCTGTATCACTAAATCTGTGAATATCAAGCACAGATGAAAACTCTTCTTATTGGAAAGCAGCAGTAGGAATTTTCTGACTTTCCTTATGTTTTCTCATGATTGCTTATTAAAGTAGCTATAGTAAGAAGAGATATAGTTCTGATATCTGTAAAACAAAGACAACGTTTTCTGTCAAAGAAAGAACAATAAAAGAGCAAAGATCACCATATACATATATCTGATAGACTAAATGTAGGGTTGAATGAGTTTAATTGGCTTTATTAAATTTAGTCTGAACCAAAATGAATGCATTACAGCACTGACACAATCTGTGATTCACCTCCCTTAAACCTAGTAAGACATTTTCATTGCCATTAGTAGAGATAGGAATGTGTAGAAAGTTCACACTACAGGTGTGGTAAACTAAAAATCATCATTAACTATCATAAGTCCTTTGTGTATGTTTCAATCTACTGTTTGCTTTTTCTCTGGTCATGATGGGAGTACAAGAAAGGAGTGAAAGTAGTGTCTTGGTATCGCAGGGGTTGGTGAGTACCCAATGTTATAAAAGAGGAGGCTATAAATGGCAAGGGTACAGAGCAAGGAGTGTCTTTTTCCTCTACTAATATTATCAGCTTCTTAGCACTGATAAACTAAATGTACCCTAGCTGTGGTTTATGACTTTGATGTATATACCAATTAAACAGTTTGCTACTTGCAATTCAGAACTGTGTGCAATTTTATTCACATGAATCTGAACCTCAACCATTCAGAGAGATTTTGTGTTTTTTAAAACAAATTTATAGGAAAGATCCACTGGTTTCCATAAGTCTAAGAAGAAGTCAAAAGAGGATATAAACTTTGCAGAGAACTATGAGTCATCTGGCTTTATCTACCCCTATAATGACCTCCTGGTTTGGGCGGTATTAATGAAAAGGCAGAAGATGGCAATGTTCTTCTGGCAGCATGGAGAGGAAGCCATGGTCAAAGCAGTTGTGGCTTGTAAACTCTACAAGGCAATGGCACATGAAGCTAAACAGAGCAACATGGTGGATGACACTTCAGAAGAACTTAAGAAGTACTCAAAGTATGAGTTCTCCCTTCACTTCAGTTAATAAAGATTAGCAATGCTTAGAATGGTTAGACTTTTTCATAATCCAACAAGAATATGTAAGATTAGTGGTGCTGTAGACTGTGGAGTATAAAATGTCTTCTGCTGCTCACTATTTATAACATATAATGGAGCTCTGTATTAGTGCACAGTCTGGTCAAGAGTTAAGGTAAAACTATTAGCATGTTATCTAGTTGCATAGCTGGAAAATAAAATATAGGTTAGTAGGGCATATCTCGCGGTCTACTATGTGGTCAACGGGGATTTTGAAATTTCCCTAATAGCTTACCTAACCAGCTTAACTTGTTAAAAATCAATTATGACACAGCTGTGTTAAACTTTTCAAACTCATAATATCTGGTAATGAACAAAGTAAAATCAGTCCTTAAGTCCTGCTCTGCATAAGACCTTATGAAAAGTATTCACTGAAAATATCTGAGTGAATCAAAAATGAAGTAGACCAAGAACTTTCATCAAGTTTGTTATTTCATTGTAGTATTTTTCTGGTAGTTTTTCTTCTTAATGACATATTGTCATTATGGTTTTGTACCATAATTCCTCAGATTCAGATTACAGTAAGATGTGCTGGCCTGTTCTGCTTGCTGTTCCAAAACTTAAAGGAAGGCATATCTTCCTGGCAGAGTCTCCGCAACAGAGGTGTCTAGGAGCCAGTGTAAAAGAAGAGGCTTTTGCAGATGCCTGCAATGCTTCCCCACACTGATGCTAGTACATAGAACTTCATAGGGTCCATTTTGATCACTAAATGAGATTAAGAACAAAACAAATAAATCAAAAGATAGAAACGAAGATGACATTAAACCTTGTGATTAGGACTAAATAGTCACATTTACTCACCAAACTATTTTTCTCTAAATATATTGATAAAACAATGGGTAAATGAGAAAAAGGCATACTTACTGTGTATTTTAGCTGAACTTTGGCTAATGGAGCTTTCAATCCAACCAGTAGTGATTCTGAGTTTTGACTGGTCCCTGTTAATTCTTTTCTGCTCAAGGGAATTTGGGCAGCTTGCCTTAGATATACTGGAAAAAGCATTCAAACAAAATGAACAGATGGCCATGAAGTTGCTGACCTATGAACTGAAAAATTGGAGCAACTCAACTTGCTTAAAACTAGCAGTGTCTGTTGGCCTGCGGCCTTTTGTATCTCATACTTGCACACAGATGCTACTGACTGATATGTGGATGGGACGCCTGAAGATGCGGAAAAACTCCTGGTTTAAGGTAGCATCACTCACTTTAGCTTTTGGGGCATTTAGATGCTATTTATATGTTTTATACATGTATTTGTGTTTATGAACTAGTCTAATGCAGCTTCAGACAGATTTGCTTGCGTGTAGATTGGAACATACTCATCTGGGAGAGAAAAGAAAGGCGGGGGAGGGAGGACAGTACTTGGCGTTGGTTTTACTTCTTTGCAAAAGAATCTGGGGGATGGCATTAGGAGAACACAGCTCCTGAGTTGTCTTTGTCTGTTCCCATTTCCTCAGCACCCTCCAGTCCCTCCCCACCTATTCTCGCTGCCCCACATTGCTGGTTTTCCAACAGAGCTGCTGATGGCAGGAATGCCCTCCAGACATAGGGAACAGTATCTACAGTATCTCCAGATACCACTAACTCTCTCCAAAGCCACAAAACAATCAAGAGCAGCACACCTCTTCAGAGGCTGTAAGAGTGTGACACGGAGACTCCCACCCCAGTGGCTCTGTCCCAGGCCAGTGGAATAGCTATGGGTTTGTGCTGGCATCATGCATGGCTGACTTTGGCCTCAGGTCTATGCTATCACTGCTGAATTAATTTCCTGAATCTTGTGTTTCTCTTTCAGGTCATTGTAAGTATTCTCCTGCCTCCCACTATCTTGATGCTGGAGTTTAAAAACAAGGCAGAAATGTCTCATGTGCCTCAGTCTCAAGATTTCCACCAGTTTACATGGTACCATGGGGACCAGAGCCCACCCAGCACTAAAGATGTCTTGTCTCTGGTTAGTCTGTGATGAGCAGTCATTTGTGTGTCAGGGTCTGTTGAATGAGGAGGGATTGATCAGCTGGAAACATTGGGACCAGATTATCAAGAAGTAGGGTTTTGATCCCTTGTTGGGACAGAGACTAGAGGGATCCTGGGCAAGTCACTTCATGTGTCCAGTATTGGTCATATTGAGAATATCCTTTCCAATCTCACAGGAGTACAGAGGTTATAATTAACTGTCAGTTATGCCGTTCTTTTAGGGCACAAATTTTCTGCTCTCTGTGTTCAAAAACAGGTTCTCTCTTCTTCTGAGTCTCTTGAGGCTAGTAGAGACGTCATTTAAAGCACAAGAGAAGCACTTTTTTGGTTTAATCATTTGAACTGAGTCCTGAAGCACTCTGCAGGGACCTGTCGTTGCATGAAAGTCCTCCTTAGATCTGACTGCAGAGAATCTCTAGCATAGGTGAAATCTTTCCCTATTAAGATCTGAATTCCTCCACACTTCTGCTAAGCAGAGTTGTGTGTCCTTTCTTTTCCTCATTCTTCACAAGTCATTCCTTGAACTGAAATTTTCTAGAAGTTTTCAGTTGGAGGCAGACATCAGACACAGAGAATTTTGATCCTAACTGGTAAATGTTGGTGAGGTGTTGACCAGCGCAAATATGATTGTCAAGTGAGATGTGTCAGGCAATCTTACTTGCTCTGTCTCCAGCAGATATGTTTTATGGATTGATTGGGACCTTATCTGTTAACTTGCAATTTGTGCAAAAATAAAGGAGAGTGGATTATTGTCAAGGGCTTTTGCAGCAGAATGGCAGACCTGTCATTGCCACACCTGTGTTTTCTACTTGATGCAGGAAAATGCTTGAAGCTCTTACACCCTGCAGTGCCTGAACTGACTGTTCAAAAATGTTTTCTGTGGGATTAGGTAACAGCTATGATATGTAGGAAAGGCAAATTGTAATTACTTGCTGTAGGGACCCCCTGCAGTCTGGTAAAAAGCAACACAGCAATGTTCTTTTCTGCCCTGCCTCAGACAGGGTTGCTTCCTTTCTGAGCTAGCAATAGGCTTAACTTCTAATTTTATCTAATACAGAGTGTTGTTTAAAACAGAAAGCTGACCTACTTTTCTTAAATCCTCTGATATGAAACAGGGAAGAAAAAAGTACAGAAAATTTCAAAAATCTTCAAGTGCCATATAGAACATTTTTCACACACGGTCATAAATTCCAGTCACCTGCTGCAGCTGGAAATTGCACTCTTTTATGGGACAAATTGTCTACTTCACCTCAACAGATCTGCTGTTAATATGTCAGGATGATTCTGTGTGTGTTTCTCTGTTTTAGTACTTTTCTGAGTCAAAGATGAGGGAAAAAAAACAGTTTTCCCTGACAAGGAAATGTTGTGTAGTAGGGATAAATCTCCATGTCACCAAAACTGCTGTGCTGCAGGTGTCTAGTATCAGCAAGTTTTAACATTGATATTACCCAAGGCAATTAGCCAATGTTAAAACAAGAATGAATGAGATAGGTTGGTTCCTCCAGGCCTGCCAAACTACCTAGTTTCCCCTCCATCTCTTAAAGCTTCTTTCAGCACCTTCTGTTTTTTGTTTGTTTGTTTTCAGTTGCCCACTGCTGTGGGTCTGCACCTTTTCCTAGGTTTCAGCAGCAACTCAGATATTTGTTTCTTCAGAAGGGTTCTTGTACAAGTGTCAAACTCAATGCAGAATTAAGTTTGCTTTTTGCTTTGTTTTTAATTTGTTGAGGATAATAAAGAAGTTACCTCTATTTTTTGTAGGCTGATTTTGTAAGAGAATACTTATCTCATCCTCATCTTCTAATCAGGCATACAGTACACAAAAAGTAGCAACTGGATTCTGTATTTAAAACTTCAGTATCCTGACGTTTTCTGCACATCTGTATTCAGACTGCATGCAATGAGCTGAGATGTGGTACTCATTCATTTATCTCAGAATGCCCCACAGATATGAATAGATTTATAGCTTACACACTTAAGTCATATTGGGAGTTGTTATTTATCTGTACTTTACAGATAGAGGAGATGAGATACAGGGAGATAAGTGACTTGCTTAAAGCCTTAGAGAAATGTGTGTCAGAAACAGGAGTGGATTCAATTCTGCTGATACCCAGGCCATTGCCTGTAATCATAAGACCAAACGCTAAATGGTATTTATAATTAAAAAGTGGGAATGATAATGAGATGCTTGTAACCAGATAAAATCAAGCTACAGTAATAGTATATTTTGAGTAAAGCCTAAACATCTGTGCCTTCTTCTAACATGGCACAATCTTTGCAATCATAGAGCATGGTTTCTTACTCTTAAAATGCTATTTCCTTTTTAAGAAGGATTATGATGTGGAGAAGGTGGCTCAGAAGTCTGATGAAAGCCAAGTAGATGGTGGACAAGGAAACCTGCCTGGCACTAGAAAAATCTATGAGTTCTACAATGCACCAATTGTCAAGTTCTGGTTTCACACGGTTGGTCATCACACAAGAACTTGGATTTCCAGAATTCTCCTCTGATTCTTTGAATGCCACTTGATGCAACTTTTTCTCTGTCCAACATGGATTTCCAGTCACTTGGTGGTGGTGGGGAATGGGAAAACATTTTAATGAAAAGTTTTCAGCTGAAATCATGCAGCTGCAGTAGAAAAAAAAAAAAAAAACACAACAATGATCCCCTCCCCCTCTTTTAAAAGATTATTTCCTACAGAGCATTTGTTAAATCAATTTGGATTTATTCTCCCTGCATTTGTTAAATCAATTTGAGTAACTAACCTCTATGTTAGTAGAACTTAAGGTATTTGAGATCAGGCTGCCTGTTGGGTCAACTGTTACTCCTTTAACAGGTTGTAGTCAACCAATTGATATGTCATAAATCCTCCTTCTTAGGTATGTTTATGGAAAGTTTTGTTACCTTTTAAATATGTTATCCATCTGATCTTTTTGTGTTTTGGAAGGCACTGATAAATCAAATGTGATTCACTTAGTTTTGAGAATGGTTACTTGCTCCTGCACAAGGTTAGGACAAAAGTGTAGCATTACCTTTACATTCATGTAACAGTGTGTAGATAGTTAACATTTACATAGTTAGAAAGAAAGATAGGTAATAGTATGGCTCCTGTTGGGCGTTGGGGCCTAGGTGAACATGCACAGCAATGGTTCATTTTCTGCTTCAATCTTTTGAGCACCAAAACACAGTTTTCAGATGATGTTTAAGGGTATTTGCACAAAAATACTTTGGAGAGCTAGGCTTAAAAATCTTAGAGTGGCCCAGTAGTTAGAATATATGTTTATATTCAAAGTATATTTTGTTATATTCAGAGTAATTATTTGATATTATGTTTGCAGGAATTTGTTGGAGTTTTTCATGCATCTGTATTATATACTGTGTATTTTTTAGATGGCGTACATGGCGTTTCTCATGCTCTTCACTTATACTGTGTTGGTGAAGATGGAACCAAGACCAAGTGTGCAAGAGTGGCTTGTTATTATTTATATTTTCAGCACTGCCATTGAAAAAGTTAGGGAGGTAAGCTTTTTCCATTCACACTTCTCATCTATAAAGGATGTATTATTAACCAGAAAATAAAATAAACTGGAGAATGCCAAACTGTGAATTTTCCATTGGAGAGAATTTAACAGAGGAAAGAATTACATAGGGCAGTTATTTATGTGATTTTTTTTTTTTTTATATAAAGACTAGTACTTGGACATTAAAAATACATCTTGAAGTTTGTCCTTAAAACTCCATTTCTATGTAAGCCAGTGGTAACATACAGTTTGTTTGAAAGTGATTGTGCTGAATTGGGTTTTGGAGCCCTATTGTAGGCACCCATTTCTTACTTTCTTGGACCAGACCATTAGATTTCCTATAATGAATATAGAATGTGTCTTTAGGTACTACTTTGAGTGCGGGCATTGTTATCAGGTATTTTATGTAGAATAATCTAAGATTTTCCATCAAGTCTAACTGACCATCTAGAAACAAACTGAAAAAAAAAAGCCAGCAAATTTTAACGCTGGATTGTTTGGGCATGAAAAAATGATACTCTAATGAAAATTAATTGCAATTAATTGCAGTCAATTATTTCTGAGTTTCTGAACACACCTTGCACTTCAGACCTGAAGCTTGAGACAAATGCAGCTATATATTTCACAAATTATTTTATCTGATCAGACATACCTTCAACATGGAATTGGTGCAGCAGTAATCAACAGCGGTGTGAGGTGTCCTTTATATGGCTTTTGGAATGCTGTACTTTTAGAAGAATAAAACAAAGTATTCACAGTTCTGAGTGAAGGATTCTGTTACAACAGATCACTCAGAAGACTACAACATCATTATGAGAGAGGTGAGGGATTTTAAGGTGCAGCAGAAATGCTATGGATATATTGAAGTTTGGGATGAACACAGAAGTTCTGTAGCTGCATGAGGTTAAAAAAAAATAAGGATTATCTAATTGGGAAAAGAAAAAAGGATATGAAATATCAAGGACTGGAGATTGCTGTTCTGCTGTTGCATTGTATTGATGGTGGGACAGTGGAAACATCAGTTCTCCTTTCTAGCATTAACATTCTTTGGAGACTTTGAAATTCATTTCTTCTTGATCTTCTTTGTCCGTGTACTAGTTCTGGGCAGCTGTCAAAGATTTTGTAGGGCAATATATGTTACATGTCCAGCTAATTAACTGCTGAGGGTCTTGTTATATATAATTGCAAACGTCCATTTCTCTAGATTGTATCAAGTAATGGTTAAAGCCTTAGGCGCTGATCCTACAACTAGTTCCTCATATGAGTTAGTCAAGCTGAATTGAGTAGGATCACTTGTTTACATGAATGTGTTCATATGCGTAAATTCTTGCAGGATCAGGGCATAACATTTAAAAATCTCTCCTTTGCTTGGTTCTTATCAGTGTGATCTTACATAGCACTGCATAATTGGCCTCACTCATGCCACATGCAGAGGTTTTATTTACAGCCTCCCAAAGATTCCACTTCACACATTTGCTCAGTGAAGCTTAAAATCCCTTTGGGGCACCTCACAGTTCAAGGAGTGAACGTTTCATTCTTTACCTTCCTAGTTGCCAGCACTCCTTTTTTTAGCATGCCCTTGGTGCAATACAAGGATCTTACTTTATATTTTCAGCCTGCAATAACAGGCAATAGTTGTTTCCCCATCAGCAAGGTTAGGTTGATGTTTTCCATGATTTAGGGGCTTTTGAAGGGGCTACTGCAAGTCATGACCATTCCTCTAGAAAATATTAATTAATTTATAATGATAGCTGTTCTGTACTGCCTGTTCTTTTCTGCTGAAGAACACTCTTCAGTGAACAGGTTCAGGCTTGGGATTTGTTTTTCTTTAGGAAGAGTAATTCTGTTTGGTGTGGCATGCTTGAGAAATAAAACATTATAGATTAAGCCTAAACCTCAATAAAGAATGAATTGCAGTATATATAGTATGTGGGCCTGAAAAAAAAAAAAAGGAAATAAGAAACAAACTTTTTCAAATATCATAAAACTGTTCAGACAGAAAAGGTCAAAGAATGTATCTTTGATTTTAATGGAGATGCTGTGTATATTTTTTGTTTTGGTTTTGTTTTGTTTGATTTTTTCCACATTCTATTCAGGTATTTATCTCAGAAGCTGGAAAATTCTGCCAAAAAGTGAAGGTGTGGATTTATGAATACTGGAATTTTACTGATTCTATAGCCATCATCCTGTTTATGATTGGTTTTGGCTTGCGCTGGTTTGAACCCCCTGTTCAAACTGCAGGACGGCTCCTTTATTGCTTGGATATAATATTTTGGTATGCCCGTCTCCTTGATCTCTTTGCTGTGAACCAGCATGCTGGCCCATATCTGACAATGATTGGGAAAATGGTAAGCATTACACTGTGGAGCAATTTTCTTGTAGTCATGACATCTACCAAGGAGCTTGTAAAGGTCAGAAGTGACATAAAAGGATGGTGATCAAAGTAGATGTTACCTAATAACTCATAGTGAATGTGTTACCTGAAAATACCATGATTTTTTCTGTTTGTGAGTTGACGATAACCAGATTTCAGTTCTATTTTATTCATTATTTAAGTTTATTCACAAAAGCCATTTTCACTTTGTTCCTTAGAGAAGGGTTGTATTTGTGTAGAGTTTCTGATCCAGCTTGATAATAGTAAGAAGAAAAATCACCGTTTCTTGCAGACGGGCTCACTACTATAGATAATTCCCCTAGCTCTTGGAAACTGTCTCATTATTATTTTACATTTTGATTCAAATAATTATATCCCATTTTTAGCAGGCAAAATTTCTCTGAGATCAAAGTTAATTTTTTTTCTCTTTTGGTATCAGAACTGCTGCTGAACTGCTGCTGAGTCTTGAGGGACATATGCAGATTCCCACTGTAATTTCCCTCAGTTATTGGAACTATCTTATTAATACTTTTATATTCTGTCTTGCATAGTAATTCTGATTCAGTGTTAGAATGAAAAAATCATTTGAACTGCTATTCTGTACTCTTAGTTTAGACGAAGATGCCGCTGATGAAAAGCACCATCACAAGGTCTCTGTGTTTTTTAAATATTGGATAAGATCTTTAGAGAGATTTGAGAGGCAAGACTTCTGGCCTTTTTGTTCCAGAATTGATTTTAACCTCTAGAAAATGTTTTAATTTCCTCCAGCATATTAGATTGTTAGCCTGTTTTTGTATTGCTATTTGCAAAAGTAGTGGCTGATTTTCTTCCCTAAAATGTAAGTCTCCTTTGCATATAATTAACACAGTTAATTCTTCCATGTCCAGACAGCAAACATGTTCTATATTGTGGTCATGATGGCCATTGTCCTGTTGAGTTTTGGAGTGTCACGAAAGGCAATACTTTCACCAGAAGAGCCTCCTTCTTGGACTCTCGCCCGAGATATTGTGTTTCAACCCTACTGGATGATGTTTGGTGAGGTCTATGCTGGAGAAATAGATGGTAGGTGATTTTCACAGTGCAGCTCAACAGCTTACATTTAATATGTGCTTAAACAAGTTCACTTTTGACTGTTAGAATTTTGGCCACATATTAAGTCTACCCTTACTCAAACAATTTTTATTCCAGTGTATATATAGCCTTAATTTGTAATACTGCACAAATAAAGGTGAGAATATTAGTTTCTGTGTGTAAAATGAAGATTAAACTTTAAAACTTTCAAATTTAACTTCTGAAATGAAGTATATTACAAAGCTCAGAACAAAGCACATAGGGACTAATAATAAGGTAATTCTTGGTCAGACCCTGTCAGTGAAATGAATTTGCAACTGGGACAGTCCTAAGCTGCTGATCTCTTGGAGAAAAGACTGCAAAGTTTATTAGGAAGACAGAATAAAGGGAAAAGCAAAAAGGAAAGAAAAAAAACGATTTTTCACCATAGTAAGAATTACTTGACATCCTTCTTAAACAAATAAACCAGCTGAACATGAAAATAAATAGCTTAAAACAATAGGAAAAATGTTATTTCTTGCTTATGGCTTTGGCTTTGTCTCAGTGAGAGAGAAGATCCAGGCACTCCAGAGGTTATTTCATTATATAGATGGAAGGCACTCTTATGCTATTAAGCAATGGGTGCAAGTAAAATAGTCTTGAAAACAGAAAAGAAGGTTTGCAAATACATACAGATACTTAAGACATATAGTTCAGTTTAGACCTGATTCACTTAAATAATTAAGGATGCCACATCAATTATTATTGATGAAACAGTCACATGACAGATACATATCTTGGCTATATAAGTCAAAATACTTCTAATAAAAGTATGGCATTAAGTTTCACAGTTTAATTCATTTAATCACCTAGTAATGCTAAACCTTTAGAAACTTGAAACTTCTCATATAAGACGGATTTCTCTAATGAATCTTTATGCCATGGAATATCTTCTGAATTTAGGACTGCTGTGTTACAAACGTGTTTTAAAATTTCCTCAAAGGTGCAAAATTTGATTAAAAAACACAAACATTAAAAAGTGGTTGTTTTCTCAGTTTAAAAATATTCAAAGGGATCCCTTAGTTTCTGTGTACTATCAAAAGTATCCATATGTACATTTGCATGTTAATTAATATGATCTTACTGAAGCTATAAAGGATTAATACTTCAGTTCTGATAAAGCAGCCTTGTAGCTATGTTTGTTTCACCACGGGGTCAGTGAAAGCTTTGCCACTTGCTTTAAAGATCAAAGATTTGTATTGCAGTTTACTTGAGTGTGTGCCATCCCCCAAATATATTGCAGTCGCGTTATTTTCCACTTAACAAAAAGTCATAGTGACTGTCATAAGATATGTATAGAGTGGTGTCTAGAGCTTCTGAATTGAAATGGAAACAATGAGGCAGTAGGGTCATGACGAGTTATCTTTCTTACACAGAGGTAGACTTTTAACAACATATCTCTGTGGAAGAAACTGGGACTATTCTGTTTCTTGCTCAGGCAAATGAGGAGCATATAGAATCATAGAATCATTAAGGTTGGAAAAGACCTCCAAGGTCTTGGATCTCCTCCAAGGTCCTACCACCAATGTCACCCACTAAACCATGTCCCTAAGCACCAGGTCCAACCTTTCTTAAACACCCCCAGGGAAGGTGACTCCACCACTTCCCTGGGCAACCTGTTCCACATGCCCTTGCTGTGCTCTGTTATATTCCCTTGCTAACGGTGCTCTGTATGTCTTTCCCTTTTAGTTTGCGAAACCAATCAAGACTGTCCTCCTGGGTCCTTCCTCACACCATTCCTCCAAGCTGTCTACCTCTTTGTGCAATACATCATCATGGTCAACTTACTTATTGCTTTCTTTAAGTAGGTACCGTGCCATATTGCTGCAAAAGCAAAGACAACTGATAGATGTTCTGCCAACACTTCTGTGTTGACTGTTTTGCAGTTTGAACAGAACCTGGCTCTGTGGCAGTAGACGACTCCACTTGGCAAACAAACAACATTAATTCAGCTCTGACATAATTTGTACTTTGTTCCTAAAAATTGTATTTGTTGTGCTGACAGCCTATATAATACTCATCACAGGGTAGCACAAGTTTTAAATTGGCAGATAAGTGGAGAATTTAAGGGAAGGAGGGTAATGCCATTGTAGGAGCATACTCTTTAAGTAACTGTTTAAGAGTTCCTATTGTTTGGTGCAATTTGATATGTTCTGGAACTGAAATCTAACTGTTGTGTATTGAACTATCTGCTTTTTAATGTCTGCTGCCAGAGTAGGAAGCTTTCATCAATGTTGTTATAGTAATTTTAACCTTTTGGTTAAAAAGGGAAGGCCTTGAAGTAAATCAATTTCTGTGTAAATATTAATAAAGAAGAGTGTAACCCACATAGTTAATTTTTTTTTTCTTAGAGTTGTAGTATTTCTGGGGAAGAAAAAGTCAGCTGTAGGTTAAAAAAATTTCAAATCAAGAAATGTAGTGATTAATATTCAAGAAAACTGAATGATCAAAACTCATTCTATTCCCACTTCCAATTAGAAATCCCTTTCCTGAAATTGTGGCAAGGCATTAATTTTTTTTTTAATGCACAGCTGTGAAATTGTAATTTGAATTATTTCTAGATTTAAACCTTCAGCATTGATGATATGTTAAACCTTCTGCTTAGTGATTTGATTGTTCCAGAAGTGGGACCAAAAAAGGGTATAAGCAATATTTTTAATTATGCTCCCAGAAGCAATGCTGATTTTTTTTGATTATATGTTGGGTGTGTAGTATGACAATGCAACTGAAATTAAAGTGCCAGAAACCACAAAGTTGCTTTCCTGTATTTGGGTCTATGACAGTACAGGAAATACTCTATGCAACACCAGCATCACGTTTAGTAATATCAGTGCTCCAAAGAGTACCCCACAGAAGAATTGCTCATGTAGCTGCCTTTTGCATCATGTATTTTGTTGTAGGGGGAGAGCACTGAAAGGCAGCAGAAGGATTGTTAACACTCTTCCCTTAGCCTGACTCACACGTTTAATCCAGTCCAAAGAGGCAGACAATGTTGAATTCCCAGATAGGCTATGTATTAAAGTTTAAATAATCTGGTTGAGATTTCAAAGCCACTTTAGGGATATTTTTTGCCCAGTTCCCATTAAAGTGAATGGGAATTGGATATCCCAATCTGTTAGGCAGCTTTGAAGATCTCATTCTCTGTGCACTAGCTGCGGGCACATGCTGCTGCTTTGTTAAATGAAAGTTGCTAAGCTGATTTACTTCACTGGAGGGATGAGACTTTTCTTCAGTGTCAAATTAGATCTGTAGACAAGCATCTTTTGCTGTATTGAGAAGATTCCTCACAGGAGTGTTTTACCTTCCTTTCCCGTTTCTCTCTCTTCTCAGTAATGTTTACTATGATTTGAAATCCATATCAAACAAGCTCTGGAAGTATAACCGGTACCGCTACATTATGACCTATCATGACAAGCCATGGCTGCCTCCACCTTTTATTCTCCTGAGCCATATTGGACTTCTGATAAATCGCATCTTCCACCACCGGCCCACAAATGAGTCTGATCAAGAGGAAGGCGACGTTGGACTGAGTAAGCAGAGCTAAACTGGGGACCAACAGAAATAGATTATGAGGAATGTTCTGCCAGCCTCCCATCACTTTGTAGCTCAGTTTCTCCAAAAAAAGAGATTTTCTGGCCTGGAGGCTGTTTTTATTTGCAAACCAGAATTTAATGTGCCTGTCTGAGAAGTCTTGTAGAAAAAAAAGTGACTAGGGGAATGTTTTGCTTTTCATTTAGCTTTTGTTTTGCTACATATTGTGCATCAATCAAAATGTAATATAGATAGTAGTAACAGTTAAGAACTTAGGCAGGCTCCGGCTCTGAGGTTTTTACTTACATCATACTCAGTCACAGCTATTTTCAATGTAGCTAGCCTATGACGTGCAAGAAGGTGTTGCAAACCTATCCTGCTGGAGTGACATAGATATGTCACAACTTGGAGCTGAAATAAAGTGGTATTAACTTTTCTGTATGGTAGAAAAACCTTATTTTGACGGAAAATAAACAACACTGAAGGCATACATTTTTGTACATTTATCCCAAAAAGACCATCAATTTCTTTTTAATAGCCCAGAGTTACAAATACTTTTGATGAGTCTGTGTTTATTCTTCTGGTACTATTCAATGACTTCTTCCCCCTGTATCCTCCATATACCATTAAGTTTTCATAATTTTTTTTTCTGGAGCTTAGGTAGTTGGGATCTGTGGCTCCTAAGATAAACGGCAGTTTAAGTAAAGAGGCACTGAATCAGTCTCCTGCTTTCAGTTTCCTTTGTAATGAGTGTCAGGTGTATTAAGTAAGCTAGTTCAGGGTATTTTGAGATGAGGTGTTAGCAGCCCATTAAAGATGCTTCAGCAAATGACTCTTATGTCCCTGACTTGTTATATAATGCAGTGCATGAGTGCAGAGTCCCTTCTTGACTTCTGCAGCATTGTCTGGGGAAGTGAAACCTGCCATTTGAGAACCCATTTTTGCATCAAGTAACAAGACCTGTTTGTAGATGTAAAGGAGCTGTGAGGGGAAAATCCTCCTAGACTATATGAATCTCTGGGAGAACAAGAAAACTCCAGCTTGCTAGGTTTTTGGTCATGAACAAAATAACCACTTTATGTTAGGCTTCAGATTGGTTGTTAGTCAATGTGTCAACATTACTTTATAGCAGTGGATACCAACATGAATGCCCAGAGCAAGTCCCTGTACAGTAGTACTTCACAGTACTATTTCTGCCTCCCGTGTTGGGGAACAGGTGTCTGTGGAAGCTGAGGAAGTAGCTGCAGAACCTGAGGACAGAGGAAATCTGGTGTTGGAAGATATATGGAGAGAGCACAGGAGCTTCAACTTCCTCACTGCACACTAGTTCCTTTGTGCATTGGCTCATCACTGCCCCTTAATCCCACCTCCTTCATCCTTCCTGACCTGGACTCCTCTGTCCTGAGGTCATTCCTAACACCTCCTCATGGCAATGCCAGCTCTGTGTCCCACTGCCTCCAGCTCATGCTGCTCTGTCAGGAACAGCCATAGCCAATGAGAGGAGGGGACTACAGGGTGTCAGGATGGGGAATGAATACTCAACAGTGCGTCTTGATGGATGGTGGGGCAATGCAGGGGAATGAGGTTGTGGAGAGGCTGGGGGCTTTAATCTTATCTAAAATGGGGAACATTACTGTATAGTATTACACGGCCTTATCCTTTTTGAAGCAGTGTACATTCTTGATACCTAATAACTGAACTGAGCAGACCCTTCTTGGGTTATGGTTCATTTAGGATTTTCTCTGCTGAACACGAATCCCTGAAGGTATCTGCCATGCTCACAAGTGGTTACAGAGTTCAAAAGTGCGCTCAACTAATCAATGCTGAGCAGCTTTACTGCTGTTCCTAGGCTCAGCTCCTCCTTCATGGCTGGATATATCAGTGTGCTTTTGAAGTACCACTGCTCTTTTTATATGCTTTTGAAGTACCACTGCTCTTTTTATATGCATGCAGAGTATAAGCGACTGACACAGAGGGTTTCTTGCAAGGTATGTTAGATACCAGGAAAGCTGTAAGACTGCTTAGCACATCCAAAAGTCCTTGGATAGAAGAAGGCTCATACCTTGCCTGCATTTTTCTCAGTGATTTCATTTTTTTTTTTCCATTTAAATACCTTTGTGTTCCTTTTCAATATGCCTATGCATTGCTTCACAAGTTTCTTAAAGAAATTTTTGTGTGATTAAACAATTGCTTTTAGCAATGAGGATCCAGTGCCACCCTGTGGAAAATCAATGAAAATGCCAAGGCAGAGAGTGAAATCTGAAATGAGCTCACAAGCAGGGCAGAAAGGATTTGACATGTTTGGTCTTTGTACATAAGCCCAAATTTCACGGAGTTAGGTCTGTTTCATTCTTGTCAAGGGAGGAAAAGAAAACCTGTTCTGTCATTTTTCTTTTTTCATGGACACATACTCAATTGTATTTGTCTTCACACTTCATACCAACTCCTATTTCTTTGTTCAGAGCTGTACTTAAGTGATGAGGAGTTGAAGAAACTACATGACTTTGAGGAACAGTGTGTGGAAAAATATTTTCATGAGAAGAATGAAAGCTTGAGTTCCAGTGACAGTGAAAGGATCCGTGTGACAACAGAAAGGTGTGTTTTGCTGCAAATTTGTGCTCTTTGTATACATTTGTTACAGTAAAAAAAAAAAAAAGAAAAAAAAAAAAGACTTTTAATGCTTTTTGACAAGTTATGGCCATTGTGAATTTGAGAGGCAGTAGCATATGTAGACCATACTAATTTCATGGAAAAGTAACATGTCTTTTTGACCTGAATGGTAGGCCTGTCTGGGAAGCCTTGCTGGCAGAATTGCATCCTTGGACACGTGCAGTGTGGTTAATGGGGTTGTTAGTGGTTTCACACTGATGGCTGCTTAAACTCCACCACACAGCTTTCTCACTTCTGCTCTTTAAATGAACAGGGGGAGAAAATAGAGTGAAAAGGGGCTCAAAGGTTGAGATAAGGACAGGGAGATCTCTTACCCATTACTGGCATGGGCTAAACAGTCTCAGCATAGGAAAATTAATATAATTTTTTGCCTATCACTAGCAGAATAGCATAGTGAGAAACTAAAAGTAAACTAAAAACACCTCCCCCCCAACCACTCTCTTCTACCTCCTTCCCCCGAACAGCGCAGGGGAACGGGGGCTGCGGTCAGTCCCTAACACTTCAACTGCGCCGCTGTCTCACGGTCCCTCTCTGTCCCTGCTCCCCATGGGGTCCCTCCCACGGGATGCCGTCCTTCCTGAACTGAGCCTGTGGGGGCTGCCCACAGGCAGCAGCTCTTCAAGAACTGCTCCCACATGGCTCCGTACCAGGGGGTCCATCCCTCCCCCAGGAGCAAACTGCTCCAGCACGGGTCCCCCACCGGTGGGCGGCAGCTCCCCCCAGACCCCTGCTCCTGCGTGGGCTCCTCTCCACGGGCTGCAGCTCCGGCCCGGGGCCTGCTCCTGCGGGGGCTCTCCATGGGCCGCAGCCTCCTCCAGGCCACATCCACCTGCTCCACAAGGGGCTCCTCCACCCATGGGCTGCAGCGTGGAGATCTGCTCCGTGTGGGACCCGTGGGCTGCAGGGGTACAGCCTGCTCCACCAGGGCCTCTCCACAGGCCACAGGGGAACTGCTGCTGCGTGCCTGGAGCACCTCCTGCCCTCCTGCTGCACTGACCTTGGGGTCTGCAGGGCTGCTTCTCACTCCTCTCTCTTCCAGCTGCTGTTGTACAGCAAGCTTTTTTATTTTTATTTTTATTGATTTTTATTTTTTCCCCTTCCTTAAATCTGCTCTCCCATAGGCCCAACCAATGTTGCTCACTGGCAACTGCTCACTGCGTGCAGAATGGTGTTCTACATTTTCCCTTTTGCAGAGAAAGTATCACCAAGAGGACATGCCAGAATATGGCATACAATACGTAGTTTTATTTAGAGGCTTAGCTGTGTAAGAAAATAATTGTATAACCAGTGTAGCATTATCTGCACTGTACCATCTTGGTTTGCAAAATATCAATATGTAACTATTAACAGGATTTCAAAGCCCCCAGTATTGGCCTAATTTAGCTTTCTATTGAAATCAATGGCAAAGCTGTCATTACTTTTAAAAGGAAGAATTAAACAAACTGGGCACTATAAAAAGTCTTACTGAATGCCAATACAGATCTGATCTAAAATTTGTTTTGCCTAGATATAGATAGGCCCTTGATGTTTGTATTTTCATGGTCTTATTTTCTACATACCAAGACAAAACATATAAGCAAAATGAATGTCCCTTGTAGAAGAAATAAAATAAATAGTTTTGTTCAAAAGCTGTAGAATCAATTACAGCAAGAAGATTTTATTTACTGGATAACTATAGACCTAGAAAGGGATTTTTTTTCCGGAGTGCCAAGTTAAAATGTACTCCTAGCATTGCATAACATTAACACAAGAAATTCATTTAGGTGAATAAAACATTTTGGAACACTGGTATTTGATTTTATTCAGCTGTTGGTTGAATGCTGCATCTTTAAGTTATTCAGTAACAAAGGAAGAGAGCTTCTTTTGCATATTGCCTGCAGCTGGTTCATCATTGTCTTAATGATAGAGCACCAGAGAGAGTATCTTTAGCAAACGTGAAGATAATGAATTGGTTAAAAAGATATCGTTCCAGTCCAAGAAGTTCTTGCACTGTTCACTGGGGATTTGAAGGCCATAAAAAAAGGCTTTGATTTTGGCAGCTGATTTTTTTTTTTTTTTGGTGGCTGAAGATAACTGGTAGCATCAAACATAAAAAATCTGTTCCAAGAGGCCATACGGGTTGTTGGGAAAACCATTTTCAAGCAGCATTTGAGAAATGGAATAGTATCTGTAGGGTGAAGCCTCATCCTTCTCATGTTTGCACAAGAAGTGTAGAAATGAAAGATGACTGGCTGACAAGAAGTATACTTTACAGCTTTTTACTTTTTTTTTTTTCTTTCTTCTTTTTACAGCATTTACACTTACAGCAGTACACAATGTAGCATTTCCAAAGCTGTGTCTTCTTGTCTGTGGCTTAGTAGTTCTATGGCATGGAATGCAGATTAGCAGAAATATGTTTTTTAAGATAGATTCTCTCTGAGCAAAAGGTCTATTTCTTTAAAAGTCAGTGCCTTTTGGCCCAGTATACTGAATGACGTGTTTTAAGTCTGGATGGGTTTTATCAAATATACATGTTCATGAGAATGGAATTCACATGAAAAAAATAGAAAGGATTGTTTTAAATACTGGCTTTTTAAAATGTGTTAATCATCTGGCACACAGAAGCAAAGATCTGTGTTTTGATGTTTTAATTATCTGTTCTTATTCTGTCTAGAGTGGAGGAGATGTTTCTGCAGCTAAAAGAAGTGCACGAGAAGGTATTTTATATCAAGGAGTCTTTAATCTCCCTCGACAGTCAGCTAGGACATTTGCAAGACCTGTCTGCCTTGACAGTGGACATCCTAAAAGTGCTTTCGGCTGTAGACACCTTGCAGGTGGAAGAAGCCTTACTGGCTGACACAAAATGTCGATCCTGTAGGAAGCTGCCCCATAGCTGGAGCAACGTGCTCTATTCCAAGACCCTGAGCAGTCTCGAGTGTTTGTATGACAAGAAGTACCACTACTACAGCATGCCACCCTCTCTGTTACGGAGCTTGGTAAGGAGTCAGTGGTCATCAGAATGCAAAGACCACAAACTGAGGACTGAGAGTAACAAGGTGGTAGAAGACAGCTCTCGGAAGATAGAAATAGAAAGTGACACACTCACTTCAGGCATATCTTCTGAGACTAAGTCAACCCCTAGATATGGACAATTTTTGCTGGTACCTCCTGATCACCAAGGAGGGCCCTTTTCAGAGGATGTCACCTTAAATTTGTCCTTTTCAAGCACTCCTACCAAGTACAGGGAAGATGTATTCAGTGATGAACTTCAAAGGAGCATTGCAGTGCAGCAAAACATGCAAAGTGTCAGCCTCATTGATAAAGAGCCAGAAGATTATCAGTGGAGCCAGAGGGACTTTGTTATTCACTTGCCATCAAAAAAGACTAATGCTGTAGAGGCTGATCATCCTCTCAGTCTCCAGCCATCACTGGATGACAGAGAGAATGCAACACCCTGCTGTGATGACAGGGAAGAAACTGAAGGTGGTTATGTGAACTGGGGATTCTCTGAAGGTGATGAAAAAGGGGTTTTGAGCTCAAGAAAGAGACAGAAGAAGGCACTGTGCATACATTCCTCCTATAACTGTGACTGCAATTGCACAGGTAGCCCTCCCAGGCATGTCCAGATAAAAGAATCAAAGTCCTTCTCTTACAACTCCAGCAGCTCACAGCACAGCATCATCTCTGAGAACAAACTGAAACACAACACCTCCTTTTGGATCAGCCCCCTCTGGAGGGACTGGGGTGTCTGCAGGAGCAACAGTTTACCATCCTCTCAAAAAGAGAAAAGAGGGAAAACCTGCAAGGCCATAGGTGATAATAAAAAAATGCTGTACCTTTACAGTATCTTTTCTTGGGAAACACAAGACATTATTAAAAGATGGTTTTTTTTGGCATTCAGGAGGTATTAGCTGTAGCTGAGGGTAGTAAGGAAAGAGTCCAGAGCTACTCTTTCACTTTTTTTGTGTGCTGGGAATGATTGCTGTGGGGAATTTGTAAGTGTGCCTGATACAAGCTGTATGACACCACTGTGTCAGCCACAGTGGCAGTCCATCCCTTATTCTCCCCACCTAAATGGCCCTCTACAGTTGTGGCTACAATGCTGCTGTGACAGAGGAATGATATTGGCTCTTGGGGAGTCTTTTACCCTGGGGAAGCAATCCAAGAATTACAAGAACCAAATGAATTTGCAGAATACCTAAGAGATACATTGTCAGAAGGTTGAATGGATAATGAATGACATTTTTATAGAAGGCTTACAAACCTTCCTGTCCACCACCAAATTTGCTTACCAGCAGCTAAAATATGGCAGATTCCAGTTCTAAGTATAAATAGTATGAGATGATAGATAACATTTGTTGTTTTATATCTTATGATGGTGAACATCTTTGCACTGAACTGCATGAACTGTCTGAATATTAGCTTTGGGTGTCACAAGTCTTTCTCAGCTTGCTTTGGAGATCTGCCAACTCTGCCTTATCAGATCTTCTCTTAGTAAACAAAAGCTCTGTAGCTTAATGGTGTTTTTTGATTCTTTCCCACAGAGTCTTTACCATCTAGTGAGCTACACTACAGTGAGGCAACAAAAGCAAAACAACAAAACAGAGACAGAAAGTCTGGGAGAGAAAAGAAGAATCAAAAACCCCTTCAGGTGCCGGTATGTGTAGATGGAAGGGAATCACATATCCCATAGCTGTCTTTTTCATTCACTAAGAGCAGTTCTGCAGTGTAGAGCAAAATTCAAGTTTAGTTGCACGTTTGCATTTAAAAGGCTGCACACAAATTGAGAAACCTTTTTTTTTTTTTTTTTTTGTCTGGCTTTGATTTAATCTCCCTTTTGTTTGAATGTGTGGCATTTCAGTTTTGAACACGATGAAGCCTATGGACTTTGTTAGATAGTAGACCAAGACTATTATTGATTTTACATAGAAAGGAATCAGTCCTTGCACTTCAGCTGAGAGAATCAATTGTGGAGGCTTCATATGCTGTAGGATAGATTGAAGAAGTGATGAGCTGCATCCAGACTGTGTGCTACTGTAAAGAGGAAAGCCAGGCTTTGTAAGGTTCTCACTCACCTACAGGAGCCCTGCAGTCTTTTCTCTGAATCCATCAACCAGTAATCACATTGTAGATAGCATGTTGATTGTGTCATAGAAATAAGGAAACTCTCCTTACTGTATCTATACATACATATATAAAAATTCGCTTCTGAAGAGATTTCCAGCGTCTTTGTCAGGTGGAAAGAATTATTCCTGTTTAATGAGATGAAAGGTGAAGACTGCTTTGTTTACATAAGATGCTTAGGTCAGCAACAGACCAGAGACTTGAACTTTGAGACCTGATCGTCTCTTAGGGTATTCTGAGGGACTTTGAAGTTTGTTTTAAAAACCTATAGCACCAGATCTTTCTTCAGTAGTATTGACTAGACAAAAGCAATGTGACTTCTGCAGCTTTTAACAAATACGGGAAAATCTGTTTCTCATTTGGGAGACAGTTCAGTCATTGGCATTTCAGTGGTGCACTGAAAGGCCATGTCATAGTGTAGCTGTCAGAGGAACTGTAGAGGTGCTAGTCATCCTATAAATCGAGTGTCGTTTTGTCTGTCTTGCCAGGTGATTAGAGTGGATGATTGTCCCCAGAACACCCAAGTGAGCTCAGAGCCTGCAGAGATCAATATCTGGGATGAGGAAGAGAAACACAGCAAGAACTGGCTTACTGTGTCTAATTTCAGTCAGCTAAGTATGTGATACTTTGCAGACAGTGAATTCAGGACAGCTTTTAAAAAAAGAAGCAGTAAATAAAAATTCACAAACTCAAAGTGTCATCTTCCACTTTCACCTCCTGGCATAATTTTTACAGAATTAGAAACAGATTGCAGGCATGCGTGGCTTGGTTACTTGCTACTTTATGTCAGGGCAAAAAGGGACATAGATTGGATGGAAGGTCAGTTGCATTTTTCTGGGAGTGCTGCCTGTCTTGCATGGGAAATAGTAGAGTACTAATCCTCAGGAATAAGTGGGAAGTGGGGAAGATGATATCCTTCCCTCCTCTCCTGAGGTGTCTTCTGAAGTGGCATTCTGGCTTATTGCAAAAATAAACTCTCTCGTGAATTTTTCAGGGCATATACACTCACAGGCAGTGCTGTGATACTGTATCTGTTGGCAGATCTTCTGAATGCATTATTCATTACTCATTGCTGAGAAACACATCCTCCAAAGTGAAGAAATGAATTCTGCATCGTCTCTGCTGGAATTAAAAGGGAATGGCATTCTTCCTGTTCTTTTATAAATTCTCCATCTCTTTCATTCTGAAAAATCCTTGCATGGATTATTTTATCTTTGAGTTTTGCTATATGCAGCTCACTAGCTTCATCCTGCAAGCTGCTGGGAGAAGCACAAGGGAGTGCTGTGACTCAGCACAGCGTGGTCAGAGAAGGGCTGCACTCCTCTGAATTCTGCTGACAGAGAATGGAAACAGTTTTAACCCTGTGAAATCCTACTCTTGCTTTTATAGCCCATTACACATTTGCTAGGGCATTATGGCATATAGGTGGTTATTTTATAGCACTAAATAGGTGTGTGTAGCAGTAGAGCTGTTCATATACACTCTGGAAATAGCTGATACCTGCTCTTTTGGCTAGGTTTGGAATGTCTCAGTTACATGCACCAGAAAATGAAAAATCAAGACATCCGTAGGCATACCATACCATTCTGTGATTACCTGAGGCATTCTCAAGAGGTAAGACCTAAGATTACACATCCTAGTCCATAGATTTGTCTGTTTTGAGACTAGGATAGCTCTGCTGACCTCTGTGGACTTGTAACTATAGGTTATTTGTCGTGAAATACCTCTTGAGACACGAGAAACTTTCCTGTATGCTGCCACTGTGCTTGTGTGTGAGTAAATGAATAATTTAAGAGCTGCTAACACTCTATGAAGATTATTGAAGTAGGATATTAAATTATTGAGTCACGGAGTGGCTTTGAGTATGAAGAAAGTGGCCAGAAACAAAGTATGTGTTGATGTTTCACTCTGCAGTAAGTGAGCACCCATCTTCGTCTTGAACTTGTGGGCAGAACTGGTCTGCACAGTGAAAAGATTTTTGGAAAGTTGGCTGCATAGTTCTTAATCAGTCACACAGAGATAGTTATTTCTTGCAAAGTGTTAAACACTGATAATAATTTCAAAGCTTGGATTTCTTAACCTCTGATTTATAAACACCTTGCCTTATGATTCATCAGAATTAATTTGCAACTTAATAACATAAAGGCCCTCTGCCTATGTAAATCAACATATGCCCCTTGAATTTGATGGAGCTAGACCAATTTATATGTCCTGAAGACTGTGGGCAGGAAGCTGCTGTGTAGAAAATTCTGTCTGTTTTTAAATGGTGTGGCTAATAGAAGGAAATACATCTTTCACTATGTTGTGTAGGAGTTTCTCAGAGGCATGTCAGAAAATTAACAAGGAATAAATTGAGAAAAGGAACTGTTAAATAATCCTTTCCTCTTCCATTTCAACAGCACCCACTCTTGCTTGTTTTACTTATAGCACTTGATTTTTGAAACAATAATGTCTAACAGCCTAGCTTATTTTTCACTGTAGTAATGTGAGTTGCTTTTTTAAAAAGGGAATGAAAACAAAACAGATAGTTTCAGATCTGATATTCTGAGTGGCATAGAATTTCAATCCCAAATACTTGTGAAGACTGCTCAAATCCTAATTAAAAAAATGATTTTTTTTTTTTTTTTGTGTGTGTGTGTGAAAGAGGTCAGAGATAAAAATAGAAATAACTTTGCTAATTATGTATTCTGTAAAACCTGGGTTTGGAGATTACATCAATAAATCTTTAAAATGTGAAACACAGAGTCAGACAAGCAAAATAAAGGTACAGTCAGGAGAACTGCATGAAAAGACGAAGTAATCTGATGCTTCTAAATTTATATTACGGTTTCTTGCTTAAAATTCAAGGGTAGGATTTTTAAAGCCTGTAGAAATATTCCACTGATTACAGTGGGATCAGAATTAGGCAGGAACTGGTCACCTCAAGAACACTAACTTCAAATTATTTAATCTTCTAAGATATAGTTTCCAATGCACACTGAATGTTTGTGCCTTCTCTTAAGTACTGTCTGGATTATAAGGTTATGTCTGGTTATGACATCTCAACAGTACATACATTGTTGAGATTTTATGATATTGCTGCATATAACTGCTCATTGTGGATTAACATATATTTTAAGTTAACGAATTATAATATTTCTCAGATTTACCCAGGAGGGTAAATGGGTATCAGGGAGCAAAGCAAGGATGTGTCTGAGATTTCTGTTTTGTTAAAGATATTTTTCATCTGCAAGGCAATCTACATGGTGAAAACATGAGTGAATTCTGAAATAAAAAAATTGAGAATTAAGTCTCAGAAAATATTCAAAGCTGAATTTTAGTTAGTTTATCTTTAGTCTTTGTCTTCTTCAAACTTTTGATTTGAGCTCTGCTTCCTTTGAGGATTGAAATCTGACTTTTCAGAAGAATAATCCCATCTCTGACTAGCACTTTGGGAGGATCTTGCAAATGGCAGACTGACCCAATTTTTTGTAATAGGGCTGGAAGATCATTTGACTACTTCTCTAACTACAAGACCTGGAAAATATTTGATCTAAATATCCCTGGAGAACTGCTTAATGTGTTGCCTTCTTCTATTATAGAGGTTTAGGGTGCATTTTATTTCCAACAGCTGTAAAGCTTATTGCTAAATTGGAATTTACTAATACAAAGAGGGTTCCCATAATATTTTCAGCATTAGAAGACCTTTAACATGCTTTGTAACTACACTGAGATACAGCTCTGAACATAACTATTTTATTCAGTTATATACAGACAACATGAAAAACTGCAGTATGAGCAAATTGTTATTGCATTTTACTGTAGGTATGGCAATGCTGTGATTCTCCTGTCAGTGGGATTATTCATGTTAACAATAAGAGTATCAATAAATGTTCTCAAGATTTTACATTTTTTAATTGTTTGGTGAGTATGTGACAGCGATATACAGATTTATACCAGTAAAAGTATCTCTCTTCTCTATAGGATTTGAGTAATAGCATGTCTGGAAGCACACAGAGAAATAATCTGAGAAACTCCTCGTACGTATCATTAGCATATTAAGATATTAATCACGTGTTTTTAGAAAGAGACTTCTGTACTTTCTGCTGTACTTTCTGCAACTTTCCACTTCAGTTCTGTAATATACTTAGAATGGGAAATTGAGGTCAAATGAGGAGTTAAGACAATTTAGTCTGTTTTGGTTTCTTTAAATGAAGGCATATTGATGGAAGTAAAGTAGATCCGTTCAAAAGAAATGTATAATTTTAGGTGGAATGGATACTCCTTTTTATTCTAACAATATCAAATTTTCTAATTCAATCACTAAGATTACCATGGTGTCTTTAACTATAGAATCTAGTAAGCATGAGTTGCGTATGATTTTGCTGTGCAAATTGCATATTTCCATTATTAGTAATTAAAATCCTAGCAGCTCATGAAACATTCTCTCATTCTGTGATTAATTTCTTTTGTACTGAGTTTACATATTTACAAAATATTTACTTAGTTTTTATAATCAGTTTTCAACAGTTATTAAGCTTTGATTATATGTATTGAAATTATACTGTTTTCAAATGTGTTTTCAATGTTGCTTTTTTATTTTTATTTTTTACACCTTGATTGATCATTAGCTTAATATTGGGGGTAATTTATTTCATCCAGTACTGTCTCTCTGTTCCTTCTTTCTTATTTTCATCAATTTCTTGTATGTTTCCCTTACTGAGTAATGCTGTTGATGTAGTAAATACAATGTACTAGAAAACTGTCACATCCCATGTGATTTCACCATGGGGGGAGGGAGAAAGATACTGTGTTTTTTACCCATCCTGTTTTTTTTTTTTTTTTTTATAAATCCAGTAGCCAAACTACATACTTACTAGCAGGATTTACAGGCTTTTGAGTAGCTTGATTCTGTAAGTCTGAGTCTGTTAAGTGAGTCTGTTGACTTCAGTGGTGTGTTAGGTGAATCACATCCACTGTCTTCTCAAACAAAGGTACCTTAGATGTTAACGTTAATGTTTGCAGCCTTGTTAATCCAAAAGACCAACTGTTTAAAAACTCATCTTTTATGCAAGCAATGGCATGTGTAGCTCTGAATACATCTCAGCATTGATTCACATGGTTTGAAAAATGAACAATTGTGTACGTGATTGAAGATCTTTAGCTGATATTGTTACTGCATTATAAATGACACGAACAGCAGTGCAGAACTGCAAAAGGGGTTCAACATACAGCAGAGAAAGGAACATGCAGAAAAATGTGGCTGTTCTTCAGTAACTGAAATTTATTTGCTAATTGTTGCAATGAACAAAATTACACTGCGGGTTATTTTGTTTTATGATTGCTTATCAAAATTTAGTTTTGCCTTCATATAGATCATACCTCTTTGATATATGATATACTATATATAGTTTAATTACAGGAATTTTGGAGTAAAATATCAAATGTTTGTTTTTAAATAGGTTGAGAGCTTCAGAAGGACCTGACAGTAAGTTTTTGGTTGCTTGCCACACTTTTTAATTCCTCTCTGCAAATTCCACTTTGACAATTCAGAAGTATATAATCCAAAAGAAAATTAATTTACTATAGTTGGATAGTTAAAAGAAATGTTATATTTGTTTCATACATTGGTTATAAAATCTTATTTTGAAATGTAAGATTTTTATTTATTTATTTATTTATTTTTTTGTGAGGACATGTTTTCCTCATGGTAGCTGTAAAATCTTGAAAGAAAAAAATCTATTTTTACTCAAGTCTGTCCTGCAATGATGTCCTTTTCAGGAGAAATAAACTTTAAAAAAAATTAATCACTGGCAGTGTGAGAGAAGCCTGAGTTAAAGCTGTGTCTGAGGATAGATTATGGTATACAATTTCTAATGTATGCTTGATTTTTTGAATTCCAGTTTGGTGTAGTTCCTCTACAACAAGTTGGTGAAGCAGGTGAAGCACTGAACTTATTATGAAATAGCCAATAAAGAAATTCAAGTTCATAATGAGGAGTGACTCTGTTCCAAAGCAGCTAGTTCACTTGTATTTATTGCCTATTAGTCTGTCTTTGGACAGATTTAGCTATAACAGGTTGAGCAGTGGAACGTTTATCTCTTGTTTGAAGCTAGCTGTGATGCAGAAGCACATCACTCTTAGGCTTGTCTCCCCTGTATGTGTGGTCTCTCTGGGTCAGGCTGTGCACAAACTGTGGCACTGCTGCAGGTGTGGGATGTCGTTGGGCTGTTCTCCAGAGTGCACCCTTGCTTTGATTAAAACCTCATTTTCCCAGCCTCAAAAGGAATAAGTTGGCCCCCAGTCTACTTCTCATGCTTCTCATTTGACAAGGCAGAAAATGTGATAAAACTACTTGGGTCCTTCAGGAAAGAGAGCAAAAGGGACCTCTAATCACCAAGAGCACTGGTTGGAAATGCTGATCATTCCCCCAGCATCTGTTTGTGTTTTTCATTTAAGATCTCTTCCACTGGGGAAGGAAACCTAGCAAATAAAGTAGACCAACAAGAAGAGTGTAATTTTCAAATGGTTTGGTGAAGATTCAGTTCCAATTATCTCATTTTTCAGAATTAAAAATATTATAGCATACTTTTTTTTTCCCAACCTGGCATTTCAAAGGATTTCTTTCCAATATAATAAAGTGATTTAATGTGATCAGTGGAAACATGCTTATTAATCTTGGTTTTATTAAAAAGAATTTTTATAAAACAAAGATTTTTGGACCAAATCTGACCTGGCTGTGCCTGCTATGTACGTAACCACAGAAATTGTTTGTCTGTTTATAATTTAACAGCATTTTAGATGTCATGGGTTAATGAATCAGTATTATTGTAACTTTGTTGTAATAGTACAGTTAATGGAATGCTTAATGACTGAGGATGGACTTGGTAAAATCATGCCTTTGGGAGACTGCGAAGCATGATGGACAGTAAAATGCTTTTAATATCCCAGAGGTGTAATTGGCTCAGAGAAGCTACATGTCTTTGAGGTTAATATTGCTGGTTTCCCACCATTTCCCTGAATAAATAAGTCGTCTGGCTGTATTGCACTGACTGAAATCTGCTGATATACTGTACATTATAACACAGTTAAAGCCTATTAGTAATTCTCCTCTTCAGAATGCTCAGACAGTAATTCTGATTAATTTGTTTCATGGCAAACCCTGGGATGGAAGGGATTCAAAAACCATGCATTTATCTCTGCTATAATAATTAACATAATGATCCTTTAAACATTATTTCAGATATCTTTGCCTGCTTGAAAACATCTCAAGATCTGCACCATCATTACTCAGGTAAGCAGGAGGCACCAGTATGATAGCTGAGTAGTTTAACAAATTTAAAAGAACATTAGTTCTTCCCTTGTCATTCTCTGTGATTTTCACTTTGAAGAGTTGCACAACTGCCCACTGCTAAGAAGGTGGTGTATTAATTCAGGCCTAATACTGCAGTGAGGAAATTATGAATTATTTTCTTGCTAATTGCTCCATTCCAGGTATTTGTGGCAAATACAGAGCAGAATATAGATAATTGCTTTCAAAATATCAGAGAAAACAATGAACAGAGCTCTGATTCCCAGGGGGGCCAGTAGAGGCACTCATTTGTTTATAGCTGTCATTTCCCCTCACACCTCCCACATCCTCCTTTGTACTTTCTGGAGTTGGTTTCTTCAGTTAATTGGTCCTGTACTACTTAATCTGTGTTTATATACCTATGAACTCATGGAAATTTGGCAGGGAATAAATCATTTGGATGCTAATTGGCCACAATCCTGTCTTTTCCTGAACTGAAAATGCAGAGATTTTCCCACAAACTTGGGTTTCATTTTTTTTTTTTTTTTTCCCAGAGGAGAGCTGTGCACAGCATACCAGTAGATGTCTCTATTGCCTGCATGGCTTCGTCTCCTTTCAAAGGAAGCATAGGGTAAACCAGAAGCATTAGCAGCCTCATGAAGTTCAAAAAGCTATGTCGTTTTCAATGGGAATAACACCACTTGGTTTGTAATCAGTGTACAGAAGTAATTTCTCTGACATGGTGGCATTGTTGCAATGATTAATTTGTTTCTTGTCAGGCATGCTGATTGAGACTGGGACGACTTTTTAGTGCAGGCGACAATCTAATTTACATTAAAAGCTGACAAAGATCTCTAGATGTTTCCAGTATAGGTGTATAGGTGTTCTTATATCAGAAAGATCAGAATAGAATGTAGTCAACAGAACCCACACTTTAATACTAAAAATCTGTGCCATATACTGCTTATGCTTTATCTTTGCTATCATGTTTTGCAGACAACTACAGTTCTGCCTCTCTGCACACCCAAAAGAGCTCGAGTTTTGCCTCAAATTTAGCAGCTGGTGCAAGTTGCTTTCTCATTTCACATTGCTTCCCAAGGCTCTGCAGTGAGCACTGAAAGGGTCTGACAGACAGCACAGGTCTGGAAGCTCCCCTGTTAACATCCTTTTCCCTGCTATGCAGTAATTTAGTGACTGTGTCACTTTGGTGATGCATCAAGGCAGGACCTTGATTTTCAGTCTATGCTTCAAAAACTGTTCAGGTATATTAATCAATGCCTATCAGATTTGGAATATGTAAGCAGAGTCTGAGACAGAGGTCTCTCAGTTGAGCACCCTAATTCAAGGGTTGGCATGTCAGGGGTCCCCTTTGCTCTCTCCTTCTGGGCTAATTAATCTCTAATTTCTGCTTGGAGATTTGTATCAAAAAGGGCGAGCTCTGGAAGCTTGTATATAAGCTCTGGAAGTCAGCCAGACTTACAAACTTTTTGGTTGCTGTTCAAAGAAACACAGCTAAGGTAGTGTATGGGTTTCCTCCTTGTTCTAGTCTTTATCTCTTTGAGGTTTACTCCTCACCTCTCTCCCACTTCCCAATAACTGAGTCATTGTGAAGGCAGATCCATAAATATTTAGTTGGCACTCTGAGTTTTGAAGGTGTTTGACTGAGAAATAAGCTCCCTGTTAAGAAGGTATAATAATGTTAATTAGGTTGGTTGGCGTGGAGCCCAGATGAAGAAGCTATGCTCTGCATAGGGCAAGCCTGGATTTCCCTGCAAAGTCTTGCTAAAACCCGAGACACTTCAGAGCCTGACAGAGACAGACAGTGAGGGCAGCTGAGGCCAGTGCATCTCAGTGGCACAGTTCAAATATCACTGCACTGGAGCCAGCAGGAAGAGAAAGCAGAAGCAGCCCTTGGTGAAAGGAGGATGAAGACCAGAAGCAGTCCTTCTAGCTAGGGTGCAAAGTGCTTGTTCCACAGCCTGTTTTCTTGGAAGACAGGAACTAATGGACAGGGAAAAGAGTGGTAGCTGATGCTTGTGAGATACCATGGGCATGCAAAGGAGAGTTGCTGGCTAGGTAGAACTTCTCAAATAACAATCAGAAGATCTGGCAGAGAACCACACTGTAGCTTGCTTGGCTTTGTACACTACAGTAGAGCACTGTCAGATATTTTTGAAAGTCAGTCGGCTTGTTTATTCAGTATGGCAATGAAACCTGTCTTGTTTGCAGCTGTTGAAAGAAACAACTTAATGAGACTTGCTCAGACCATTCCATTTACACCAGTCCAGCTCTTTGGTGAGTACTGACCTCCTGCTTATGTTTTTTTTTTCTTGGTTGGTTGGTTTTTTTTTTTTCTTTGTAAATAATCCATGCATTATTTTTTAAAGATTGCGTTTGAGACATTTCCTTGAATTAATTTCAGTAATTCTTCTTTTCTAAAGAAATGAACCAGGATAGAATTATATTCATGCAGTATTTTAGGAGATTCTCATGGTTATCTGGTCCAGCTCCCTGAGAGGCCAATTCATATCAGGTTGCTGAGGATCTGTCCAGTTGTGTTTTGAATATATCTATAAACAGAGTTTCCACAGCCTCTCTGGACAACCTGTTTCAGTGTTTGACTGCTTCACTGTAAACTCTTTTTCTTAATGTTCATTGGAGTTTCCCTTGCTGCAGCTTGTATCTGTTAGCATTCATGTGATTACTGTGAACCTCATAAAGGAGTCTAACTCCATCTTCTCTGTAACCTCTCATTAGGTAGTTGAAGACAGCAATAAGATTCCCCTAAGATTTATACATGCATTCTCTCTCTCTCAGAGAGAATGGTTCTTTGTCAGGAACAAAACCATGTATTTGTTGAAAGGGCAGACGACTTGTAGTGTTCCAAGTAAAAAAGAACTGTGGTATAACAGAAGAGTGGTAGAGAGTAATATGTAAGATCATTTGGAAGAGTTTTGAAATTAGTGTGCTGTATTGGTTTACAGCAGCAGAAGCTCTGTCTCTAGACATTTGAGATCTAGGTGTGTTTTCTTCAATGGGTAGAATATTTTGTCTCACAGCAACTAATTGCTGATACTTGCTGCATCGTAGGATTTCTTGGGACCAGATTGCTGCAGATAATTAATATAGCTATGAGCATATTGAACATTCTAATCTTTCAAGCTCCCAGGAGATACCTTTCTAGGTATTAAATTGTCAAAAGATAATAAAATGAAGAATTAATATAAGATTAAGAAATGTGCCCAGTTATAGTACCTTTATTCAAGTGTCTTTCTTTTATGTAAAACATTGACTTTTCCATTGCTTTATTTTAAATTAAAATGTTTGCAAAGTGTATCATTCATACCAATTCTGTGGTAACTGGTGAAGGTAGGCTCAGGGGCAGGAATGAAATACATTAATTTATCTCTGAATTCAGCTTGCCCTCCCTTATGCTATTGTTTGCTATTTGCAGATGCAGTTACCTCATCCCACTTGCTAATAAAGACCTGTTTCTACTGAATTCACATTGCAAGTAATGTGAGTTGCAAGAAGAAAAGCCAAGCTTAAAAAAAAAATCTGCTAGTTTACAACTGACAGAAATGTCTCTTGCTTGCACTGCTAGAGAGGAATGCTATTACAGCTATATAGGGTAACAGCATGACTGAGTTAAAATTCACCAGATTTATTCTGCTTTCAGTAAAATGTTATTAGCAGGAGCAAAACTGAAATCTTTTCAGTACAAATAACATTGGAATCTATAGGAAAAAAGATAAATCTTAATTTACAATGCCAAAGATGTAAATGTCTTGTTAATTTGCTTTTGCTTGTTTTTCTAGGATTCCTTTCTCCAAGGAAAGATCATGCCCTTTTCAATCTAATTTTCCTGGCTTATCATGGCCAATTCATTACTTCTGAACAACTTGTCTGTCTGCCTCAAAAAGCGGCTATCTCTAGCCCTTTAATTTTGCAGTCAATAACTATTACAAGCTGTGTGTGTCTGTTTGCCTTGTCTATTTGTTTGTTTTGTTAAGCACAGTTACAAGGAAAATACTGTGAGTGGTGCCTGGGTCTTGATTAACTTAAAACAGATCTTACTAAAAATCCCCCTTCCACACAAGTGCAGAAACAGAGGGAGCCATGCTCAGGATAGTTAAGTTAATTCACTGGAGATAAAATGATAAACCTTTTTAAATATATATTTTAAATCTATTTTTAAACCATTTTAAGTACTTTAAAATTGTGGCAAAAGAGATTGTTTTATGTAGACCAGAATGTTGCTGAGCTTTGTTTGTGTAAAAGGTCTTAAATTGCATAAGGTCTTAAATTCATGTCTGTCTAGAGGCTTAATACAGCTCTTTGGGCCACTCATGTTTTCACAGAGGATCTGTGAAAATAGGTAGTATAAATTTAGGCAGGGAAAACTTTCACAGAAATGAATAGTGTGGCTTACAGGGTTATTTTAAGATACTGAATCAAAATGCAGTTCTCTCCTGTTTCTGCAATGTGTGACTTTTACTGACAAAACTTCCTTTCGTTTAAGCTGGAGAGGAAGTGACTGTCTATCGACTAGAAGAGAGTTCACCTATGAACCTTGATAAAAGCATGTCTTCCTGGTCCCAGCGTGGCATGGCTGCAATGATCCAAGTCTTGTCACGGGAGGAGATGGATGGGGGTCTACGGAGGGCCATGAAGGTCGTTTGTACTTGGTCTGAGAATGATGTGTTAAAATTGGGACAAGTGTTTATTGTGAAGTCTTTTCTGCCAGAGGTGGTTCAGACTTGGCAAAAGATCTTTCATGATGGCACAGTGTTACATCTCTGCCTGAGGGTGAGTACAGACCTGAAGGGACACTGACTAGTGTAGTTTGACATGCCTTAAATGTTATACTGCTTATATGTGAATGTCTTCAGCATGGGTGATGTGTGGTTTGATGTTACCTTCTGGAAAGGAAAATGGTCTTGAGGAAGATATATCTTTCCCATTTGTAAACAGTATACAATTGGCTGGTTTTTGTTTGTTTCTTTTTGTCAAATTCATGCTACCTTTCTTCATGATACCAAATGAAAGTGATGCTTATAACATGCTTTTCTTCAGGAGATCCAACAGCAAAGGGCTGCCCAAAAGTTAATTTATACCTTCAATCAAGTGAAGCCTCATACCATTCCCTATACTCCAAGGTAACTTCACTGTCTTGAAGGTTTCGGTGGCAAAGGTTTCTCTTCTCAGCTATGTCCTCGGTCTCATGTAGACTCTTTTTCCATAGTGAGTTGAAACAGCAACTGCTTAAGACAGTTCAGTGACAGTTTAATTAAAATACATAGGTATGTAGATATGTAAAGATAAATCAGGGTGGAAGACAACAGTAATGGTAGTGGCTTAAACAAGAGGGTGTTAGTGAAAGAAATTTTCAAGAGACTTAAAAAATTTCAGATTTGTTGACTGTTTCCTGAAATCCGTTTTCTGGTGCATGTTTTTTTTCTTTTTTTTTTCTTTTTTTTTTATATTTTTTAATAAGACACATTATGTGATGGACAGTATTTGAATGTGTGCCAAAGGGAAGGGAAGGTAAATGAGGTAGTGGGGTGGGTGAACTGTATGTTTTAGAGGGTTGATGTTAGTGAAAGCAGTAGGTCTTTAAAGTATATTTCAATCATGTGTATTCACATATTAAAATGAGAGAAATGCCCACATCTTTAGTATTACTTGAATAATATTAAAGCTTTTTATTAGTAACTGATTGAAATACACATTTTTGAGAAGCAAGCAATTACCCTGCACTCAGTCTGTTTTTAAAGCATTGCATATATCACAGTGTCTTGAGAGCCTCCATGTACAACTGTATTCGTTTGGTAAAACAGATCACAATTTGGGAGTACTTGCTTTGTAAGTACTTATTGTAACTTTTTGCATAAAATTTTACTGTTTCCTTTACATGCTATCTTATGAGCATGACGAGAAACGTCAGGCCTTCAGCTCATAAAAGACCTGAAAATTCAGCAAAGCAGAATAGCTTTCTGTACTAGAAGAGCTTTGTTACATTTTTAGGGTAGATAAGCAGGTCTGATGTAGAAAGTGCTGAGACATTATTTCTAACCTGTGTTGATGGAGACTTTTCCTTCTGGTTACCTTCTCTCCCCTTCCATTGGCTGTATCTACAATTGCTTCTTTTTAAATCTGCTCTTCTGAAATGATACAGCCCCACGTTAGTTACAGACTTCCTATTGTCTTGGTGGGTAAAGATTTGGCAGCAGGATAGTAAAGAAAGACATACCCTGTTTAATGTCACTACTGGGGAAAAAGCAAGCGGCACTGAGCTGTTATGCATTTTCTGTGGTAGCAGTTGGGTGGCCACTGAAAAAGTCTTGGCTCTGTGTAGGCCCTTCTCTGCAACAACTAACTCAGTGGTGTGTTTTCAGCATTATTCTCATCCTAAATCCAAAACACAGCACTGTGCCAGCTACCAGGAGGAAAATTATCCCAGACAAAGCCAGGACACAGATTATATTGTTTGCCCATAAACTGTACCTTCTGCTGAAATGCATTGTTTTGATAGTTACCAAACTGAGGAAGTGTTTGTGCTGTCTACCATTTGGTATTGCTTGCCGTTGAAAATGATCCAGCCGGTGAAGACATGCCCTCCTTTTTGGTATATTTGCTTTGCATCATGCTGTGTACTGACTGTGAGGATGTTCATTACCCTTATAGACAGCATTTATATCCACAGATTCCTGGAAGTTTTCCTCATCTACTGCCATTCAGCAAACCAGTGGCTGACCATTGAGAAGTACATGACTGGCGAGTTTCGGAAATACAACAACAACAACGGAGATGAGATTACTCCCAGCAGCTTGCTTGAAGAGCTGTTGCTGGCCTTCTCTCACTGGACCTATGTATATACTCGTGGGGAGCTCCTTGTCCTGGATTTGCAAGGTAACTGCTAGCGTGGGATCACCAGTCCTAAGCCCACTGAAAAACAACTTTCTTAAAAGAGAATTTAATACTGCAAAATGGGCTAAATTCTCTTTAGCCCATCTCTTTTTTACATACTGGCAAAGCTCAAGCAACCCCTGGATATCTGTTGTGAGGTCCTGATAAATGAGCATTGACAGAAACGCGATAGATTAATGTAGGTATTGTGGGAAAATAATTTGGCTTCAGGTACATTTAGGCTGAATGGGCAAGCAGCAGGGAGTTAAAGTGCACAGGAACATTCCAGCCAGCTCCAGAAAAACACTCCACAGTTAAGGTATTTTTCTTTTTATTAAAATACGTAAATAATACAGAGATTCAAGTGTACCCATGTATATATGCATACTTAATATGTGTGTATATCTGTCCAAAGAGTTTGAATGGCTATCTGCTTTTTTTTTTTTTTTTTTTTTAATTAAAAAATCTGTAAGCAGTTTACATAAGCTGCAAGCCTCAGTGCTATTCACAAACTCTGGTGGCTCCTTCAAAGAGCATGTGATCACTTTACTGTACATGTATAAATAGGAACATGGCATATTTTAAAGAGATAAAACAGTTGACAATGTTCAGAAGATGAACAGCACCCATCAAATGGTATAAACACAATTGTTTGTCATTTCTGTCAAGGGAAATGTGTATGGGTAGACAGAGACTTAACATATTTACATTTTACAGCATCCAGAAGCTGTGAATTACAAAAAGACATGCTTAGTATGCAAAATAAACCTATAATTCCATCCTTGCCTTCACTTGCCTCTAGCAGCACATGAAAAAAAATACAGAAAGAGTAAGTGTGTCTCCAACCATAGCTTACTAGAATTTGTCTTTAAGTTTGCTTGGGTTTATTATACAACTCTTGACAGTTCCAGACCAACTGCATTGGCTCAAATGTGAAGAATTTAAACATCTATGTAAATCTCATCAAGACTGGAGCTTCGGTTTCCATCTCAAGTGGGGAAATGGACTGAAATCTGCTCTAGTTTTGGTCCCATGTTTATTCTGTAGTTCTCTTATCTGGTGTTTAGTAAGAGTGCAAGGGCTGCTGTCTTTGGATTTCTGATTAATTTCTATCACAAGTTTAATACTGGGGCCATACTACATATGTATACACTAAATTTTGTCTAATTTAAGTCAGCTGAAATGAATTCTATTGAAAAATATTTCAATTTGGGGGTATTTCAATTACAAAATGCTCTCCATAAGTTCTACCGGTGTTTGAAATAATTAATTATTCAAATAAAATAATTGCATATGTTTATAGAATCTCTTCTTCAGTTTAAGAGTACAACAATTTCTTCAGATGTAAGGAAAGAGTTTTTTGGTAAAATGCTATTATTTTTCATTTTTAGGAAAACTGCAACATAGGTATGAGCAGTCAGTCAGTTATTGTAATCATTTATTTAATCTACTTTGGTGGACACCCCAAAGAAGCAGAGATAATGAACCCAGATTTGCACATCACATAATCGAATAATGAGTTGTGGCTTGTGTTGTGTTTGCTACCTTGAAGGGAGTATATCTCTGGAAGTAGATCTGTTGTTATCAGTAAGATGCACCTTGGGTTAGTACTTTTATTCCAAATTAAAGTCTTACTGCAGGTTACACTTTGTTTAATTCTTTCAGTTTCAGCATAATGTTTAGTTGTTACTAGTATTTGCATAAGCCTTCTGTCTACGTATGAATAAACCACAAAACAGATAAGTCAGGACTGTAATAAGAACTCTGTATGTTTGCCAATATTTAACAGGTTTTTAGAGTCACAGCATTTTTTTTAGCTCATGACTGTTTTACCTGTGACAATTCATGATCTAAAATGAAAATGGGTAATTACATTATTCTTAAGTCCCAGGTTATGAAATCACAACTATCTTCCCTTGTAACACACTCTGTTGATTTTCTTGTAGGTGTTGGGGAAAACCTTACAGATCCATCTGTGATTAAACCTGAAGACAAAAGGTACATTTCTTCCTAATGAAATTATCATTCACTTCAAACATTCTGCTGATAGTCTGTATATTTAGGTCATTTTTTTTGTATTCTGTGTGAGAGGTTTAATTATTTATTGTATGGTGTTTGAGTTACATGGAATTGCGATGGCAATGGGAAGGCTGCAACCGCTACTGTGTTTTAGAGGGCTGTGGACTTCAGGGGCTGTATGTGTACCAGCTCCATATGTACTGAGCAGTATGTGAAAGGGGGGGAGAATCTATGTTGCTGTCCTCAGAACACAGCAGTTTTCCAGGACTGCACAAAGAGAACAGGAATAGGAGCTTAAGAACTGGATAAGTTTCATAGCAAAATTGTACTGAAGGGGTTTATCAGTAATTTAAATATTGTGGTCTGTTTTCCTCTGTCTAGTGAGGCACTGTATGAGTGTATAGGGCCATACGGCTCAAGGAGATGGCCTTTGGATCTCTGATCTTTCCAACAGATCCTAGTAGTGCATTTAAGCATAGTGCATGTTACAGACCAAGAGCTATGATGCAGAGATCTTAAATCTTGTGCAGAATGTTACAAAACCCAGAGGTGCTACAAAAAAGCAGTCTGCCTTCATGAATCAAGTTGCAGAAGCTGAGCTGATATCATACAATCGTAGAATCATCAAATATCCTGAGTTGGAAGGGACAAACAAGGATCATTGAGTCCAACTCCTGGGTCCCCAAAGGACCACCCAAAAAATCAGACCATGTGTCTGAGAGAGATATCCAAATGCTTCTTGAACTCAGTGCTGTGACCGCTTCCCTGGGGAGCCTGCTCCAGTGTCTGACCACCCTCTTGGTGAAGAACCTTTTCCTGATGCTCAGCCTGAACCACCTCTGTCACAGTTCCATGCTGTTCTCTCAGGTCCTATCGCTGGTCACCAGAGAGAAGAGATCAGCGCCTGACCCTCCATTCCCCCTCATGAGGAAGCTGCAGACTGCAATGAGGTCTCCCCTCAGCCTTCTCTTCTCCAGGCTGAACAAACCAAGTGAATTCAGGCACTTTTCCTACATCTTCTCCTCCAGACCCTTTACTATCTTTGTTGCCCTCCTTTGGACTCTCTCTAACAGTTTTATATTTCTTATTCTGTGGCGCCCAAAACTGCACACAGTAATATCTATTGCACACAGTAATATCTAGGGAGATATCTACTGCTCACAGTAATATCTAGGCAGACTTCATAGTGTCCTATGTAATAAGTAAAATATTCCCACCAATCCTCGCTGTGGACAACATGACAAACACAACTGTCTTCTGGGTACATGACCCTGTCTGTCATGCTGTGCAATGGCTACTCTCCCATCCTATGACCTTGCTCCTTGGTCATAGGTGCTGTGGTAGAGCAGAGGAGAGGTAGTAGTGTCAGTGGGTGCTACCCTGCACAGTCCTCTTTTCTGGAAAGTCTTCCTAGACCCTAACATCTCTCCAGACTGTCTTGTGTTCAGCTTTGACTCCTGGCTGACATTCGGCTCATGTCATCTGACTGAAGGGGTTTCTCATGTTTGGAAGGAAGTTTGATTAGTTTGATTTAATACAAAGGGAAATTAACTATAGGGATATCAGACGACTAGTCTAGAACTCGGAACAAGTTAATTTTGGAAGCAGGTACTTAGTTCTATGACCATTATTAATATTCCATTAATGAAATTAGTGATAAATGACTATTAATGTATGAATGCTTAATTATGGGGGCAGGTGTATTGTCTGTATAATATTTACTTTGGAAGTAACATGAAAAAAAAGCTGACCGCCTCACAGTGACAAAGTCTTCATAGAATCATAGAATAGTTTGAGTTGGAACGGACCTTAAAGATCATCTAGTTCCAACCCCCCTGCCTTGGACACCTCCCACTAGATTGGGTTGCCCAAAGCCCCATTCAACCTGGCCTTGAACAATTCCAGGGATGGATCATCCACAGCTTCCTTGGGCAACCTGTGCCAATGTCTCACCACTTGCATAGTAAAGAATTTCTTCCTAATGTCTAATCTAAACTTGCCCTTTTTTAATTTACAACCATTAACCCTTGTCCTATCACTACACTCTCTGATAAAGAATCTCTCCCAGCCTGTGTTTGTGGTTGGGATTGCTCTGACCTAGGTGCAGAACCTTGCAATTGGCTTTGTTGAACTTTATGAAGTTCACAAGGGCTTACCTTTCAAGACTGTCAAAGTCTTTCTGGGGGGTATCCCTTCCCTCCAGCATGTCAGCTGTACCACACAGCTTGCTATCATCTGCAGACTTGCTGAGGGTGCACTCAATCCCACTCTTGATGTCACCAACAAAGATTTCTTTGCAGTGAGAGGGTCACGGGATCATGACAGAAATACAAGGATAGTTTAGGATAGAGAAACAGAGAGGTTGATTGGTTGATTATATAGTTGTTTACTACAAAAATTTGAACAAACATTTTAAAATGTTGTAACAGATGTATAAAGATACAGTTTGCTGTTATTCAAGTAGACTTTTTTATACCAATGAAAACAAGGGTGCTGAGAGAGTTGGTGGATGTGACTGCTTGGCCGCTTTCCATCATCTATCAGCAGTCATGCTCATCCGGGGAGGTCTGAGATGACTGGAGACTTGCTAATGTGATGCCCATCTATATGAAGGGTTGTAAGGAGGACTCAGGGAATTACAGGCCTGACAGCCTGACCTTGGAGCCAGGAAAGGTGATGGAACAGGTCATCTTGAATGCAATCATGGAATGTATGAGGGACAACCAGGGGATCAGGCCCAGTCAGTATGGGCTCATGAAAGGCTAGTTCTGCCTGACCAACCTCCTTCTATGACCAGGTAAACCACCTGGTAGATGAGGGAAAGGCTGTTGATGTAGTTTACCTGGACTTCAGCAAGGCCTTTTACATGGTCTCCCACAGTATTCTCTAGGAGAAGCTGGCAGCCCATGGCTTGGACAGGCACACTCTGCTGTGTTAAAAACTGGCTGGACAGCTGGGCCCAGGGAGTGGTGGTGAACGGAGTGAAATCTGGCTGGCAACCGGTCACCAGTGGTGTTCCCCAGGGGTCGGTGTTGGGGCCCATCCTGTTTAATATCTTTAATGACGATTTGGACAAGGGAATTGAGTGCACCCTCAGTAGGTTTGCAGACGACACCAAGTTGGGGGGAAGTGTCGGTCTGCTGAAAGAGGGTAAGAAGACCCTGCAGAGGGACCTGGACAGGATGAGTTGATGGGCAGAGGCCAATGGGATGAGGTTCAACATAGCTAAGTGAGGGGTCCTGCACTTTGGTCATAACAACCCCATGCAGCGCTACAGGCTTGGGGCAGAGTGGCTGGAAAGTTGTGCAAAGGAAAAGGATCTGGGGGTGTAGGCTGATGCTCACCTGAACATGAGCCGGCAGTGTGCCCAAGTGGCCAAGAAGGCCAACGCCATCCTGGCTTGTATCAGGAATAGTGTAGCCAGCAGGGCCAGGGAGGTGATTGTCCCCTTATTGTATTCTGCTCTGGTGAGGCCGCACCTCAAGTATACTGTGTTCAGCTTTGGGCCCCTCAGTACAAGAAGGACATCGAGGCCCTGGAGTGTGTCCAGAGAAGGGCTATGAAGCTGGTGAAGGGCCTGGAACACAAGTCCTGTGAGGTGCTGCTGAGGGAACTGGGGTTGTTTGACCTGGAGAAGAGGAGGCTCAGGGGAGACCTTATTGCTCTCTACAACTATCTGAAAGGAAGGTGTGGGGAGCTGGGGGTCAGCCTCTTCTCACAGATAACTAGTGATAGTACTAGAGGGAATGACCTCAAGTTGCACCAGGGGAGGTTCAGGTTGGAAATTAGAAAACATTTCTTCTCAGAAAAAGAGCAGTCAGGCATTGGAAGGGGTTTCCCAGGGAGGTGGTGGAGTCACCGTCCCTGGGGGTGTTTAAGGAAAGGTCGGACGTGGTGCTTAGGGACATGGTTTAGTGGGTGACATTGGTGGTCGGGGGCTGGTTGGGCCAGATGATCTTGAAGGTCTTTTCCAACCTTAATGATTCTATGATTCTGTGAAATGTTGAATCTCAACGAACTGATAGTTATTAGTGAAAACTGTGACCAGTCATTAGTCCACAGTACTGCATATGTCAACTTAGCTTATCCTCTTTAAAATAGGAATAATATTTACCTGCATTATGTTGAAGCATGTGCTTGTTAGTATCCACCTGGATTATTTTTGTCATTAAATTATTTTGTCACAGTTACTAAGATTTTATTTTCAGATTTTTTTTTGTTTTGTTTCTATCATCTGCAAAACAGTCAAGTCCTAGTTAAAGAGCAAGTGTTGATTAATTAATCAAAACCAGCTTGATTTTTTTATGCTCTGGGAAATCTTCAGTACAGCAAGTTGTGAAACAATATTGTTTTGATTCAGGGATGTAAAGGAATAAGGCAGTGAAACCATGGATGTATTCTGTAAGCAGCTAGCAGATACCTAATTCTAAGAAACACTTTCTAATAACAGTAATGATGTAAAAGCACTATCTTTGTTTTAATGTTCATTTACTCACAGAGGAAACATTTCTGACAGTATCAAGATCTGACTGAAGTTTTCATTTGTGTATAAGATACTTAATCAAAACCTGTGCACTGCCTCTAAAGTTCCTTTGAGCTCACATTCTGTTAGAAGCCTGAGAGAAAATAGATAGCATCTGATTGATGGGGCTGATACAAATTTTAACACTACTTATAATTACATTATTTATGTTTTGTTTCTTTAATTCCATTGATCTAGTGGCTCTTGTCATTATCTTGCAATGAGTCTTTTCTTTCATGCATGCTTCATGCTGTCTTGAAATGGACTTTTCAATGGCAAAACATGACCTCTAGCTCTGTGACAGTGTGTTGTATCTTCAGTTTATATATAGTAACGTGATAAAACCCAGCAGATTAGTTTGGAAAGTATGTCTGATACTGTGGAATCTCAGGCAGATCCTGAGCTCATGTAAGTTGGTGTAACTTCATGGATATGAACATTGGAGATCTGGCCACATAGACTGCATAGGGTGTATGAGGTGATAAAATGGTGCAGGTTTAATGTTCACAAAAAGATTTCCTTTAAAACAGACGTAGTCAAGTCACAGCAGCAGGGTCGTGACATAGTGCAGTCCCTGCAGACTCCTGTAACACTGAAACGTTGTGAAGAATTTCCTCCTAAGTAGTACTCTGGATGCTCTTTTCAGGGTGTACTACATTGCTAAGCTCATAACGAAGTCTATACTGGTAAAGCTTTCACAGACACTGGATGCAGAATGTCTGTAGAACAGATTCAGAGATGAGGAAAATAGCTGGCTGAGTTTCAAATTGTAAAGAACTGATGCATTATGCCTACTGAGAAGCGAGGAAAAGGGCACTGGTGGTGAAAAATCTCATGACAAACAAATGAAATGGAGGAGTCAGAGGTGCTCAATCTTTTATTCTCTCTTTTGAAAACTCTAAAGCAGATAGTGATGGGCTGGAGGTTGTAGTATGAGTGGAGACCATGTTCTCTGAAGTTACTCATTGGCATGCACTTTGAAGAACAAATCTATTGAATCTTTACCAAGCTGTGCAATTTCAGACAAATAATTTACAGTTGAATTGCTGTCAATAGATAAAGTATCTGCCTGGACTTGACCTCTTGTACAGACACCTGTACACTTGTACAGTTGAAACAGGTAGATAGGAAGTTAAGTCTGCAAAAACATATGGATTAAATGGAATAGATATCTCCCTGGAAAGGTGCTGCTTGACGTGAAGCCCCCAGTACCTTCCATCAGTAAAGGTCTATAGATGTCTTATTGTTTGATCTGAGCATTTGTAGCTCTGTCTACAAATTGACCATGACTAGCACTGTTTGTAACAACAGTCTCTATGTTACCTGACTGTCAGACAGGACTGATCTGGTATGAATTGGTAAGTGTTTATGGAGCATAACTATGAAGTAAGATTCTCCACAAAAGCAGGAAGAGTTTTTTGTTTGTTTTTAAGGCCATGGCTCATATTTATGCACCTGTTTGAGACAGAGGAAAACTGGACTCAGTATTTTTTTCTCCTTGGAGACTGTCCTGGTTTCAGTTAGGACAGAGTTAATTTTCCTCCTAGTAGCTGGTAGGGTGCTATGTTTTGGATTAGGATGAGAAGAGCGCTGATAACATGCTGATGTTTTAGTTGTTGCAGAGCAGTGCTTACACCAAGCCAAGGACTTTTCAGCTTCTCGCTCTGTCCTGCCAGCGAGCAGGCTAGGGGTGCAGAAGGAGCTGGGAGGGGACAGACCCAGGACAGCTGACCCAAACTGGCCAAAGGGGTATTCCATACCATCTGACGTCATGCTAAACAATATATAGGGGTGGCTAGCCGGGGTGGGGGGGCCGGCTGCTTGGGAATAGGCTGGGCATCGGTCAACGGGTGGTGAGCAATTGCATTGTGCATCACTTGTTTCGTACACATTATTACTAGTAATACTATTATTATTATTATTATTATTATTATTATTATTTTCCTGTCTTAATAAACTGTCTTTATCTCAACTCACAGGCTTCACTTTCCCATTTCTCTCCCCCATCCCAGAGAGGGAGGGGGGAGGGTGAGCGAACGGCTGTGTGGTGTTTAGCTGCCGGCCGGGTTAAACCACAACAGTGACAAAATCAAACCATGAATAACCAGGAACCATGGAATGGCTTTGGTTGGAAGAGACTTTAAAGATCACCTGCTTCCAAACCCCCTGCCATGGGCAGGGACACATTCCACTAGGCCAGGTTGCCCAAAGCCCCATCCATTCTGTCCTTGAACATTTCCAGGGATGGGGCATCCACAACTTCTCTGGGCAGCCTGTTTCAGTGCCTCACTACCCTCAGACTGAAGAATTTCCTCCTAACCTCTAATCTAAATCTCCCCTCTTTCTGTTTAAAACCATACCCCTCGTCCTGTCTGCCCAAACAAAATGTTGCTCTCCATCTTTTTTATAACCCCCCTTTAAGTATTGAAAAACTGCAATAAGGTCAACTCTGAGTGAAGGAGAGTGACCTTCTTTATAAAACATTTGTACAGTTAGAAAGGACCTGAAGAGTTCAGCTGGTTCTTTTGCACCAGGTCATTCCTGTGTCAGGCCTTACAGGTCTTGTACAGCCAACTTGCCAGTACGTCTCTTTTCAATTATTTACCACCCTTACTGTTTAAAAGTTTTTTCCTGCTCCCCTGCTTGAAACACTTCTTTCTGATCCTGTCTACTATTGACATAGACAAAAAAAAAAATAAAAATCAACAGGTTCGAAGGTAGGCACTATCTTCTTCAATTCCTTTCTTTTGTTTTTAGGCTATCCCCATCTATAAGCAGACTTATAGACTGCTGGCCATTCTTGTTATTTTCCTAATTTACTAATATATTTTTTGAAACGGTTTTCCAAATTGAAATGCAGTATTACTCTTGTATCATTAACAGTGCTGGGTAGAGAGGGAAGATTATTCTTTCCTTTAAATGGTATCCCTGTTTATATATCCCATAACAGCATGAGAAAATTATCAGTTTGTATTGTATCGACTACACTTAGCATGGAAAAAGTTAGATCAGGAGAAATATCATTCTGGTTCTGTAGCCTTGGAATTAGTGAAGTCTTCTCAATTTTCTATACCTGCCCAAGCAAATACTTGAGCATATTCAATTTACGCTAACATTTTGCCAGATTATACCAAAAAACAGAAATGGCTATGTAGCATCATGTCATCTAAAATATATAGATGGCACTTAAAAAATATTCCAATTCTTACATGTTTTGTTGTACTAATTTGCAGTAAAAGCTGGATAGATTACTCCTCCAAATGATCCAGAAACAGATAATCTTCACTGCCTGCCAGAAATTAGACAGATACTAGTAGTTTCGGTTATTCATTGCTCTTCTCCTGTATGAAAGAGGAAAGTGTCATATTTGATAAATTCTTTCCTTAGAGAGAGTACATTTTCTTAGTGTGGATTACAGATAGATTTGAGAGAGTTAAAATCTTTTTCTGTAGCTTCTCAGAGCTGTAATTGATTTCAGATTTTAAAATGTGTTGTTTCCGCTCTGCATATCATTAAAATAAAATACTAGCATTCATAAAGTTTCTTTGGAAGTGTTTCTTGTGTGCTGTGTTCCGTGATGTCTGGAATGTCAATCAAATTCTTGAGAATAATAGTGAAGCAATATTAAAATTAATGAACACTGATCTTTTGGACCACATTAAGGATCTGTTATGATTATGTGGTACTTCTCATACATGTGTATGTAATAGCTTGCTTCTATTTGTAGTTCTGTCAGCTTCATTCAGAATATGCAATACACTTCCACAAATGGATCCCTTCGTAATGTTGCTGAATTGGCCAGAGTGCAGACACATGGAAATGAGCATAGAAAGAAGCCAATAAATTTTAAAGCCTTGCCTGACAGCAGTATACTATGTTCTTTTTCTGTGTTGCATATTGGTGTGACTCCTGCTCCACTTGCTTTTGGTTTTCTGTCCTTAAATAAGGTAAAAGTAAGTCTTTGCTAACTCTGGTTTGGTCCCAGATGCCCACTAGTAAAACACGGGCCAAACCATTTGCTTGATGAGACTGAATGGTGGCTGCAACAGAGTCATTCAGGCTCTGGCATACACTGTCTTCACATCATTGTGCTCAAATTTCCATTGAGCATTTTAGTAGTAACTGCTGGGTGTGTCCTGTCTCCCTTTAGAGAAGGCCACAGCAACACTGCATCTCTGAGATGCTGCAGAAAGGAAGAGTAGATATGGGGTATATATAGGTTAATCCCTTACCAGAACTGGTGGTTTTCTTGTCTCAGAGCTAAGAAACTGGAGGTGCACACTAGTTTTTATTGTCTTTATACAAAGGGCTAATTTATCTCTGATTCAATAAATGGAAATTATCATCCTCTCTCTCCCCTACAATTGCATTATTTTGAGTTTGTTGATTATTTGATATTATTACTTTTAGATCTGGAAAGATGGTATTTGGACCAGCAAACCTAGGAGAAGATGCAATAAGAAACTTCGTCACAAAGCATCGTTGTAACTCCTGCTGCAGGAGGCTGAAACTTCCTGGTATTCAAAATGAAGATTATTTTTTAACCCATATCTAACTTTCTAAGTGTAAGGTAGTAAAGGCCTAGGTGTGCTATAACAAGAACAGAAATTCTACAGAGCTGAGATTATAGCTGGCACACTTACACAAAGGCAAATAAGAGAATATTGATCTTTTACATCGTTCTTTTGCCCAGCAACCATGTTAGTATTCAAAGCTTCTACCCATTGAATTATTTCCTTTGCTGTGCAAAACTGATAGCATTTTGGGTGATAACATCACCCATTTTTCCAGGGTGATCACTACAGATAGCATCAGCAATAATTTGTAGAATGAGAACAAATAATGATCTAAAAATTATCAATGCATTAGCCAGGGAAAAACTGGAGCTTTTCTGGCCCTTGGATAGGGCCTGTACACTGCATCTCTTACCTCCTGCTTAGCTGGATCACTGATTATTCACATTAGGTTTTATAGAATGGGCTTCTGTTTATTGTGGTGGTGATTTAAAAGGCTCAAAGCCAAAATACATTGCTATTTTGGATGAATTTCCACCCACATTTTTTTTTTTTCAGAGGAAGGCTCCTTTTCAGTGCCTGCATGGTGGAAGAAATTGTTTGATTCGGAAACAGGAACTGCAGTGTTATTGTTTTGGATTATTTGTGTTTGTGGCAGCTAGAGATAACAAAGGAGAAAATCAGCTGAATAGACACAGTGTGGGAAGGTTCATTCATATCAGCTCCCACCATTTTTGGCCCCTGCAGGGCTCTCTTTCCACTGACTCTGATTTACCCTGCTGCAGATTTTCCTTCTCCTGAAAACTGCTAACAGACTGCTGGCCACCAGTTGCAGGGTTGGACACTGCCCAGGGTTTATGTGCTTTTTAAATATTTACTTGGCTGAATCATTTAATTTATTTTTTTCATAGAATCATAAAATGGCTTGGGTTGAAAGGAAAAATCATCCAGTTCTAACCCCATTGCCATGGGCAGGGATGGCACCCACTAGATCAGGTTGCCGAGGGCCTCATCTAACCTGGTGTTGAACACCTCAAGGGATGGGGCATACAAAACCTCTCTGGACAACCTGTTCCAGTGCCTCACCACCCTAACAGTGAAGAATTTTCCCCTAACATCTAATCTAAATTTCCCATGTTTAGTATACAACCATTACGCCTGTCATATCACTACCTGCCCATGTAAAAAGTTGCTCTCCATCTTTTTATAAGTCCCTGTCAGTACTGCAAAGCTTCAATGAGGTCTCCCTGGAACCTTCTCTTCTTCAGGCTGAACATTGCCTTTCAGCATGCCTTACGGCATGCCTTCAATGCCTTACAGCTCTCTCAGCCTTTCTTCACAGAAGAGATGCTCCAGCCCTCTGGTCCATCTTCATGGCCCTCCTCTGGACCTGCTCTAACAGGTCCACGTCCTTCTTGTGCTGGGGGCCCCAGACGTGGATGCAGTGCTCCAGTGGGTCCTCACAACAGCAGAGTACAGGGGGACAATCACCTCCCTCCACCTGTTGGTCACCTTTCTGTTGATGCAGCCCAGAGTGTAGTTGATGTTCAGGGCTGCAAGTGTGCACTGCTGGCTCACATTGAGCTTTTCATGCACCAGAACCCCCAAGTCCTTTTCTGCAGGACTACTTTTAATTAATTTTTCTCCCAGTCTGTGCTCATGTCTGGGACTGCCCTGACCCAGGTGCAGCACCTTGCACTTGGGCTTGTTGAACCTCATTAGGTTCATGAGTCCACTTCTCAAGCTTGTCATCTTCTTGCCATAGATTTGAGAAGAAACGACTGCACAATGGAAAGGCTCCGTCCAGCCTTTGAAGGAGAAGTGAAGGCAAGTGCCAGAGAAACTGATGATGCAGATGAGCCGCTGGAGTATGACACACGGTTGTGAAGCAGCAGCTGTGAGCGGAGCCCACGTATGCATGCTTGAAAACCTGTTCCTCATCACTGGCATGGGCCAATCCAAAACAACAAAACATAGATGTCTGAGTGCAACATCTGTCTGCATTTGACAGATGCTACAGGCAAGGAATCAAAAAAAATCTCGTTATTTACTCCCTTTCTCTTGTGTCTTGTACTGGTCTGTTTGTACTGCTCAGTAAATTGCCATCAGCACGTCACCCCTTAGCTGGATCAACTGTCCCATCAGTGCCTTTTTTTTTTGGAAATGTGGATAGTAGTTCCAAACTATGCTGGGTAAAGGAAAATGACTGTGACAAGATTATTTACAGGGGGGAATGATTTGATGTGATTTGTCTTTTTGCTCTTTAGTAAATACCTGAATATATACACGTAAATCACTCATTTTCAGACGCAGAGCACGCTCTGCCTTATGTTTGCTTTTGATCTTTGTATAGGATACCTTCCAAGACAATGTAGAAATACTATTTTTAATTTTTTGCTGACTTTGAGGCAGAGACAAAATAAGAATACACAAGTAATAAATTACTGATTTAAACAATAGCCACTGGTATGGCAGATGTACTGCAGAATGGTGTGGGAACTTCATCCTGAGTCCTTATCACATAACAAGAACAAGACAGACAATGAAGTGTTAGATTATTGGGCCCACAAGCATCGTTAACCTTACTCATTTTGAGATGATGAAACTGATACATCCATGACCTTCAGTTCAAACATAAAGAATAACCTTGAAAGTGATACAAATTTTAACAGGATTTGCCTTTCTTTATAATATGTTAGCTTCAGGGTTTTCTTAAGTCTTTAGGTGGTCAATTGCAAAAAGGGTTGAAAAGTCACAAAGAATAACGTGTTCCATTTGGTATTTAACTTCATGTTGATAATGTCAGGCCATACATGGGACTATTTTCTACCAATGTTACCAATGGTGCAGTAACATGTATGCTTTTGCAACATATTCATCTGTTTTTCTATTGATTTTGTCTGATTTCAGGAGAATCTGATAAAACGTGAAAATCAATTATGTGCAACATGATTTTTGTATAATAAGGATTGAAATGAACTGCAGAGCACAAATATCTAATATAACTTATGTTGTATTACAGATCACTTCTACCATTAAAGAATCTTCACAATTTTTATTGAGTAGAGATAGTTAATGCTGAAATGTAAATAACTGGAAAACTTATACTTGAATAAGAAAAAAAAAACAAACATATTTACACCACAATGGATAGTAAAATGTAATGCTTAACGGATCTACCTGTTACATCTACCATTCATTTGGAATATTCAGAAAATGTCTATGTACACATAGGAATTAGAATCATAGAATCACAGAATAGTTTGGGTTGGAAGGGACCTTAAAGATCATCCAGTTCTAATCGCCTTCTATGGACAGGGATGCCACCTACTAGACCAGATTGCCCAAAGCCCCACCCAACCTGGCCTTGAACACTTCCAGGGATGGGGCATCCACAGCTTCTCTGGGCAACCTGTTCCACTGCCTTACCACCCTCAGAGTGAAGAATTTCTTCCTTATATCTTGCATAGATTTACCCTCATTCTGTTTTAGTTTACAGCCATTATCCCTTTTCCTTTCACCACACTCCCTGATAAAGTGTCCCTCCCCAACTTTCCTGTAGCCCCCCTTTAAGTACTGGAAGGCTGCTCTTAAAATTTTCCCAGAGCCTCTAGGCTAAATTACCCCACCTTTCAGCTTTTCTTCACAGTAGAGGTGCTCCAGCCTTCTGATCATCTTCGTGGCCCTCCTCTAGACCTGCCCTAGAAGGTCCATGTTTTTCCTATGCTGGGGTCCCCCAGAGCTGGATGCAGCACTCCAGGTGGGGCTCCACAAGAGCAAAGTAGAGAGGGAGAATCACCTCCTTCAACCTGCTAGCCATACTTCTTTTGATGCAGCCCAGGATATGGTTGGCCTTCTGAAGAAATTGTATGTTCCCAGTTTTACAATCCCAGTTTTTGTATTGATTATGATTTCGATTAAGACATTGGTGTAATCACCTATACTAAGTTCAGATGAGATGCCATCAGTTCCTGAAAGTATCCTGCATATACATACAAACAGTGATTATTTTTGATTTTTATCTTTTTGTGTTAAAAAACACCACCTATCTCCCTATTTGAAAGAAAAGTGTATTTTTTTCTATTTTTTTCTTTTTTTTCTTCTTCTTCTCTCTCTTTTTTTTTTTTTTTTTTTTTTTTTTTTTTAAGCAATGCAACATATCAGAAGACTTAGCTTGCCTTTTATATCTCTGTAACAGAGGTTCTCTCTTTCACAGGTTTGCAGCTTACCAATGAGAATGTTTAATTGTGTCTCTACAGAATGATGGTGGATTGTCACCTCTTTCAAGATAAAGTAGTAGTTCTGTTTCCAGTGACTATCATCTTAAAATTAGGCTTTAGGGATTTATGTGCTTGACATACATACTTACATAGATGCTTTAAAGACTGAACTTTCTCTAAAGGATCTCTAACTGTTAGTATACCTGTACATTTATTCAAGTCAAGTGACACTTAACAAGTGACACTGTCTTAGAGCCAAAGACAGTTTTAAGTCCTGCCCTGGTAGTGCTGCTTTCTTCAATCATTTCCATAAATTCTTTCATTTGGGGATGTAAGAATTATGAACATTTTTGTAGACACAAAAAAATAACCTCCACACTAGACTGGGCCTGAGTTCCTTTAGTTACTTTTTAAGTTTTGAAGATATTCCCTGAAATCATACTTCATATTATCTTTTCTTGTCAACTCTCCTATTGCCTTTGAGAGAGAGTTACTTCTGCATTCATAGCAATACTTGTGAGAATGGGTACAGCATAAATCAGTGGGGATTAATTGTATTCCCTTTTGTTATATACACATCTAGGTATATACTACCTTCCCCTCAGATCAGGGATCCTTGCAAGATACTCGTCTGTGTTAAAATACAGTTGATACAAACATATTTGATATCAGATTTTGCTCAATGTGAAATATGTAATGTGATGAAACAAGAAAAGGATGCATTTGAAAATGTTCCATTATATACTTCTGTCGGAGCATCAATTATTCTATGCTCGTAGACACTAAGGTAAAAATTCCATTGATTCTGAGGTTAATTAATTTAGCTTCACTTTACTTTTTGCACTTTTTATAGAAGGGCTGATTCACATTTCACTGAATGTTACAAGTTTTGGTAATTTGGGTAAAGATATTTCTTCACCCTTTTGTCATAGTTTGATAATAAATTATAGTGAAATTATTATTATTAATTATAATTATTATTTCTTTTGAGTCCTTGGTAACTTTCTTAAAATTTCTTTGAATTCTTTAAATTCTTCTTTGATGTGTAAGCACTGGCCACAGATGGAAGCCCAGACCCCACTGAAAACATGAGAAAAACCCAGAAGCCTGTAGTGGGAACAGCAATACGCTCCATACTAAAACAATGGTATATGTAGAATGAAAGATTTTCAGGACAGAGTTCTTTCTCTGCTTTGCTTGACAACAACTGTGGAGGAGGAAATCCTGCATGTCAAACTGTAGGGTTTTCTGATTGTTAGTTTCAATATTTGTTTTTGCTTAAAAGCATGTTTAGAATTTTTTTTTAATACTTGTGGTGCGTTCAAAGAAAAGCCTTACTTTGCTCAAATAGGAAAGGTGGTAAATTTCTGAAAAAAAAAAAAAAGTTGAAACAAAAAATTATAAACTCACATTTTAATATGATCTTAAAGGAAATTTTATGAGAAGCATAGAAGAGCTGGGGTTGACCTGTGAAGAACACTTAGGAGAGTAACGAGTTAGAATATGGCCACAAAATAATAAAGAAGGAAGAGCCCTAAGGCTGATCTCAGACCTCTCCTATACATCCACTTAAGGAATGGGCTAGAATGAGAGGGGTTAATGAGCTAAACCTATAGGACCCCACTGCACAGCAACTGACCCAGGTGAGCAGGGCAGTCTTCAAAGACACCGTAACAGCAAATGAGACTTTGAGCTGGCCACAAACTAACCCTATGCTGCTAACTAAAATTGGGCTCAAATGACCTGGAGGACTGGATTAACTTTTGATGACTCCTGGGCAACTAACAAGGCCAGGCTGCCCTCAGATGATCACTTGGGGAAACTAGCTGGAATTAGAGTTGATTTCACATGACTCCTTTGCAGGTTAATTGGCTCTGAATTTGATTTCAAATAGCTTGTGAAATAAATACCATTGGCAAAGTTGACCCTGGGCAATTTATTGGGTGTAAATAAATTGGGTGTAAAGCTGATCTTCAATGGCTCTCACGTTGTTCTCAGTTGACCTTTTATAGCTAATGCTAACATGTTGACCTCAGATGAGCCTTGAGGATCAAACAAATGCTATTTTAACCTCAAGTGACCTCCACTAGTAATTAGAGCTCCTATTTTACCTGAACTAACCTCATGCCAAAACCTGAGATGACTCTGCAATAAGATTTGAATATGATGTTGACCTTAGACAGGGAACAAGGACTATGGCTGCCCTCTAATGATCTCTGAGCACCAAACAAGCACCTCAAGTGACAACCCAAGCAATTAATTGGATATCAGCTTTACCTTAAATTACCTCTGGGCACCAAAAAAATTCTTTGCTGGCCTCATGAACTCTAACATCTCAGGCTCTCTGGTAGACCCCAGAAGAACCATGGCAGCTTAATTGGATCTCAAGCTGACTTTAAATGATTGTTCTCTCCCCTAGATGAGAACAGTGTTGATCTTAAATGACCACTGTGCATGTAATAGAATGTCAAGTTGACCTCAGGTGGTCCTGGGTTTCAAACAACAACCTAGTTGACCTCAAACAATGCCTTAAATATACGTAGATCTGATAATGATGTCATACTACTCCTCTGGGTAGGTTAATTGGCACTTAGGTTGAGCTCGAATGATGTAATGGTGATTGATTAGCCCTCAAGTTGACCTCAGATGACCCCCCTGAGTGGGCAGCAATGCCTGTGGTGATCTCCAGTGACCCTGGTCAAGATAATTCACTCTCATGTTGGCCTCAAATGACCCCAGGCAGGTACTTGAATCTTGTGTCCAGTTCAGATGACCATTGGGCTTTCTAATTGGATCTCAAGTCGATTTCAAATGTCTGCTGACAAACTTTTGATGAAACTTACCTATTCCCTCAGTACTGTGAGCCAAGGCCATGTAGTTGAGCCTGTGATCTGTGGACCCCAGGCAAAATGGAACTATGTCTGCCTTCAAATAACATAAGTGGCAAACGGAAAGGTTTTTTTTTTTTTTTTTTTTTTTTTTTTTAATTCACAAGACCACAGTACATCCAGCTGAGGACAGCAGTTGACTTCAGATGATGTCTGATCAACAAAATATGGCAGCTCTTAAATGCACAGACCCTCTGATTGACAAATGTATTGCTTGAGGTCTTCTTTGTAGTGTATTCAGGAGGAGAACAGAAAGATATAGATCATTCTTGGCATAAACCCCAGGCTGCAGTCCATCTCAGGTGACAATTTGATGTGAAAATGACAAACTTTTTCTATTTCCATGGTCCTTTTTCAAGACTGTACTTGACTGCAGGTAGCTGCTCTGTATACAGATGGGGCAGGAACTAATCTCTGTTTATCCCAAATCACAAACTGTATCTCACAGTAGCTGTCCTTTAGTAGTAGCTGTGTGGAGAACTGTATTGGTATGTTAAATCAGAGAATTTGTCAGTGTTTGATCTCCAACACTCTCCTCAGCAGAAGACTGAGGCAGTATTTGATCTGAGAATATCTTTAAGCATGAAACATTTCATTTTCTTATCTTCTTCTGCCTCCACTATCAAATTGTGCTCAATACTTGATCTCAGGTAATCCCTGAGCAGCACATGTAGTGCATAGATAAATATGATGCATCTGACCAGCAGTATGGAACAACAGTTAAATTATGTTTACCCCATTGTAAAGTTTGGGGCAGGTGGGTGTAACTGTAGGGCTATGGCTATAGATAGGTTAACAGTTGTCCCTGTTACGGGACAACTGTAATGTAACTGTAAATACACATATTGGGTAGCATTAACATCTGGAGGATCTTGTACAGTGAATTGGGGAAGCCATTGTTCTTCATTGACCTTTGAGCTGTAAACTAGGGGAGGCATTGACATCCAAATACACAGCTTTGGCCATAGATGACCAAAGAAAATTTAGTGAGAACAAATATGAAGCTGGGGGATGTTATGTGGCCACTGTAAAGACTGTAGTGGTGGTTCATTTCTGCTAAACTCAATTTAACTATTATTTTTTATCAGTGTTTCCTGAGTAGCAAATTGAGACAGTAATTGACCTTTGCATTCCTGATCCCTGAGTCCAAATGTAGGACATAGAGTGGTATTTAATTTCACATTGTCTCTGAATAATTAATTGAGGGAGTAATTGACTTTGTATGACTTTTTGAATTAGAGAAGTAAATGACCTTGTTGTGTGGTAAGCAGTAAAACAGTCCAGTGCCCCAGCTGCAATCTGTGTCCATAGTTAACCTCATTTGACACCATTACAAGAGGTGGTGGCAGAATTTGATCTCAACTAATGCCCTCTCTCTCCTATCTGAATTTTGTCTTTTAAATTAGGCAAATATGTTTAACATTGATGAAATCCAAATAACAAATAGAGGCTGACAGGTACCTCAGGAGAGTTTGAGTGCCAAACTATATGGGAGCTTAACCTCAAACTTCTATGGACTAGGACATACAGTCTGCACATGACTGCTTGTGAATGTGAATAGGAAGCTGAAGATGGCTGCTGTGGTTCCTGAGCTCACCCACTACCTGTCCTGCGATGGGCTATCATCTGGCATGCAGATTCCCTGTCCTATTCTGGTGTCCTACTGCAATCTCAAACTCAGCATTTCAGTCTTCTGAACTGAGCACTCCTGAAATGTCATTCATAAGTCTACATTACCCATTAAAGGGACATCACTTTTACATGGTCCTTAGTAAAAATACAACCTAAAGGAAACCCACAGCTTTGCCATTTACTTCAGTGGGGCCCAGACTTAAATTCAGATTTCAGTGCCTAAATAAAAAGTCTGTCTACCTAGCCATTTCTTTGAACCTCTTTTTCTGTCTCTAAGACCTATTTGGACCAATAGTCCAAATAGACTATGATCATAGTCTATGACTATAACATAGATCCATTCTTCCCAGTGAAGACTCTAATATTTAAAACAATATATCTTACTCTGTCCATCCTACAACATAAGACCATCAGAATTTTTTAGGTGTGTCTACCACACCCTTCAGAATCCACACTAAATCATATTGTATTAATATCGTATCAGGTTTTCTATCAAGCCAGACACGGAATTAACTTAATATTTGAATTCTAGGTGGGTTGAAGCATTTGCTCTGAAGTTCTGTGGCTTCTGCTTAGAGCACTGAATAGCTTTCCATCAGGTAGATTCCTCAGAGTTGAATGTAACACAAATACTTCTGACAGGATCACCGAGTCTGTCTGCTTCATAGTCCCTTAATTGCACAACAGGTGTGTAGTTGCCGTGATCCAGTCTGCATGGGTGCTAATGGTCATCTTTTGTCAACAGCAACTGACCTTTCAGTTATGATTATGATACATGATACCAACTAAAAAGACATTAACAGTAAATTGCAACATAGAAAATGATAAAATATTCCATATTTAAATGAACGTCAGTTTTAGTTCCATGCTAACTAATATTCATTACCTTGCTTTGTATCAGGAATGGAAATGCTATTTTGTCCTCCATTCCACAATATGCCAAATACTATGTCAGCTCTCTTACACTGTGTGTTCTGCTCTCACCTAAACAGAAAGAACAGTTTCTAATTCAAGTCCCATTTGAAACTCACACTCTCTTATGTACTGTGTACTTGGCTAATGCCTCATTGGACATTTAATGTTTCTTTTGCTTTTAACTTATGGACACCAACCATGTTAACAGAATCACAGAATCGCAGATGATTCTGTGTTAGTTACCTAGATGATTCAACCATACTCTGATAAACTACAAATGTGTAGACACTGGAAAAGCCTTAAGGTCAAAATTGGAAAAGTACGCCATTCCCAAGTTAGAAAATATCTCCTTCTGCTGTACTCCCCATCTGCTCCCCTCCAAACATTGACTCTTAGCGGTACTTTACCCCTACCAAAATATTACAATCATAAAGCATGGATCAAATATACTTTCATTGCAAATGTGCCTGTGCAGAAGGACCTACTACTTATGTATTACTGCATGTAGCAGTATGTGGAAGGGATGTTGTGGTAAGGGTTGTGGCAGAAGGCTGATATTTTCTTGATGGGAAGAGCTAAAGTGATGGAGTTTGACTGGAAGTATGCCAAGCCTCCTTTCTTCATTTGGTGAAATCCTAACATGGAATGAATATTGATCTAAAATTAATAGACTTTCTGGAAAGCTACATAGAGCTCTGATGTTTAAATTAAATTTCTGTAGACACATCTATATTATTATCCTTTAAATACGTAATAGATCATTATGAAACAAATTGGATAGGCTAAGTACCAGCACAGAATGGATTTGCTGTCTTTTTCCGCTGCACGAATCTGTGCACTAATTGGAAACCCTGGGATTCCCAAGAGAGAAGTCAGACAGCTGGCTGTTTACCCTCTGTGTGCCAGCAGATTTCAGATAATTACTTTACCTACCTACATTCTTGCTTCTGTTTAATTAATATATCACAATTATTTATGTGAATAAAGATTAACCTGTTGTACTTTTTGTGTCCTTTTAATATAACAATGTTGTTCCAGATCCATGGAAGCACTGAAGACACTAACACAAGAAGAGTTTTAAGTTACACATTTTTGTCCATCAACTGTGTTTGACTGCTGGGAGGAAGAACTGGAAACCAGCACATCAGGGATGCACAATTTTAATTAACAGACAGACAGTGAAGACTTTTATTTACCAACATTGTTTACCATTAGGTGGGCATCAGAAAACCTTAGTTTTCTTATGGCTTTGCACCTTCGTTATAAAAGGCTTGCTTTTGCATTATTTCTTAATTAAAAGGATATATTTTTTCGAGCCTCTTCTAGCCTCTAATCCCATAGTCCCCCTTAGTAATTATAAAAATTCAATGCCAGTCTCCTTCACTTCAGTCTCAGACCATTACCCTTACCCACAGTTTTCATTTTACATGGTACACACTACCATTCCTCACCTTCTGCACTCCTATCATACACTCTTGTCTTGGTCTTTTGGAGCACAGTCTAGCTGAAGGCCTCCTTTTAGTGATCTTTCCCATATTGCACTCTTCTCTTTACATGCCTCACTAACCGTAGCCTCATTCTTCAAATTCTACCTACTAGTTTTCATTCCCTTACTTATCTCAATACCTCCCTGCTATGGGATCCAGTCCTGGATCTTATCTTGGCCTCAGTCATGATGCTTTGAGCAGACCACAAAGGGGAACAGCAGGAGAGAATTTTTGCCCCATTGTGAAGAACATGTACTCAAGCCAACAAAGCCAACATACACGAGCAAACTGCTACTGTGTTTGATGCTCAAACACTGTATTTGTTCAAATGTAAATGATTTTTTTTTCTCCCCTCACAGTAGCCTAAGCTACTACATTTATGTCTGTGGGATGAAATTTTTTGGGGGGAACAATCTGATTTATTTTTATTTTTTTTATCTGCTTCACTGGTGGCACTGTTTTCCAGTGACCTTAACTCTCTCTCAGGGACAGTGGCAGAATGACCCACTGGCTCCTGTAGAAAACAGAATCATTTAATATACCATGAAAACCTTACCACAAGTTCTCTATTCAATATACACATTTTAACCAAAATAATAAAGGACACATACATGCATTAGTTTGGTAGATAGCAAGCATCTTCTGCATGTGCTACATGGGACTGTGTATCTTGAACATAGTCCTTGCCACAAGTAGGTTTGCCTACAGCCTTCTCCTTGTCAGATCCCTTAAACCTGAAAGAAACTGCATACACAATTATTTTCAGAGCATGAAGGTACACCGCGCTGCCTGGGAAACCTGCTTTAAGCCAATGCTGTAACAATACACAGCGAAGCACCTGTACAACAATATTTTCATGAACCTCCCACATGCTTGTTTGTCACACCTCATTGCTTCTTTCCTTCTCTAAAATTGTTGTGAGTCTTAAGGACCAAGCTGGTCTCTTCATGCACTTAAAGCAGGAGTAATACATAGCGTTCTTTGTTTCCTGCTGAAAATTACTGATAATAAACATAAATAACTGAATAAATAAGCTCTCTTCACCACAGATTGCATTTCAATGCTTTGGGACATAATTCATGCACTCAGGCATTTATAATAGCACAAAGAGAACATATTAAGTGTCTTCTATTGATATTGCTGCTCTTTAAGGGTAGACAAAGTAAGCAATGAACTACATATTAAGACAATCCAGAGGACAAAAAAAGCACTTTTTTTTTTTTCCCCCAAACAGAAACATCTCCAATTATCTGACAATAGTTAATATTTTCATTTGCTTTGTGTTTACTGAGGTGCTAAGACCTTTCTTTCTGTTTTTTAGGGTCAGATACATAATTTGCAGAGACGTTGCAGTTGGCTTCCCAGCGCTGCTGCCTATATGAGAATGGGCTTGAACTGTGGGAAGCCTGCATTACCTCTTTTGCAATGCTCACATCCAGTTGCTCCTTGGCACTACATCCACCCAGCACACTGTTTACATAAACAGTTACTCCAATAACATTTATTATTATTATTATTATTATTATTATTATTAGTAGTAGTAGTAGTAGCAGTAGTAGTAGTAGTAACTGCCAGTCTCAATGGTACATACCAAAACAAACAGACAAAACCAATAAAATCCTGTCCATAGGGTTTTGGAGACTTAGGAAATCAGATTATAAACTGCAAAATCTGCACCTGTGTTTTGCAACATTCACGTTTGGTTGCAAATCCTTTCCTCACAGATCAGCCCACCTACCTGCTTGAACATGCCAGCAAGTCTGTGGCTCTAAGGCTTAGAATTAGGTGTGTAGCACAATTGTGGAAAGGAAAACATGGGCTTCCAAAGAGATACCTCCCTGCTTCTCCACAGAAAACTGGAATCAAGGGTACAGCAATGACATCTAATTGCAACATGCAGGGTCCACAACATGGAAGAAATTACAGACAGTGCTGGTGCCAGCTTTCCAATTAAAATTTGACAGGTCTTGTAGAATGACCATTTCTTTCAGCAAGCATCTATCTTACCAAAACAAAACAAACAAACAAACAAACAAAACCCAGCTACCTGCTTCCTGCCTCCCTCCAGCATAAAAACCACTGCAAAAATTAAAGTCTTTGCTCCGCTGCTGATGTTTACCATCCAGTTCAGGAAAAGACAAAAATACATGGAAATAAAGCAATAAAAAATAGGAAAGCAAAGTGAATGGGAGGAAGAGAGAAAATAATATTTTATCTATTATTATTTATTACTTACCATATTTTATTTTTCCTAGTTTAACAGTGCAAAAAGGCACAGCCTTGCAGTTTTTTACACCCACCTGAACCCAAACTTTTCTTGTTCCATGAGCCTGGTATAGCACACAGTGCCATGCTAGGGTAAGTCTTCTGAAGTAGTGATACAATTACAGCAGTGGTGTAAGGAATCAGATCTTTGCATTTTCAAATGAATTTGTTGCAGCAGCTTTCAAGGTGGGGCTGCAGGTTTTTATGGAGAAGCAAAAATTTATTGCTTTGATTATAATAAGCTCTGAAATGTGATGCCAAATGAATAATACATAAAATAATTAGATTGCATATAAAGAGCAGCTGGTACATCGAAAAGTCCCTTTTCTATTTTTTGGACCTACATCTCAGAGCACGCATGAAGCTGACGTTTCAGAGACGGTAGTTAAGGCGAGTTTAGATACCCTGTGAGGACAGACCTGTAGCTTGAATCCAGCTTGAGGTCCCATGTGGACTGAGCTTTTGACAGGCTTCATGATTTCTCTAGCCTCTCCAGGGTCCTCTGACTGTCATCACTTAGCAGCTGCCTCCCAGTAATTCTTGGTATTTGGAATAATTATCTCCTCTCCTCTTCTTGGAACAGCAGAACTAGACTTCACCCACAGATTGCAAAATGGCTTATAGATCTGCATAAAGTCTGTTATAAATATTGTCGTTCCATCCAATTTTCCAAGCCCAAACTTATGCAAAAATGTCTTCTGTGCATGATGCTCTCTAAAACAGTTTAATGAGTAGAGAGAGCTCTATATGCTCACTTCTTCCTATAAATATTTCCTATTTATTAGATGCTGTGCTCTATTTAGCTTTCTGTCTTGAATTTGCGATTGCATGCACTCTACTTGATTATCTAGTAGAAAGTCCAAAAATGCAGACATTAACTTGATATTGCTGGCAGCGTGCCCCCTCTGCTCAAATGATAAGGCATTCCCGTTGTTCTAGGCTGTGCTGAAATGGAACATCCCAGCAAAGAGAAAAAAATCTTTTCCTTCCATCTCAGTCCTAATTCTAGTCTCTATCTAGGTGTTGAACTCAGGTTAGTAAAAGGGGTAGATTAAGGCACTGAGCTCCCATGCTGACTCTGTGAAAGCTTTTCTTTAAAATTCTCCATTATTTGAACAGCTCTGTTAACCAAACCTATTATCTTTCCCCTTTGGTTTTCAAGTTGAGAAAGGAAAAGCAACTTCTTTAACGGCCCACAGATTGATGATTAACATTTTACATGTCCCTGCTGGTAAGTAAAAGAACTGCTTTGTGGACAGTGAAAATGCTGTAGAGAAGGAAGCGGGAGTCAACTTATGTTACTAAGTTGTACTGCTTCATTAATCACAATCTTTTTTATTGCATTGCTCAAAGCCAAATCCATTCTACTTCTCAGGAATGGATTAGATCAAAACCAAGTACACTTAGTGCACCTTTGACATCTGGCCTAGCAGCTGGCTATCTGCTAATATTGCTCTTAAGAGGTGTCAGGAGCCACATTTACTGTGACCATTCTAGCCCTTCTGATTTAAGCTTCTGTAGAGGGCAATGAATTACCTTAAAGGAGCTCCTCTGGAAAGCCTTAAGTTTTATGCTGGACCCCTGCCAGCCTCACTACTTCATGAGTATGAACAATCAGACAATTGAACTGATTTGACTTTGCCACTCCTGGAGTTTCATTGCCTTTAACCTTGGGATGTAATGATGGTAATGCCATGCTAAGTGCCTCTCCTACTAGGGGGAATAGGGTTTGTCGGTTCAAGTAGGGCACCCATTCTTGTTAGCTGAAAACTGCACTGATTTGCAGTGAGAGGGGAAATAGATTGAGCATGATTAACATCATTTTGAATGCAGCTTATTTTCTTTTAAGGCTTTTGGGGTGCGAAGTGTCCAGATGTGTTTATCTGTGTTTTAATTGTAAACTCATTACCAAGCAAGGTTGACCTTAGCTATTTTTTTTTCCTTATTTTCTCTCTCTCTCTCTCTTTTTTTTTTTTTTTTTTTTTTTTTCCCAGAGAGATTTTTTAATGTCTACCAAAGACTCAATAACGACAGCCTAAAAAGTTTGTACCCCCCTACCTGCTGGCAGAGCAGTGATGGGTTGGTTTGATTTTGGGCTTTATTAAACATGGAGGCTATTGTTCCTCCCTGATGAAGGTTCTGTGAGAGGAAAGTTTTCCTTTGCTGGCAGTGGAAGGTTGAGTGATAAGATCTGGTCAATGAAAATTGCCCACCTACATCTGGTAGGACAAACTACAGAGTCCTTGGCTTTTCATATGACATCTTGCCTTCTTTATTTCCTAGTTATTTTCCTGTGCCTTCTCATGTTATTTACTTCCAACTCTCTTGACTTGACAAGAACCTAGGCGTGGAGATGATGACAATACTGAACAGCAGTTTAACAGTCTTTATGATAACCTAGCCCTTCTCAGTCAGAAGGCTTTTGACAGAGTCATCAACTTCTGTCACTGATGTTGTGGTCAGAGGAGGCTGTTGCGCTGTTGTACTCACCCACAGAAAACAGACTCCTGTCCAAAAAAGTTGAGGTCATTGAGCAGGGATCTGTGTGCTCACTGGGGCCTATACAGGAAGTCTATATGCTCTAGGAACATTTCTCCACATATTGCAGACTAAAAGGTCTGACTGATATTTATTAGTTAACCTCAGTGTGAAAGAGATGAAAGGAGCTTTGGTTAATGCTTAAACTTGTTAACCACATGGTGTAGGGACCAGCATGCATTCACTGCCACCTTTCCCACTGTCTCCACACCCAGCAAAGGAGTGGAGTGGATGCTGGGGATCGGTGAAAACCTAAATCCCTGCAGCTTTCTTCACCAGAAGAGAAGGACCAGAGATGTAATTATAATGTTACAATTACAGAGAACTATGAAAAGCCCCTTGGGACAAAATGGTCCAAAAAATGTGATTCATCTTTTCCAGTGAGACGGTGGGCAATTCTGGCAAGTATTTTTTTAAGGCTGAGTCTTACCAGGGGAAGCGAGACAAATGCTGCTCACTCTGTGAGTTGAATGCAAGTCCAGAAGCTGAGCAATGCTGTTAGCTCTTCTTAGGAGTCCTACCTTACAGAGAGATGATACTGTGGCACAGTTAGAATGTGTCACTGGGCAGTATCATAGAATCATAGAATCATAAAATGGCTTGGGTTGGAAGGGACCTTAAAGATCGTCTAACTCCAAACCCCCTGCCATGGGCAGGGATGCCACCCACTAGATCAGGTTGGCCAAGTCCCCATCCAGCCTGGCCTTGAACACCTCCAGGGATGGGGCATCCACAGCTACTCCGGGCAACCTGTGCCAGTGCCTCACTACCCTTACAGTGAAGAATTTCCTCCTAATGTCTAATCTAAATCTATCCTCTTTTAGTTTAAGGCAATGTCCCTTGTCCTATCATTAGTTGGCTTTTGTTAAGAAGGACAAAGAAAATGGAAAATGTTCACCTCTCAGGCCTCTCTCTTTTTCAGCAATAAACAAATAACACCTTCCCAAAGCCTACTGTTTCCTATCAAGCAGCAATGCTTGTTCCAGGCCTTTTTTATAACACATGTGGGAGATCAACTTTTCAAATACTCATCTGCATCTACTCCCACTTGATAGCTTGGCAGCACCTTCACACTGATTCATCTCTTCCATATTCTTCTAATATTAATCCCTATTATAATAGGACCCTATAATGTCCTGTAGGGACCTTACTCCCTATGTCACACATTTCTTATAGAAACTTGGTATTTTCACTGCATTATCTATTTCTCCTCAGCAAATTTCAGCAGAGCTGCTCTCCAAACAACTCTGCGTGTAGAAATGAATTCAGACATACACAAGATTTTGCAGGAACACATGATCCATTTCATTATGGCCATATCCAGTCGGTTAGCATCATGATTGCCCTAAAAAGGGCAAAATGATCTGTGTGGTGGCAGGAGCAGCCTTGTTGAAAGACACCTGGCAGTCCTGGTGGACAGCAAACTGAACATGAGTTGGCATTGCATTGCAATAGAGAAGCAATGGAGACAAATCAGATCCTGGACTGCATCTGCAGTGGCATTACTAGCAGAGACAGAGATGTGACCACCTGACCCTACTTGGTGCTTGTCAGGCAGCACCCAGGGTACTGTGTCTAGTTCTGGTCCCCACTATTCAAAAAAGATGTGGGCAGGCTGGAGAAGGTCCAAAAGAGAGCCGTGAAGAAGATCAAAGTGCTGGTAATCCTGTGAAGAAAAGACTAAAGGAGTTAGATCTTTTCACCCTGGAGAAGAGATGGGTTGGGGGACCTTATCACAGCATTTCAGTAGTTAAAGGGTGGCTACAAACTGAACAGAGGTGTTCATCATGAAGAGCCACATGGAGAAGGCAAGGGGCAACAAGTACAAGCTGCACTAGGAGAAGTTGCATCTGGATATAAGAAATTCTGTACAGTGAGAACAATCAATCATTGGATGTGGTAGAATCATTATCACTGGAGGTTTTTAAGATGCAATTGTGCAGGTTGCTAGATAATCTCATCTAGGCTTCTTTTTCCTATGAAATACCAAACCTGGTGATCTTTCAAGGTCCCTTCCAACCTTGGCTATTCTGTGATTCTGTGTTTCTATCATTTTTGGGCTGGAAATTACTGTTTAAGCTGGAGTTCTCAATAACTAAGACCAGTGACAAAGGACTAGCATATGTAATGATGAAAGATGAGAGATAAAGTTTCCCACCTGCTCTGAATGTTTTCTTGGGCTCATACCAATCTGCAAGCTGTTTGGCCAAAGGCAGACAAGAAACAAAATTCAGTTAACAACCTTCATAAGACAAAGGGGTTCTTTTGTACAGTAGTTGGGTTTGTGCAGCCAGCGCCTGGAATCTGGATTTCTGTAGGAGTTTTTTAAGCTTAAACAGACTCAATCTATGTAGGAAATCCTGAGAGCTTGGTAACATCTTTAAATATTTCTGGCCTGTCATTATTTTACTTTACACTTGCAAATATGTAGTTTATGTATATCTCTATTTAAGTAAATTTTATGCTTGTACAGTGATTTTCTGCCTTCAGTTCCACCACTGCTGCTGGTTTCAGTAGAGTAACTATGGGTTAAAACATCTATAAAAAGAGCACTCCTGACTATCAAATATGTAAAACCTTCCCTGTTTCATGTGCTTCTATTTTTCTTACAAATATTTTCTAAGGAAATCCTTTTGACCATTAAGTAAATAGTTAATTTTTTAAAAAACTCTATTTAACAATAGTGTGCTGGTTGCATTTGAGTCATGTGATTGAAAGAGTATTTTGTCTCCTTAACACAGGAAAAATATAATTTCAAATGGAACGAAACAGATCAGTCAGATCAGTCAGATTCTGCGTGCACGTCTCTGCTGGAGGCAGGATGAGATACTTTTACAAATAGTTGATCTTTCCAATAGAGGGCAGTGTGTCAAGGACTCCCTATGTTCCAACACTGCCTTGCATCGGAAAGAACGTTAGAGTAGCTCAAGCAGAGGTCCAAGTTCAACACAGCACTGGAAAGCAAATCTCTTGGGAAACAGCCTAAATAGATAATGACATAAGCTTTTAATGCCTCAGACTCTCCTATTAGAGACCAGTTCAAGTGGCACTAAATTGAGGTCTGTAAATTTAAAATAGAAAAATTAGTGTTATTCCCTGTGCTGTTGATGCAAGCACTTGATGGATACATTTTTGGGCACATTTGATAATATACTCAGAGTTCTGTGCAACCATTAAATGACTGAGGAAGTTTTAAGACTGAGAAGTTTTAAGGGCAACTTCTGTTATCAGCCTCCTGTGGTGTTTGTTCCGATTCTTAGTGTTTCCATAGAATATCATAAAGATACTAGTTTCTTTTAAATTTAATGAAAAAATGTTTCAGGTTTATATCTTTTTTTTTTTTTTTTTTTTTTTTTTCCTTTTATAGCAATATTCCTCACACAAAAACTGTGTCTACAGGAAAATATATTTTTAATTGAAAGAACACTAAACCTAATACTTTTTTTACTCTTTTTGATTATGTTTTTATTAACATCTGTCACATATTATCTTAAACAGCTTTTGCTGGACAATATCTTTTTCTAGGGGCTGAATACACCTTTGAAAATCCAAAGCTTATTTGATTGCACTCACTGAATGTTTTTGAACTAAAATGAAAATAACGAATTTGACTTTCCCATTCCACACAAGGATTTTAAAATCTAGTGGTTTAGTTCAGTGATGTTTAGAAGCCACTGAGTCACTTGTAAAAGGCATGATACCTATGCTTTACTACTTTTTGGAGAAAATATAAACGGTGTGAATTCAGTAGAAATGGATATCTTTTTGCATGTAGTGTTGAAGGTTAAGAGTGATAGCTTTAAATCCAGATTTACAAACAGCTACAGCTTTTCAGGGTGCTTTTTTCAGTGATATGACAGGATTGCAGAATTTTCCCATTAAAGATTGAAATTTTGTTACAGTTCAGACTGACTTGCACAGAACAAGTCACTCTGGGACATTGGAACAATAACTCACCTCAGAGAGCGGCAGAGTGGATTTCATTAGTATCACAGATGGCAGCAAGAGAACAATGCAGACTTTGCCAAGACAATACAGACTGATTTGATAACATCTGGAAACCTTATGGTAAAGACGAAGACAGTACATATACCTCAAAAGTGCCAAGAAATAGATAAACAGATATGCAGATGCCAAGTCATCTGCTTGCCTAAAATGACAGGAGTAATCAATGATCACAACTAGTGTGCCGAAAACATGCTGCTTAAATTTGCTGTTGTTCTCATTATTTTCAGTAGAACTCTTAATTAGCTGTATAATATTATTATGATTTAGTTCATGAAGAGAAAAAAATTAATTCATTAAAGTAACAATTTCTTTCTGTATAGATTTTGGCTGGTAAAATATTCTGCACTCCCTCAAGCTGCTGGGATAGCTATATTCAGATGGTTACTTAAGCACATGACGAGCTTTAAGCACATGGAAGAGGTATTGATTTCTTTGGATAGGGTATGAGCTTAAAAGCTACACACAAGCTAATGCCTTGGATTCTACTGGGACTCCTTAAAAGCATGGTCTTCAACTTCGCCTCTGTTATATGGCAGGAAGGGTAGAGAAGAGAAGGAATAATGGCAAAGAACCTTTCTAAGGGACAGAAATAGTGGAGTGCCCCTGAAATGTACTTCCTTTTTTGAATTGCCCTGCAGTGCAAGCCATACAGTTCAGTATTTGTAGCAGGCAAATACAAAGGCCACTGAACAAAAGTGAGAAATCCTGTATTACCCTGCACATCTGCTGGGAGTGGCTCCAGAGACACCTAGCAGGAAGCACTGTGCACAAAACTATTTTGTAACCTGGAAAAAAAAATTAAATTTCTTTTGTAGCAAGAAGGTGAGCATGTTGATTAGGGTAGCATGGCCATTTAAAGAAGGTGAAGATAGGATGAGCTCTCTCCTCACATCATTACCTTCACACCAGCCTTCTTACCTCCCATTTGATAACATAGTGATACTGAGTGTGTTGCATTGCCTCAGGAGAAACACAGAGGATCAACTACAAGCCCAGTAAATGAGAAATCTGACTTTTAACCTGACAGGAAATTTTTATTGGTGAGTAACTCCAAAATACGTTTACTAAGACTTCACAGCTGAAAACTTCACAGTGCTCGGTCTTCAGCAGTCACAAGAAAGCAAAGTATATACTAAACCTGGCCTGTGTCCATTACTGAGTCATTCAGAGGAGTGTTGCAAAGCCAATCAGCTGCTATTGCAATTTTCATGGCTCTTTCACTGTAACTGAATGCATTTTTGAATTCCAAAATATAAGAAAACAGGAGGGGATAGAGGATACAGCCCCTGATAAAGCCCTCTGATAAAGGCTTTCTTTAATCTGAAGAAATTCCAGACAAGCTCAGCATTTGCACAAAATTGCTATTGGTTAATTAGTTGAAATGGAAGCAGTGTATACATCAGCTTTATCAGGGCTGGACTGAATCTGCTGATCATGGAAGTAATCTCTTAAGCTCAGTATTGCATCTACTTTTGTGGCAATTTTGAAGGGAAATCACAACAATTATTTCTAAATCACAGATGGTACTTGATCTGTTTACTTTTATACATGCAAAATTCTAGGCTTCCGTGTGAAGTATGCATGTTACACAACTAAACTGTCTATATGAACACCTAAACACCACCATGTAGTTTCATGCTGTTGTCTTAGATTATCCAAAGTGTCCATGTGCTGGGGAGAGCTATAAGAGACCTGAGACCCTGAGGAGCAGCATGTGGAGGTCCAGCAAGTCCATGGAGGAGGTCCATGAGCAATGCAAATGAGACCAACACACCCTTCTGTTCAATTGATTCCTTACAGATAGAACATCCATATCAAAGATTTGCTCTGACTTTTTGAGAATCATAGCTAAACAGTTTTAATGAATATCTGTAGGGGGAAGTAATTTATTTATTTATTTATTTTTATTATTATTATTTTTTTATTAGCCTGTTCACAGAATCACAGAATTGTAGGGGTTGGAAGGGACCTCAAGAGATCAATGGGTCCAAGCCCCTGCCAAAGCAGGTTCCCTAGAGCAGGTTACCCAGGTAGGCATCCAGACGGGCCTTGAATATCTCCATGGAAGGAGACTCCACAACCTCCCTGAGCAGCATGTTCAATATAGTTGAAATAAAACCCTTCTGGGTTCAGAGCCCCTATATCAGAACAAATCAGTCTTTGTCCTCCCCAAACCACCAGCAATCCAGACTTCAAAGGATTTTTTTTTTTTTTAAATTATTTTGATTTACCCAGTAAAGATGCTGGACTATTTTTGAGCCGTTTATCACATTTCATGAGACAGTTCCTGTAATGAAGATCGTGCTTAAAGTACATGGCAAGTTATCACCTGATGATCCAGACATTTGCATGAGCATGTAATTAAGTGAGCACTTGTAAGTGTATAATCCTTCTGGGACAGACAGTGATTGTTATTTCATATTGTATTATCTAAAGCATTTCACTGTTTTCTTTCCTGAAAGCTTATATTAATCTGTATCATCATCTGTGTTTCAGAAGCTGTAATTTACAAAATGTATAAAATAGATGGTTCATGCATGTATAAACAGATCTATTTATGTAGTTACATGGCCTGGACAATGGAGTTACACTGACATTGAACTGACATGACAGAGTAGTGAGCCATTCCCTGAAAGACTTTCATATAACTGCATTTCAAAATAATGTTCTAATTACAAATATTGTTTCCTCACAAAATTCCATCACTGTACTATTTGCCAGTCAGTACCTATGAAAGTTTGTTTCTGTCTCTCAGGAAAAGAAAATATTTCACTAAAGCTTTTCTTCCTAGGCTCACTAGAAAGATAAGATAGTCTAAAATATCATAGACAACCAAACAGGAAGAAAATATGAGCTACACCAGTATCTACTAATACTGATTTAAACTACATTGTTTCTGATTTTCTAACTGAAAAAAATACAGGTTATTATAAAATAAACACCCGTGACACTACCACAGTGGTTATTCAAATACCAGCAGCATACTTATAGAGTTCTGTGTTTTGGAACATGTAAATACAATAATCCATTCATTTCATATGGCTAGAAAACTGTTCACACTTCATGATGTCTGAAACATAGATGGTTATATGTGAAGTCATTATTAGATTTATCTGAAATAATTTCAGATGGATACAAAATCTCTGGATGAGTCTTAAATCTCTAGGACTTGAAAATCTAATTATGCTAAGATGTACTTACTGCATCTCAGAACCCAAACTTGCATTCTGGCATCGTGATTTAAGGAACATTTAAACATATAGCTTGTTTTAAGTGTATGCTTAACAGTTTGCAAAATCAGGTCTTAGACACTGTCTTCTAAATTTTCTTCTGGTTTACATTTAGATTCCTAAAAATGAGATAATAGTATATTTGAAAGGTATTATCTTTAGCTTTAACAGCTAGCACCTTCTGTTTCATTTTCTGCTATTAATTACTATTAGAAATACACAAAATTAATACATATACATTTGTCATTTCTTTTAAATACAGTATCTTATTTTCAGTTAGATAACCTCTTGTTACATTGTGCAGTTTGCCTTAATTCAAGCATCTCTAGCTTTAAGTCTTTCGCTCTTCTACTAGCTGAGGCTTTCCTTAAATTAAACAGAGAAATAAATGAATAAATCTAACAATTTGCATATTCAGAAGTTGCAGCTATAATTTAAATTGCAAAGCAGAGCCACTTTTGGTGCATTGATGGAGCAACATGCAGTACTTAATTCAATAGGTCAAGAGAAATCATGAAAATAAGTATAGACTCTTCATGTTTAGGTTTTTATTTTTACTATTGTCTTTTGAAAATGCATACACAGTACGTCTTCCTGACGGATCCAGGTGATTCAAAGGAAGGGGCAGAAAAGTAACAAACCAGTTTTTTTCTTATGCATTTTTTTTTTAATTTTCTTCAGCATTAAAGAAAGGAACTTCAACATTGATTGTCATTTACAGAAAACATTCAAAAATCATGTGTGCATTATTATAGAATGCTAACAGTATTGAACTAATAATTTACAGGACATAAAATAAGACAAAATCTATTACATTCTAAAGTAATATAGAACCTTTTCATTTGACAGGGATGCCGGTCCTAGGAAATGCATGATAAAAAATAAAAACCTCAATGGTCACTTTCTAAATGAATCAGGCTGTAGTTTTACTCACTTACACATAAATTAGGTCAGTTATATTAAACAAGGGATAAAGATCAGAAGAAAACTGCAGATGTAGAAATGCTGGATGAACTCCTGGCTCCACAGAAATCAATGGGGGTTTTGCCACTGATTTCAATTAAACCAGGTTTTTACCCAGCATATCATTGCTCATATGTGGTTTTGCTTTTTCAATCTACAAGCCGGTTAAGATATATCATAATTATTATACAATTGAGCTTCAGGAAAAAACAAAACAAAACAAAACAAAACAAAAAACCAACCCACTGTTGACTCTGTGAGGAATTTGATTTTAGAAGGGAATTTTCATTCAGCTTTTCAGAATGATTCATTTTGAGCATTATTTTTATTTTATTGTTGTTGTTGTTAATGTTTTTAACATGTCTTGTCAGACAATGCAACTCTTGTGCGTTACCAACAGTGGTAAGCATACTCCTCAAGTAGCACACCCTCCCCATCCCTCCCTCCCAAATCAAATCAAATTGATTTACAACTATGTAGCTACAGCCAAGCACCAAACAGCTTAGGGCTTGGAGATCTGGGTCTTAGCATCTCATTTCACTCTAACAAAATGAACTGGAAATAGAATAAAAAAAATTACATATTTGAAAGTGGGAAGTATATGAAAAAACAGTTTCTCTCATAATCCTAAAAGCAAGGAAGCATTTGCAGGAATATTTCAAAAATATTAGAAAGCTTCATTTAAATCTAAATATCTATTTTAATTATGTTTTTTTCTTTTTTTTCTTTTTTTTTTTTTTTTTTTTTTATAAATTGGTAATCAGAAAATACTAGCCATTAAAGTCACATTGGGATGCAGTAAAAGCATCCAAATAATTTTTGTGTTATTTATGCTCCTGCCTGTGTTATTATAGCTGCTGATGACTTGGACATAATTTCATTTTCTATTATGATCTTTAAAACAGGTATTTGGTGAAGGTCAGTTATGGCTTCAGATTACAGCTAGTGAGTGACCTGACCTCAGATTTGAATAAGAAAAGCATATAAAAATATTTGCTCATTGAAAAGAAAAAATGTTTCTACTAATATAATCCATGCCAGAAGAATTCATAAAAGCCATATGCTGTAAGGAAACATTATTAGCTTAATCAACATTTCTTCACATCATATTAGTCAAATGCAGTCTGTAGGTATTAATACAATTCTCACTGTACAGACTCAGTGGGAGCAGGTTTGATTGACAGCCCCATCTTTTTTTTTTTTTTTTCCCCCATTACAAACAGAAGTATACACTAAACATCAACGGCTGGTCAAAAGGCTTTATCTATTACAATCAGTTTCCTTAAAAACTGAAGAGTACAATACACTTATAGGAAGCAATTACATAATTTGCTCTTTGATGTTTTTCCTCTTTAAAAAAAATCATTACAAAGTCTTATGCTTAAACAGAGACATAGAAAAAATCAGTGTATTCACTGTCCCCAGTTATATACAGCAAAAATTACAGAGACAGCATACATAGTATTAGACCTTCCACAAGCATATATTAAAAGTAATTACATTTGAAAAAATATTTTATTTGTCTTCTACATTTCTACAATACATACTCAGGTTTCTCTCTTGTTTTGTTTGTTTAGTTTTTAAGTAACTTTCTTTAGTGTTAATCAGATGAGGCAGACAGTGCAGTTGTAAAATAAGGGATTTGTTGCTATTCTGATTCTTAATTTATTTATACCATCCATTCATTACATCTGGAGTAATTAGTTTAACATGGGAATTATCTCACAGCGATTAGCATAAATCTCAAAACACCCCATGTGCATGATTTATCTGGGTGCTTACTTAGAATTCTGTTGTGCTTTATTTGTGGCCAGAAGTACAATCACAGAGCCACTCACTCCCTGTAGCATACCAGAGGACACATTGCAGTCATGCATGGGGCAAAGACTACCACCACTAGTTCACTTGCTATGATACTCCGTGAATTTTAAGAATAAGTCCATGAATAAATCCCTGTCTACTGCACGAGAATATGTAGTCCACACTTCATAGGGTAACATATTATTAACATTTCTGATTAACAACAAAACACCTTTTTTGCCTGATTCTGACATTGAAGTGACACATTAAAAAAAACACAACTGTAGTGCATCTGAATCTGAATCCCCATAGAAGCTGACAGCCTAATGTAGTAACTTTGACTTATTAAGCTGTGTGTCTAATCAAGACAAGTATAAGTGCTTTTTTATTTTTATTTATTATTTTTATTCATTTATTTATTTATTTATTTATTTTTATTTTAAATAAGCTGGTTTTGTCTGAAACAGTCTTCAAGGTAAAGCCTGTTCTTTGCGGTTGCCCATCTGGCCCTGCTTGTTTTTCCGTGCAGTCAGTTTTTCGTTGGTCAAATAACAAGGGACCAACATGATCACAATATTGAAAATTAGGAGACAATTCTTTCATTCTGTCCAGAAAGAGTTTTATATTGAGCATACTTTACTGTTGCCAATGTATAGCCATAAACAAGGGTCTCAGCCTTTTCTTGAAGCACATACATTTTTTTTCCAACAGCAGTATCTTCGATCACAAATTAGCAGCTCCACCCAATGCTTCCAAGAAATACGCAAAAACATTGTGATATCTACACTAGATGATTTTTTCTTTATGTTATTCTACCGAAGACCACGTGCAAAGCAAACATTTTCTGCATGTACAATTACAAAGAAACACTTATAATTTATTTATTGCTGCTATATCCAATGATGTTTTCTTTCTCCTCCTATGTACTGTGCTTGAACTGTGACGATGACGGAATTATGCAAATGTAGTACATTGTGTTACTGAACTCACTGTAAGCAGTATTACCCTCACTGCCTGCCGTAACACCCGGGAAATAACCTTCCTTTCCCAGTGCATTTTGTGCATTGCTTTATTCTGTCAGCACACGCAAAATGGAAGGATTGTTTACACGACACTGACACATCCATTATGTCACTGAACATTTGGGCTGCCTTTTTAAGTGAGTTACTGATCCATGAGTTACCACTGGAGAAATTTTACATCACAAGAGCTTTTGTCTGCAGTTTAGACTGCATATATGATTGGTTCTTTTGGTTAAATGGTCTGCTGCAGACCATATCTGGGACGGTAAATTTAGGGTTTATTCCCATAATTCTGACTTCCAGGGACAGTACAGCTAAATGAGGACATGGAGGCTGGGAGGAAGAGGAGGAAGGAGCCTGCTTCCTGTCTACTGGGTGCAGCCTTCCTTGCAGACTGCAGGTGAATATCATCTTTGAGAAAGAGCAAAGGTGAGTCATTCAGCACTCCAGGCCTCATTCATTATGAACTAAGAGTAAAAGGAGAAGAAAAGAGAGGCAAGATTCTTTGGCCAGAAGATTGTTCTTTTTTATGGGCAGTTATCATGCTAGCAAGAATTTTAGTCATTTAGACATAGCTCCCAGCAACCTGAAAATTAAAACTAAAGTTGCCATGGGACAGTCAGTGAAGAATACTATTATGAAAGCCTTTATGCATAGGGATATTGGCCTCTTCTTTCCACCTCCTGATGTGGTTGCCCACTCATCTCTAGGTGTAGTGATTTCAGAAGATGGAAAGAGTCAGAACTCATACATACTCACTAAAAGAATAGCAACAGTGGTCATTATTAGAGCTGAGGAAAACCTATTGTGTGGAGAAATGAAATTAAATCAAGGGCTGGCACGATAATCCACTGAAATTTACCTTTTTGTATGAGTTCTTGAAAAGGTAGGTCTATGAAAATATTTAGTGTAAAGTTAGGCATTAGCAGAAGTGCATTTCTCATCTCTCATTACTAGGAAATGGGAGTTTTTTCACCAATGCAGTTTTAAAAAGTTTTTTTTTTTTTTTTTTCCCTTGGGATGAGAAGAGGACTGGTCATGTCATGGAGAAGCATTGCTACAAAGGCCTGGGGGTAGCTGTGACATTGTGTATTGCTGAGAGGAAAGGGTAGCTGTTAGACAATTTTATACTATTCGATCTATATAGGCATTTCTCCATGTGGTAGCTCAGCAAAACCATTGCTGCCATTGTTGACGTTATCATTTATTCCACATCTTAGCCTTTCTTCTTACATGCCTGCAGCAATTCTGAATATGAGCTCACATTAACGGTACCTAAACTCAGTACCTTTAAACAGCACTTTCTTTTGTCAATTGCCTAAATTCAGTAACTCATAGAAAGCTTGCTTGCATTTTGTTTCCAAAAGGACTTAACACCATAAACTGACGGGTCAGTAGTGCTCCACTAACTGTGAAACAAGTTAAGTAAATCCTGCACCAAACTGAGGAAACTCTGACAGTGAATTCAGTTTATAACAGTTTATAACAATATTACTTCACTGGCTTGAAAGCCTTGTCTGGGTTGTGTTCATTTGGGCAGCTCAACCAGTGCCCTTCAAAGCCTCTAGCATTCTCTTCCTTATCATCACCATTATACTTATATAGCTATTTTTAATAATGAAACATCCCTGAGTGGCATACAGTGCAATATCTGCATCAAGCAGTGATTGTCATTTACAAAGCATGAAACATAAAAAAGAAAGAAGAGGACTGGGTCTCCAACATGCTGCTTGTAGTAGATATCAGAGATAGAAGTAAGTCTCCAGAGTGGAGGCAGAAAGTGGTGGGATAGGTTGGTAGGTGTGTATACTCTGTTACTGTCAGGAAAAGAAAGCCATCTCAGGTTTCCATTTCACATGTACTTAAAAAAGATTGTGCCATGTTTCAGTTTGGTCTGATTGTGCAGTGCTATATTCCTATGATGTCTAATAGGCAATGACTCTGAAAATAATCTGCTTCCAGGCTGGACCTTGGTCCTTCTGGAAATGGCACAATCAATGCACAGTCAGAGGGAAGGAAGATGCAGGGAGCCTGGATGTGTTTCATCTGTGCTTTGTAGCACAGCTTTACGGGGGGGGGGGGGCGTGGGAGGGGCGGTGAGAAAGACTGGAGAACGTAATAATCAGCTACACTTCTCTAGCTGTGCTGCCTGACTGCTTTGCAGAGTGCTGCAGCCTTGGAGCAGCTTCTACAGCTCAGTGGTGGGAAGCTGAGGGGCCAGCATGTGGGAACGGCTTTGCATCCTCTTTGTGTAGAAGTTTGTGTGTCAGAAATACTAGCAAAATTAACCCAAAAGGAAATGTACAGCTGTGCATGCTGCTACCATGAAAATGAACAACGAAAGTCATTTAATAAAGCTTATATTCACAGGCAAATCCAGTAGCTGCTCCAACTGGAGCACCATAACCTTGCACAGGCATTGAGACAGCATTGGTGCTCAAGGCACAACAGAGAGAATAAACTGGTCCCTGTGAAATGCAGCAGAAATGAACAGCAGAAAGTGTGAAGGAAAAGCATTAAAGAGCAAGTATGATGACATCTGACTGTGCTCCACAAAGCTCAGAGGGGACCTCTTAACATCAAAGGTCTGACTTTGTGAGGGGTTGAGCACCTTCTGTGCTGTGCTGAGATGCCTCCATTTTTAGCGGACCTAGTTAGAGCTCAGGGAGCTTGACAACATGCCAAATCAATTCCTAAATGCTGCCTATCATAAAGCGATCTTAAAATACATATTGTTTTTGGAAACTAGTTGATTCAACTGAATGCCTTCTATTACCCTGTTTGTTTGTGTTGGTTTGTTTTTCTTTTTCCTTTTTTTCCTTTTTTATTTTATTTTTTTTCCTTAGCAATCACTAAAGCATTCTTTCCATTAGAAGAGAATATGACTCTTGGAATTAATTCTTTATGCAAAGAGCTGGCTAGAGTGACATTTACACCAAAGTGAAGTCTCTGTGGCAGTATAACAGTCTACATCTGCCTGCTTGATGCCAAGGAAAATTTAGATCAATGTGGTTCAATTATCTGAGAGCAATTCTAGAAGATTCAATATATGTTTTAAATATGTTAAATATCAAGAATTAATCAGTCATTAAAAATTGTGTCCTGTGTGAAGAGCTTGTCACTAAAAAAATCAACAAACATAACCAATTACTACACAGAGCAGGTGTGACAAGTTCCAGTTCTAGAGATTTAATTGAAGGGCTTCAGATATTGTTGCATACTAATGAAAGCCAACAAGAAATAAAACAGTGCACCAATATTGTCTGAAATGCATTTTGTGAGTGGTCTGTGGTTATTTACTTGGATAACTGGAACATAAAAAATCCAACACTGAGAATTTGAAACTGTGTACAAATGACTTTGTATGAACATTGACAACAAAAATCCAGTCTGTAGCATGTGGTAATTTTTTGTTATTCTATACTCAGTCAATGAAGGGCAGGAGAAGTACTACTTGACCTATGTAGTCAGTCCAAAATCACAGAAAATTAAATGTTATCAGCTCTAATTAGCACAAATAAATAATGTATGAGAATAATTTTCTGTTTCTCAAATAAATAACAGAATTACTTCCTCAAATTCTGTAAAAGTAGAAACAAAAGTAGAACAAGCTGTTCATAATTAACATTATTTTAAGATAATAATTTGTTTAGCAATATTTGTAATTGTTTGTACAGGCTATTGCCTATCAATGACAATGAGGATTTTTGCATACCAGATTCTTCATGGTTTTACGACAAAAGGAGAGAATCGATTTCTCACCCCAGACTGTACACTGCTACCTTTGTGGTTTCTGGTAAGTCATTTAACTTCTTTACCTTCATTTCTTTATCTTTAAAAAAGGGTAAGTAAACCTTACTGATTTGGTCAAACCTTACTGAAGAGGTCATGAGGTTGCAGTGATTTAAGAATAGTGCTTTAAGGATGAAATTCCCTATGGATAATTATTAAATAATATGTAATTTTCACTGGTGATGTCCATTTTGCCATCCTGCCTAAGACATAAGTCAGCTAAAGACTGATTAGCTTGTTTGAAAAGAATAAAACATTTTCAAGATGTAATACATAATTGCGGATTGTTTCTAAACATAACAAACCTCATTTATCAACAATAAGAACAGTAATATTTATCACATTCTATATCCTGTGACTTAGCTGAATATGTTACTTATAATATACTGAGAATGAGTTTATAAAGGACTTCAAACGAATAGATAGATAGATAGATAGATAGATAGATAGATAGATAATGTTCTTGTATTGAAAAAGAGAAGAAAAACATGAATCCCCTGCAGTTAAAATTGAACTCCTGTGGGATTCAGTTTAACTTGACTTTTTTTTTTCCAAATACGTTCAAGTTGACCATGCATAAATATGGTTAGTTATGGTTTTTTGATATTAGAAAGAGGTGGAATTTGGAGTCCTATTCACAGATTTGCCATGTAAAAGGCTGCAAGCAGATAAATCACCTTCTAAGAGGATGCCAGTCTTAGGGTTTAAGTGGTATAAAGAAGAATCAAGAGCAATGTTTTACTATGTTAACCGAAGACATTTCAATGTAATGATCAGAAAACATACTCTGAATTTGGTGGAAGAAAAAGGTGTTTTAGAGATTTATTTTGTATAGGACCAAGTAATTTGGAAGATTGTGTCATGTTCACAACAAAATTCTTCTCAGCACAACTAACTTGCTTGTGCAGGTTACATATATATATAAGTTGGAATGGACTTAAATATTTATTAGCTGGGAGATTGTAACTGCTCTTGTATCAGGTCTCGGAGTGCTAAAACAGTGCATGTATACTTGCAAACTGGTTGGTGGAGGGCTGGGGGAAACCATATCAAGTGTGCCTGAAATAGGCATTGAATTACTAGATGATGCAGAAAATGGAGCACTGGACTGATACAGGAGCTGCGTGGTCTCCTGGAAAAGCCAGAGGCCTTGAGTTATCGCTGCCACAAGCCAAGTTTCTGCACCCACCATGAGGCCCAGCTGCGTCCCCATGGGCTCCCAGCAGCACTGCTCTGGGAGTGACCTGGCAGACAGTGGGGCCTTCAGCCTGCCTGCCAGCATGCTCCTCCTCACCCGGCCTCAGCTCGCATTGCCTTCAATGTGATTTGAAATAAAGAAATGCGTCTGCTTATGACCCTGCATTTGCTTCATTTCTTTTTCACTTATTTCTGCATCTTCTTATTTCTGTTCTATTTCCTCCGCTGGTGTCCCCTGAAGAGACTTCTCAGGAAAAGCTCACAACAGGTAAAAGTGACGTTAAGGACAGAGCCGTGACAGGAACTGAATACCTGTTCTTCCACAGGCAAAAAGTTTATGTTTTTTATCTCTGGCAGACTCCAAATATATTAATCATGACTGCGGTTAAATTTAATAAATCCCCATCTTCAGGTCTGTAGTAGTCATTCTGTTTCCTAACTCCCTCCTATGTTTGCCTTTGGTTTTGCAAACAAATAAATGCACATAAAATCAATTCAAAGAGAGACAGAAAGATAGCCTGAATCTTTTGCTTGCCTCCTGAAGAGTGCATAAAATCATCCTGATGTATGTGTATATATATAGACACATAAGTGTATGTGCATGCAACATATATATATCTATATGTGGAATGGAAACCATCAGTCTCATCTAGATGAGGCTATGTCAGAAATAGTGATAGTTATGTTCACTTTGTAACCATGGCCATTGCTTGCTTTGACTTTCCTCCTCCCTCCCTCCCTCCCTCCCTCCCTCTCTCCCTCAGAGCTACGTTTTAGGCTTACAATGGTTTTCGCTGAGTTCACTAAGTCTTTCCATTGAGTTAAGCAAAAAACAAGCCAAGTCTTGAAACCACTTTTCAAAGAAGTATATATAAAATAAAATCTTTTGTGGAATCAGAAAAATGTGTGGGTGGGACAGTCTATGTTTTTATTCTGTGTTTCAGACACTTCACTGACATCATGTCCTAAAACGTTCACTTTTATATGTGCTGTATCCCTGTGACAGGGAGAATTCCGAAAAAGCTTTTCTTCTCTCCACTAAAATCATCCAGACAAGGCTTTTGCACCATTGATACATTCCTGATGTTTCATTTACAGACTGCATGCATGCACTACATTACATGTCTCAGGAGTGATCCTGTCATTACACATTGGCAGATGATGATTTAACTCTGACTGGTAAAGCAAATTGTGATTGCCCAAAGTAAATCTAATACATTACTTGGAGAGCAAGAAATGCGTGACAGCCTGGCTGAGCATCCTTTAAAAGTAGGCATGGGACTTTTAAGCTACAGCATGTATGCATATAATACATACATATATATATATATATATAAGTATATAGCACATATACATATATATATACGTATTTCATACATGCACAATAATTTCCAAGACAGCTACAAATTTCCACATGCATTAAACTATCTAAAAACATAGAAATAGGCAAGTCTAATAAGTGGAATTTTCTTAAATTATATTTGAACAATAAACAGCAAGAGTAATACTGCAAAGTACTGCTCTATTCTCATTTATATCTACAATAAAATTCTATGAACAGTTGTCTCCCAAAACATATCCCAATAAAATAAAATTAAAAAAAAAGGTAACACCCAGTGTACTATATTTTATATTCATTGTCAGTTCAAAAAAAAAAAAAAGTAAACAAAGAAAAGAGAAAAAGGACATCCCCACTCAGAGTTGCATATTTACATTCTTCAAACTGTAGCGGTGAAAAATAATTCTATTAAGTGCAGAACATTCCTAGTGTTGCAGTAGTGACATTTTTAATAAGTTCATTATGAAAACATTTCTTTTTGTCTTAACAGTGATGCATTCCATGACTACGTGAAAATTTTATTATCCCCTTCACTTGCAGCCAGTGGTTGAGTCTGGATTGAAAAGCTCCTTATATAAGGGAGGAAACAGTGTGTTCACTATATCTGGATGAGACTGTTTAAATACCTGTAGTTTCTCTCCGTGCAAGTTGCAAAGTGCAGTAATGGTTGGTATCTTGGCTATTAACTGTGAGACATTGAAATAAGAAGAAAAGGAAGAGGGAGGAAATAAATTTAGTATAAATTACAGTTTCCAGAGTGAACTAATATAGTATCTTTTTGGTTAACTGAATGCGATATCCTGAACTCCATCAAAACTACCTATCCAGACCTTGGATAAGACCACTGTTCAAGTACAGTTAAAGGCTAAAAACAATTGTCCTGGAAACTTGAGACAAGTGCCAAAACAGTATTTAACAAGGAACCTTCTCTAGGGGTATTTTTTTAACGTGGTCCCACTCTTTCTAGGGTAACAAATAAAGTAATTAATGGATAGAACAAAATATGAACTACGAGGAAAGACAAAACCAAGAAGAAGAGTACAACAGCAATGCTTACTTCTTATATACAATGAAAGCATTTAGTGTGATGATTTTAACTTACATTAATGCAGCAATGGAGAAGTGGCTACAAAAAGAGACACATGACTGAGGAGTGCTTAGCTCCTTGTTTTAACAATTTACCTTTGTCAAAGTCTCATCATCAAGATGGTTCTTCTGGATCACATGCTGAAGTGCAAAGTATATTTTTTCCTGAAGCTTCTGGACCTTCCTTGGCTCTATTAACCAGGCTCGATCTAAGAAAAAGGAAGGGAAGAGATAAAGCCAAGGAAAGCACAGATGTGGTACATGCTCATGGATGAACTCAGTGTCCCATGCTGGCAAGCATTCACAGCAATCATAATTCTCATGAGGGAGGACTGCATGATAATTAAAACATGGTTTCAGAAGCAAAGTATCTTAATCCATTAAAGGATCACTGGAGAGATTAATCAACACATACTGAGTGTACAGCAATACAATATTGGCTCTGCATTTGTTTGTGTGAACCAGCATGTTAAAAGGAAAAATGGGAGTAGAAATGAAACAAGAGCCAAGCATTTTATTATACTTTCGTGGTAGTCAGTGTTCTAACTTCATATTGCCTAGGTAAAAAAGATGTCATGTCATCTTAGTGTCTTAGTACATAAAAAATAAGCATATTAATCAAAACAGTCACATATTTGAAAATAATATAATAATCAAAAAAATAAAACAAAATGTATCCTGTTATTTATTAGGCTAACTTTATGAGACCAAATATTATATTCTGTATAAAAAGAAATGTCTTCCTTCAAAAGAATTTATTTAATAATGCAAAGAATAATGAGCTGTTGCAAAGTCTTGAAGTGCAAATTTCTCATTATTTAAAAATGTTCTCTTTTTAAACAACAAATAACAATTATATGGCAGAATGACAATTACAGTTGTTTGGACTTGTACTGATCTCAAACCCCAAGTTTAGGAGATTAAAAAAAAATATATATATATATTCTCTCAAGTTGTAGCTTCTGGAAACAACCATACACAAAGTGAAGTAGCAGACCCCAAGACAATCTCCAAATGAGTAATATGCTGTGTTTATAGAATCACAGAATCATAGAATATCCTGAGTTAGAAGGGACCCACTAGGATCATTGAGTCCAACTCCTGGCACCACACAGGGCTACCCAAAAATTCAGACCAGATGACTAAGAGCACAGTCCAAACACTTCTTAAACTCTGACAGGCTTGGTGCCATGACTACATCTCTGGGGAGCCTGTTGCAGTGTGCGACAACCCTTTCGGTGAAGAACCTCTTCCTGACACCCATTTACAGCACCACTAAACCTTCTGAGTTCCCATGCTGTAAACTTGTTTCTCCCTCTTTCACAATCCAGACTGATTCTTGGATCTATAGATTTTAGCTTTCCAGGAGGCTATCAGGCTTTCCTGGCTACCAGGGGAGGTCCCAGTCTACTGGTGGCTAGCAAATGTGATGCCCATCTACAAGAAGGGCCGGAGGGTAGACCCAGGGAACTATAGGCCTGTTAGTTTGACCTCAGTGCCAGGAAAGCTCATGGAGCAGATTATCTTGAGTGTCATCACGCGGCACTTACAGGGCAACCAGGCAATCAGGCCCAGTCAGCATGGGTTTATGAAAGGCAGGTCCTGCTTGACGAACCTGATCTCCTTCTATGACAAAGTGACACGCTTAGTGGATGAGGGAAAGGCTATGGATGTGGTCTACGTTGATTTCAGTAAGGCTTTTGACACCATTTCCCACAACATTCTCCTCAAGAAACTGGCTGCTCGTGGCTTGGACTGGCGTACGCTTCGTTGGGTTAAAAACTGGCTGGATAGCTGGGCCCAAAGAGTCGTGGTGAATGGAGTCAAATCCAGTTGGAGGCCGGTCACTAGTGGCATCCCCGAGGGCTCAGTACTGGGGCCAGTTCTCTTTAATATCTTTATCGATGACCTGGATGAGGGGATCGAGTGCGCCCTCAGTAAATTTGCAAATGACACCAAGTTAGGTGCATGTGTTGCTCTGCTCGAGGGTAGGAAGGCTCTGCAGGAGGATCTGGATAGGCTGGACTGATGGGCTGACGCCAACTGTATGAAGTTCAGCAAGGCCAAGTGCCGGGTCCTGCACCTGGGGCGCAACAACCCCAAGCAGAGCTACAGGCTGGGAGATGAGTGGTTGGAAAGCTGCCTGGCAGAGAAGGACCTGGGAGTACTGGTTGATAGTCAGCTGAATATGAGCCAGCAGTGTGCTCAGGTGGCCAAGAAGGCCAGCAGCATCCTGGCTTGCATAAGAAACAGTGTGGCCAGCAGGGCTAGGGAAGTGATTGTCCCCCTGTACTCGGCTCTGGTGAGGCTGCACCTCGAGTACTGTGTTCAGTTTTGGGCCCCTCGCTACAAGAAGGACATGGAGGTGCTGGAGAGAGTCCAGAGAAGGGCAACGAAGCTGGTGAGGGGTCTGGAGAACAAGTCTTATGAGGAGCGGCTGGGGGAGCTGGGATTGTTCAGCCTGGAGAAGAGGAGGCTCAGGGGCGACCTTATTGCTCTCTACAGGTACCTTAAAGGAGGCTGTAGCAAGGTGGGGATTGGTCTATTCTCCCATGTGCCTGGTGACAGGACGAGCGGGAATGGGCTAAAGTTGTGCCAGGGGAGGTTTAGGTTGGATATTAGGAGGAACTTCTTTACTGAAAGGGTTGTTAGGCATTGGAATAGGCTGCCCAGGGAAGTGGTTGAGTCACCATCCCTGGAGGTCTTTAAAAGACGTTTAGATGTAGAGCTTAGTGATATGCTTTAGCGGAGGACTCGTTAGTGTTAGGTCAGAGGTTGGACTCGGTGATCTTGGAGGTCTCTTCCAACCTAGACGATTCTGTGATTCTGTGATTCTGTGAAATAAGAAATTAAGTTTTGTCACAGGCATGAATCTTAATGTACAGATGGAAAGGTGCAGGAAAATCCCTCTCCTTCTCAGAGCTCTTCTCCATACCTCCCCCAGTCACTAAAATAATCCATAGAAATAATGTAAATCAGGAGACTGGAGCTGAAGAGTATTTCAGCACAGAAGAAGCAGGATTCTGTCATTTGTCTGACTGTCTCTGGAGAAGACTATGAAAAGTGTCCTTCACCAAATGTTCTGAAAAGAGACAAAACTAAGCCTCTAAATATTTAGCAGATAATCAGGAAAAGAAAAAAAATTTGAAAAGGTTAGGGATCACAGGGATCATTAGGGATCATAGTTTGACTCCAAAATTTATGCTGTTGCAAAAACATACCTTTCAATAGTGTTAAATCAATGCCTATTGTTGCAGACTGGAAGTAGAAAGAATTATGATAGAGAGCAATCCTTAAAGATTTATCTTTCTGCCAAAAGCATGAGCTTAAAAATAGACTGAGGCTGTTGGAGCACAGGCTTCATCATTTATCTGTCACAGAGCATGTTGTATATAATATAGGAGTTCTTAAAATAATGACAAGAGCTAGGTGAAAATTTTGCAATGGATATTAAGTTTGTCTCCCAAAATGTGATTTCTACCAACTGAAAACCATGTGCAAATTTGTGCAAATTCCCCAGATACCTCTAATTATATTCTTAAAAGTGTGGGAAAAAGTCAACAGATCAGTGGCTACCCATACAGAATATGAGAAGCACTGTTTCAGCTCTTTCAGTGCTTTTCCTTCTGGATTTTGGTGGCTTCTGTATAAGAAGAACTTGAAGATGAACACTTCTCAAAGGAAGTGGCTGTGTCACTAAATTAGTGGGTAGAATTACTGGTGTGATTTCCTCTCAGAACCAGTGCTTTATTTGTTCACTTATGTTTGCAAGACAAAACACTTTATGGTGAAGAAAGTGGAACGCCTGGATTATTTCATTCTCTGTTCATTCTCTATTGCTTTTTATTATTTTTGAAAGAAAACAAACAGCAATTTTCAACATCAATTCAATGTGTACTGATTTTTCTTGCCTCTCCATTCACAAACTTAGCAGCCCAGCTGAAATGAGAATTATTTGCACAACTCAAACTTGCAGTCATTTTAAAGCAGAGAGATTGCCTTCACTCTTGCACATGATGCTTCAGCCCATCCTGTCTTTCTCATTGCTTGTTCAATGACTAAAGATACAGATGCTTGCAGACTACAGCAAGAAATATTCAGCAAGGATCACTTTTACTTTTTTTTTTTTTTTTTTGGTTAAAAGAGTAGGAGACATTGCATGTCAACTTGGACATGAAATGAGAAACTGCAGATTATTGAGGTATATCTTCTAGTACAACCAGTTTCAAACCTCAAGCTTGATTATAGTGAAAAAAACTTTGAATTACCTCCACTTATTTGTGTTACTTAGCAGAAGCTGCTATTCAAAAGACACCCAGCTCTGCCTTAAATGCCTTACTAGAATTAATTGAGAAGTTTTTACAACAAACACATGCCTGCAATACTGCTGGCTCAAAGCCAGTGCTGAGTTGCTGGCTTTTTCAAACACTTAGTACGGCTGCAGATGTTTTACAAGTAGAAGTGAGTGTCAAAATGATCTGCTGACAGAATGCAAGAGATTTTGTTGCTTTGCAAAATAAAGGGGTGTATGAAGATCTGCAAACCTTAATCAGAATTTTGATTTCCATTGAATTCCTACCTGTAGCTTCATAAATTACTTGATCCAGAATCCATTAAAGTCAATAGGAAACTTTTCATTTCTTAAATAGTTTTTTCTTTTTTTTTTTCCCAGACCTAAGGTGTACAACACTCAGAGATGCTGGAAGCTTTCTGTGACCAGATTTTGTTAAATAGGGCTATAAATTATTCTAATTTCCAAGATTACCTGGGAGACAGAAATATAACTTCTTTTCAATTTGTCTAGAAATTATGTAACTGAATTTTCTTTCTCCACGTGAGATACCCCAATCTGATCCAAAGTGCTTTGAAGTCAGCTTCCAAATAATCTTATTGCTTCTGGTTGTTCAGGAAACACCCTAGGTATTAAAAAGGACAAATATTCAGCCATCCCCTTCCTACTTCTCCTAGCTTCATAATATGAAGTCAGCTTGAAATCATCTTCTGCTGTCTCTGTTAGTATTTTACTGAGGAACTGTATAGCCTAGACTGCCATAGAATTTCCAGCTTGTCTTCAGCTTTGAATGGAGTCAGTCTGTTGACAGGTCACTAACGTTAAACAGGAGCAAATGCTGCACATCTCTGTCATTCTCATAGGTTGGGTCTTTTTGGGGGAGAAAAGGGCTGGTGGAGAGGGACCTGTCAAGGCACTGAGTCCCGTGTCCCAGAGGAAGCCAGGACATCTGGGAGGTGTCACACAGGCAGTTTTTGCCCCCATGTACAACTAGGACATGGCTAAGGAACGCATGGTAATGGGAGCTCTCTGGAGGGTCATCTCTGAAGCATCCTGATCTCACATCTAGCAGGCACTAGCTCAAACCTTTCACCTCTGAGCAGATGACCGCAAGAAGTGCTCAAAGGAAAAATAGGAGTAGAGTGCTTTCAGGAGGTGTCATTAATGAGAACAAACATGTTGATACCATCTGTGCTAGTCTAATTCTGCCTAATGTAATCTCCACCACAGATGTGCAAAAGGGCAAAGTGACCTAGAGGAAGTCTTTAGTGGAACAGGCTGGAAAAGTGATTAACGGTGGAATTTTTTGAAAAGGCCTTTCAAGGGGTTACTCTTAGTGGGAGCTGGAGGTCTGCCACCCCTGAGGAGTGTTTAAAATGCCACACTAAACTGTGAGTTTGTCTTTGTGGAGTTACATGAATATATGAAAAGGAGTATTTTGCCCCTGGAACTATCACCTCTCACATGGAGATAAATTCAGACAGGAAATCACGCAGATTTTTACTGCTCATGTTCTTATCCGCATAGAAAAAGCCAGTCGTAACTAGGGACTCCTTAACCCGCTCAGGGCCATGAGATTTGAGTTCACTGAAAATCCTAAGAGGAACATGCCCCATCTTCGGCACCATATTTCTCTGTATGTGTTCTGGAGAAATGCCAACTGGCACTGCTTGTCTGCACAATCTTGCTCCTTGTCTATTACCCCTATTCTCAGCAACTATTTCTCCCTCAAGTTCCAGTCTACCTTTCTTTTGTCCCATGAAAAGCTCACAGAAGCTAATGAGATGGTCCTTGACTCAAATAGCAAATCTTTGCCTATAGATTAAGTTCAGGAAGAGAACAATTGATTTTTTTCCCCATTATTTTATTTATTTATTTATTTATTTATTTTTTAATATATACATAACTGGTATGTTACACAATCTTCTTATCTGGATTTCTGTGATAAGGCCACCACATTTTTGATCTATTTCCAATATGTGTAATTGTTGTCAGTCTACCCAAAATATTGGGAGTTGTATTCGACTAATACAGGTATTCCATTGATTAATACACAACTTGATACATTTAATACACCTTAAACAGTTGTTCAAAAATGTAGAAATAGAGGTGGACAAGGATGTTAAAAACAGAATGAACAAACAAACAAACTAAACAACAACAAAAAAAGAAGATTCATTCTGGCATTTGGATTAAATAAATACCTGGTGATATCAGAACTGCAGATGAAAACAAGGCAATCTCCTCCTCAGTCAGCTGTAAGGAACATAAATTCTTTGCAAAGTCAAATGCTTCGTTCACCAGATCATCAGAACCTACAGACCACAAAGGACAACATCAAATTAGAAATTTATTAGTTTATCTTTTTCATTTTCATGTTAAAAAAAAAAAAAACCAGCAGATGTCTGCACTTCTAAAACAACTACCTTTCATCAGCTATTAAAATTCTACCTGCTCTGAAAATCAGCTACTTCATGTATCACTTAATCACCCAAAGAAGCACAAAAATTATCAAGAATTAGGGGTATGACAGATGAACAGCATACAGAGATCTTGAAAAGGTGTTTTCTATTCCCAGCATGGAAAGAAATTTTATTTCTAATCAGACATAAAAGCTAATGGGGGTGAATGACCTGTCCTAAATAACTTTCACTCATATCATTTATCAATTAACAGTACAAATATTTTTGAAAATCTGTGAAAACATTGTAAAACATTGTAAAATACATCAAACAGTGGACATTAACACACACATAAATGTTTATTCATGCAAGGAAGTGTTATATTTATTCATATGCAAGAAAAAAAATTACCTATACAGTAAATTTTTGATATAAATTACTCTCCTTGAATCTGGTTCTGTTTGTGTCATTTTAAATTTGCTAATAATGTATCACTGTCATTGACTGACAAAGGACACCCATTTAGCTATTAATGTTTTAGGTAGCATTTAATATCATGTCAAGAAATGAAGCAATTGCTTTCACATACGAATCTAAGTAAGCTTAAACGTTTTCAGCAATACAGTGTTTTAGGCAAGCCCCTTTGTATATTTTATTGTAGTTCATCATTTTAGTCCCCTCCTTGGTGTAATAAAGTGGCCTTCTGCAGGACACAATTAGTGGGAGTGATTTGATATGTCAAGCATAACTGACCTGTGATGTTAAACCACTTAGCTTCCACCATGAACTCATGCTTTATCAAAGCTTTAGATGGCAGAGTAAAAACTCTGTCTGATAAAACCCTCATAGTGCTCCTTTCCTTTAGAGAAAAACACCCACTACTGCTGGCAGCTAGTGTCACATTTTCAGTTCGATTGTAAAGATTTGGACGTTCTAGGTTCAACATTACTAAGGTTTTCAGCGTATGTAAGTACTTTCAGAAATATAAAACTGCCATTATTTGGCTCAATGTAATTGGTTGAAAAGAAGATCAACATACCCAAGGCTTTAAACATTTGCATCCCTCCATACTTTCCCTCAAACAAAACGGTATTGTTGAGTGGGTTGAAGGCACGGCACATTCTCACCAAAACAACTTCCAAGCAGCCTACAGGACACAAAAAGGAAGAAAAGTACCACACATTACTGTAAAACATCAAAATACAGGAAATTTCAAGAAAAGATTTAGGAAGATATCAATCATTAGAAACATCAACAGGCACAGAAAATCTTTGGAGTCACCTAGACGATCTCTCTCTGAATATGGGAAACAATAGTTCTGTCTGATTTGATTATAGAAAATGGGTAATTTCTGGTCCAGCCTCACCATATTTTCTTTAGGCTTATTTTCTTCTTGCAGCAAATTGGTAACATGGGCTTAATCTGAATTTAGACCTGGAAAAATGAATGGAATAATAATTTTAAGCACCCTCTCACTAAATCCAAATTTCCTGTAAGAGAAACTCTGAGTCTGAGGATTCTTTTACAAACATGTTTTAGAATAAAAAGTCCAGATTTTCTAACTCCTTCTGCTCAGCATTAACAGCAAAACAGAAAGTAAAACCTGTTGTATTTATACATGCTGAAGCTAAACAGAGTTGTCTAACAGTACAGTCAAGTGCAACTATATCTTTTGCTTAAGGTGCAATTGCGTTGCTAGTTTTGTCTGTCAAATGAAAGAAATTACATGGGATGCACTGACATTTGCAGATGTTTCAAAGTTAGTGTGAACTTAAAAAAAAAATAATAAAAAATTGTTGTTATATGTCTCTCTTTTTCCAGGGACCTGCTCTGCCTCCCTTCCCTTTTGCACTTCTGCCCTGCACCTTGGCCAAGTCCCACACTGACCACAGACAGCACTAAACACATCGACTTTCAGAGGAAGTGAACAGCTCTCTCTTGAAAAAGGAAGCACTTCTTATGCTTTAACGAGTTGCCTCACACCTCACTTCGTCACGCCATTTTGTCCTCCTGAGTTTAGCATTGCTGTTGTATGGTCAGAACAAAACTTGTCATGATTCTTAAGGAGAACAGAAATTACCACGTCCCATGTCAGGGAAGGGGCCTGTCCCTTTCCTTCTACCTTGCCCTTATGTACACACATGCACACCCAGACATGCACAGGGAGCGTGGCCAGAGCATGCCACCATAATCCGCTCTCATTTAGCCCAAAACCAACTGGCGCCAAGAGGGATTTTCCCTCCTGTGCACTGGCTGGAGGGTATCTCTGTAGTCTCATTAAAAAGATTAGAAATGACCACAGAGGCATTCACTAATGACAAGTGGAGATTTTATGGGGTGGCAGATGACTGACTCGACCAGCTCAATTCACAGGGTCCTTCCATTATATGTCAGGTTGGAGACTGCAGTTGCTGCAATGACAATGTGTGTGTGTATATTTAATAACCACAACTGACAGTAGAGGGAAGGGGATCAGAAGACAGTAACATGATCAGTGGGGAAGACTACAGAAGTGTTAATGCAGCTAATGAAATAGACTGAAAAGTAAGGTTCCGTCAAAATTAAAACGACGTACAGAACAAGACAGTAGAGTACATTTCTAATGTACTGGGAGTTAAACCAGTCTCAAGCCTTTGGTATTTACCCACCTGACTTAAGGAGAAGAATTTGGTCATTCTGACAGAGCTCCATGAAACCTGTTATCCGCTTCGCAAACTCCACAACGTACTGGATAGCGTGTGTGATCTGAATGGCACACTGTTGCCACAGAGCTTCTCTGGTCTTCCAGGAAAACACACATGGAAAAGCAAACCAATAAGTAAGTGGCTTTATCAGTGCATAGAGGACTTCTAGTGGCCTTGCAAGAAAGCACAGTCCTAAGACTGCCTCCCCAGTCAGAGCTAGTGGCATCTCTGCCTTTCAAGGTGCCTAACACTTTTTATCAGAATGTTGTTTTCACAAGTTGGTTGCCCAAGTAGTCTGAACTCTCTCTTTGCTTCTTCAGAGGGGGAAAATGCATTGGCCAATGTTAAAATATGATTTTAATGTTGATTTTTGTGCAGGAGAAACAGTCGGTGGCACCAACAATGTAAATAACCCAGGATATTCCAAGGGAGGAAGTGGTGTAGTGCTATTCAGTCGTCTGACAGAATATTTTTTCTAGTTTGAAACTTAAAAAATAAATCATTAAAGTATCATTGCAGTCTGAATACTGACTACTTGAGATTTTTGTCTCCTTGATAACTACTTTCCTTGTGCATGCAACTTGTGCAAATGCAAACCAATGTTCTTGGGTTGCATACAATAACTGTGCAAGTTAGTGTGTTTTTATGCTTGTTATTTCTTCTTAGACCCATGGCTTTCCTAGAATAAGAAGGAGTCTCTTTGGGCTCTTGGATGATCAGTCAATCTGCCAATTGATATCTCATTGCAGAAACATTGCTAGTGATGCAGGCACAAGAGACACAAAGAGCACAGCTTGACTTCTGTTGACTGGGCTATATCTGAAGAGGTGCCAGTAAGAAATATTCTGAACATGATCTGAGAATCACAGAGGCAGAAGAAAAAAGACAACAAACATGTAAAGAGACCATTTTTCCAGCCACTTTTGAACAACTTCACTTTAAAGAGTATTTTCAATTCATCATCATTTGTTATCTATAAGTGACAGATATTTAGTTTGCTCACAGTGAAAATATTTATTATTCAGATAAAAAAGGGCTCTGCTTCTAACAGCTTTCAAAATGATAAGGAAACAAGTTAGGTCGTCTTATTTTCTGAAAACTCTTAAAATAGAGAGAGTCCAATCCTGATCACATGATGTTCAACTGAATTTCTGCATAATGATTAAATATGTTGTAATAAACAATGTATAGAAATCTGGATTCTGTGACCATGTCTGAGCTTTGACTTAAAAATTATCCCAACTTGCTGGTAAGCTACTCCTTCTATTTAAGAAATGTCACTCTGCTTTTACTCACCAGACTCCTCAAAGATATTTAAAAGCCTATTTTCACCTGTAAGAAACTCATCAGCTCTTCTTTGGCAAATATGTTACGCTAACAATTACATTAACATTTCATATTAACAATTTCAATTCATAGGGAACAGAAGAAAAAGCATATTACAAGGTTGTACCTTGCTCTGATAAACCTTAATTTCTTCATACGTGTGGGTCTGCCATGCTAGCTGGTGTAGTTCCTCCATTGTATATTGGCAAGTCTCCAAATGAGATTTAATGATATTCTGTGCAATTCGATCTGAGAAGAGGAGAATAAAAAATAGTTCACATGAAACATTCTGGTGAACAGTGAATTGCAATAGCAAAATGTTGAAAATATTAAGGTTGTTGGAAAATGCAGATTTTCAAAAAAATAAAAAATAAAAATCTTTTCTTTCCAATGATACCTTTCTCTCACTCTCTTTTAAAATATTTCTGAAGATGTCTTTTGTGAAATATTTCAGTATTCAATCCAAAACCAAAGGATGCTTCGTAAATAAAGGATGCTTTTGGATGTATATATGAAAATAACAATGGATCTTATGAAATTATTTTAATTCTTTAATTCTGTAAGATGATGATGATGATGATGATGATGATTATTATTATTATTAATGTGTTCAAATAAATGTTGTTTGGAGGCTCTGGTTCGCTGATCACTTCTGTTTACCTCAAGCCTGCACAGCTGCCCACACCTGGCTACTCAGTCCTGACATGGGCGTTTGCATTACTTGGGGATTACTTACATCAGAGAAACAGGAAAATTGTCTCATTTTTCTCCAGTTAGGTTTTAGCTGAATCGATTTCTGAATTAGCATGATGGACATGAACATGGAGACTGGTGCTAGCAGGGTGTGAAAGCTGCAATGAGCAGCCTAAATTTTAGGAGAAGAGAGGCTGGGGAATTGCTCTCACACTCTGTAACAGCACATGATTAAGTTACATTAAAGTTATTCTGAAATCACAGCTTTAGACATTACTGCATAGCATGGAGTGCAGGATGCAAGGGGAAGCATTCATTGCTGGCCTGAGAACCCCATAAAATTAACAGTAAACTTCTCAGGGAAGTATTTGAAACCAGACCTTTGTCCTTTAAACCACTTGAATGTATTAAAACGATTCTCCCCCCAAAAAATCCAACATGAATTCATTAGCACTGGAACTTGAAATGTCTTGATAAAGCATGATCTAGAAATGTGATGATTTCTTATCTTGCAGCTTTGAGACCTATATAGCTAATGTAGCTCAGTGCCTCATCCTGAAGACATTGTTTAAGCTAAATGCTGTTTCAGCAAAGTAAAAGGTGGACAAAAAAACTGATCTGAAATACTCACTTCAGAACCTGCACTTATCAGAAAACATATTCATCAAAAAAGGAGAGGACATTGACAGGGTATTAGCAGAACCTGAGCATGGGAAATAAAAAGAACTAGGAATTTCATCATTTACTCATCCACATCCTCAACAGTTTCTTACAGTGGGTGGATCTGTTGTTTTGGAGTCCCAGAATAAGACTGTTACTTTGGCCAAATGTTATCTGAATTTAAAAACACCGTCAAGAAGGAAAGCCGAAAAATGAATGTAAACATATATGTGCAGTCTGCAATCACTGTTATAGGAATACGAATTAAAGGAGATTTTTCTGTACTACTGTCACAGTTAATAAACTGAGAGTTAGTGGAAGGGTGCTGAAGAAAACACAAAAGTGTTCCAGGTTTTTGTACAAAAAAGAGTATTTTCTCTATTGAATCTTTATGGGTATCATTTAACAGATCAATGCTGCCTCTAGGTTTCCTGGTGGAAGAACTGACTAGTGTAAAGATAACTAAAAGTATATATTAGTAAGTACAGGAATCTATCATTCTTCCATGGAAGCATACAAGTCTTACCCCATGGTGGTAAGTCAATGTTGTATTTTGTAGTAAAAACCTTACAGATAAATGGACTTGTCAGAATAAATTAAATAATAACTAATAAAAACCTGTTTTATAAACACTATATTTCAGATTTTTACCCCCCATATTTTTCGGTTTACTGTATATTTTTAAAAAAATCAGCTTTCTGGAAACATCATAAACTAGAGTAAATATGACTGTAGAAGTTTAGCTCAGGGTATAGATTTTGTATCTTATGTTCCTGAAAGTATTTAACCAGAAGGAACTGAAGTATGGTTAGAACATTTAAACCTTGTATCTAAAACACCAGTGAAAAAAATATAGTTTAAACTTGTATTGCACGTTCCCAGTCTGAATGGTGAACGATTTTGCTCTCTATAACCACTGGGTGGTCTTTCTGTTTCTTGTGTTTTCTAGCTCATCTCCCCTAGCCTCAGCATTTGTTACACTAGGCTGGAACTATTCATGTTCTCGACAAAAGAAAATACTTGCAATAAATATATTAAATGCTTTAATATTACTGCATAGCCAGATTTTGAATCAGATAAGGCTGGCCTGCTTGTTGGTCTGATGTGAACAATCTGAAGATGAGATCCTTTCATTTCACTGACCTGGAAATGTATTTAATCATCAGTTCTACATCGCTGCAAAGACTCCCAGCCTCACTCTTTTTCCTACCATTTACATATTTACCTTAGGATCAAAGAGCTGAGTAGCAATTCATGAACCTTCAAGGTTTTGTAGGGATGGCATCCTGTGTTTTAGTTCTATACATTTTTTCCTTATGTACTTATGTTGAACTGACAATAAAAAAACATGTAGATGTGTGAAGGCCTAGGGCAATTGCAGCAAGCAGCAGCTCCAAATCCTGACATCCAAAGAGGAACCAGGTGCAAGAAAGACTTGAAACTCTTGAGCTGCAGGCTAGGCAAGGCTGAGTGCATGATAGAAAGGGTATGCTGGGTCTCAGGGGAGGAGGGGACTGCTTATTTTGTGTAAGCAGCAGAGGAGGCTGCTTGCTTACACTCAGTGCTGGAGTCCCTGGGAGGTGCCTTATGCAGATATAGCATACATGGGGTGTGCAGTGCTGACACGGTGCAAAAAACCAAAAGAATTATAAGCTTATCTTGGCTTCTCAGAGGGTTCAGCAACGGAAGATGCAATGCAGGCAGAACAAAGAATATTACTCTCAAAGGGATTTCAAAGAGCATAGCCTTTTTTTTTTTTCTTTTTTTTTTTTTTTTTCCCATGCCATTTTCAGATCTGAGTTCTTTTCACCTATGTAGTTGTAATCAGCACATATCTCTGCAAATCCCATGCAGAAAGAAGACCTTAAGTCATTGGGAATAATGTACTGACATCTAATGTAAACCTGTCCTGATGTATGGCACGGGTACTGTGCTAAATCCAAACTATGCCACATTTCTGGGAGGAGACCTAGCAGCTCTCAAGTATTGTTGGCAACTGAGTTCATTCAAAGAATGGAACAGTGAGGAAGGAAAGCAGCTTACTACAGAGAGCTGTTGCCTTAATACAGAGGCCATGGCCTCAGTCCCATGGAGGTACCCTTCTGGGGGAATACTCAACAGTTATATCCCTCCTGTTCTCCAGACTAGAAGTTTCCACCACAGTTTCTCCATGCAACAGGTCTTGACTTAAGTCAATTTCATTATTTTCATTTTCATTTCATTTTGTTGTCTGCCATCTTAAGGCAGAGCTGTCGAGGGTCCCCTCACACCAGGAAGCTGCACAGATACAACTATAACTAGGAATCCTTTTTGGTTGTGTTGCAAGGACTATGAAAGACAGCACAATTCTTGTGACCTCAATGTGAACTGTATTCCCCTTCGAAATGTTGTCAGTCTCCATTTTACATAGATTACATCAGGTTTGCAACATTTACTTTGTGACAAGACAACAAAAGAGATGATGTTGATTCTTTATGTGTGAGGATCAAAGTTTGAAGCATTTTCTTTTGCAAGGAACACCTTCTGCAAGTGTTGAGTGAAAATTAATAACTTCAGCCAAAAGGAATTACTAAGCCTGCATGACAGTATACCATCAACATTAACTACAGCTGTAAACTGCATGATTATTGAAGCTTATTGCCATAATATGTAAACACAGATGTACATTAGGTGTTTTATTTCTCCCCTTTTGTCTGCATATTGGGTTTATTATATTAGGGTTATATCTCCTATTATGCAACATGATCACTTGATACTGCATGACACCCTTTAGGGGTCTGAGAGCCACAGCACATCCTGGCAGACTGACTCTGGCTGGGAAACATGGACCACAGAAAATAATGTATTTTCAGCATATACTGGAAGCATTTCCATTAGGTATTTTAGTTATAAATTTGAAGAATTTTTAGTATTGTTACTTTGACTTTTTTTTTTCCGTAGAAAACAGTCTGTATTTGTGCAAATAGTGTGTTTCATTACAAAAAGTCTCTAGTAAGAAGTATTTGCTTCCAGACATGTAAGCTAGAAACAACATAGTCGATCAAGTAAACAGCTAATAGTTGTCACCAATATGAGGTCTTGAAAAATCAGAAATATTCAGGCAAGATATATCTTGGAATGATCAATTATATTTCATTTCTGTCCCATATATGCCTGACTAGTTTTCTATAAATACCCGCTATATTAGTTGTTAAGTCTCATTTGTTCTTTTTCATTCTGAAAAAAAAAAAAAAAAAGACATTTTTGGTTCATAATGACTCTTAATTTCCAAAGATTTAATATTAAATCACACCAAAGCAGTCTGTGTGGTAAACACCTGTACTAAACTAAACTAAAAAAAAAAAAAAAAGATAAATATTACAAGTGGTATCTTACAAGATCTATGATCTTTAAAGAAAGCTGATTTTATAGATTCATCCTCTGGATTATAGAAATGTCTGCCAGCAGGACTGGTTTCTCAGAACAGATAAGAACAGGAAATTTAATATGTCCTGCTTTCACAGAAATCTCCAACATAACTGGAGAGACAAGAACTTAGTTTCAGCATACAGCTCAAACCCACAGAGAGGAGACATGTCCACCAGATCCCAACCATGCCCTGACAAAAGCACTGCAGAAGAGGGAAAACATGCTTGAGATGTTTCAAATGTTCTCTAAAACCTGCTGATTAATGAGAAAGATAGCAAAACTGTGTTCTTCCCCAAACAGTCAAGTGGGCAGGAAGTGATTTGGGGCAGCTCCAGAATTGTGGAAGAGGCCAGGACAGGGTGATCTGCAGGGCTTGGGAAGGCTATGGAGGTGCTCCCCTATGGCAATGCTGATGGGGCGCTGAAAGGTGCTGGGCAGGCAGGAGGGTGGGTGGATGTGTAGATACAGGCATTCACTGAGAGACAGGCCCACACTGTGGAGAAGGCATCAAAACTTTTGTTTCCCAGATTCTCCTCATGTGACAAGATCTTGACAACAGCAGCCTGTGCTTTTTAACAGCCCTGCCGCATGTTGTACCTTTATTACATGCCTCCAATGCCAAAGCTAGTTCCTGAAAGCCTTGCCAAAGATTATGGTAAGATAGATGGGGAAAAAAGTAACAGAAAATGAAACTTAAATCAGAAGAAGCAATTTAAGAAAGAAAGACCAGGAAGCAATAACTTGAACAATACTGTAATCCAGTGTGTAGGAGAAATCAGCAGCACTCAGTGAGACACAGAAATGATGGTGGACAATGATTTAATTGGGATTTTGCAATACAGCACTGTAAAAGAAAGTAAAATATGTAGAAGAAGATGCTCAGAAGAAGCTGAAAATCATACATCAGGAAGCTGAAATATTATCTGTCAAAAAAGATTTGTTCTAATTCAGAAAACAGTTGTGGATTTCTTGAAAGAAATACTTTGTGTATACATGTAATTCTATGGTCTGTGAAATGTAACTGATCAGACAAGATGGCCTCAAAGCTTATGACTTGATGGAGCAACAAAAACATGAAAGAAAGATGTATACATATACTGAGAGTAAAACAAAGGCTGTACAATATGCAGGGGAGACTGGTGACAGAATAAAAATCTACAGAACATGCTCCTGGGTTGGCAGCTCGGTGCCAGCAAATTAGCCTGTTAAAGCCGATACCTGAAAGAGGCCATGTGCAAATATTGATGGGAACTGTCCCGGAGCATAATGACGGGTCTCACTGGCACTAAAAGAATTAAATGAAGCTATTAGAGAAAAGCAGCATCTCAGCAGTGAAATGTGGTATATAGGACATAGCCAAGATAAGGAGGAGGAAGACCACGAGAGATCAATGTTGCTCTAGCAAAAGAAACAGCTTTTAAATTTGGTCTAGCCTACCTAAAACTACAGGGACAAGAAAAATATTTGATTCTGCAAGGCTGGCCTAGTGCAATAAGCTGCAGCATCATTAGTGCAGTAAATTCATCCTAGTTTCTTATGGACACGTTGCTTGCCCTCCCCACTGTGTTCAGTTGGGTAAGAGGCCTCAAGTGTGTACATGGCGCCTGTCAACACAAGCTGACTGGCCAGCAGGCCACCACCTTCCGGGGTGGACACAGGCCTGGCCATGGCTTTTCTCCTTCCCTAAGAAGGTCTGTCTTTGTCAACTTCTGAGTAACCTCTTTTACAAAAACTTGTGGGAATGTAAATTTCTGAGACCACTGATTGCCTTTGTTGAGGATGAACAGTAGTTAAAGAAGTATTTATTGGGTGTGAGAAAGTTAAAGAAGTATTGGGTGACAGAAATACTAGACAGACAGGAAGACTGCACAACCCTATTCTGCCAGCAAAACAGGCCAAAAGTATATGCAAGGAAAGAGAAACAGTATACAGGCTATACTCCTCTCAAGCATAACTTTGGGACTACAGGTCACAACTTCTAGAATGATGTAGCAAATGAACTATTCTATTTCTAGTTTTGGCTACTCTGCTAGGATCTTTTTCTTTCTTTTCTTTCTTTCTTTCTTTCTTTCTTTCTTTCTTTCTTTCTTTCTTTCTTTCTTTCTTTCTCTCTCTCTCTCTCTCTCTCTCTCTCTCTCTCTCTCTCTCTCTCTTTCTCTCCTTCCTTCCTTCCTTCCTTCCTTCCTTCCCACATTTCTTGTTTTAGGTTTCAGTAGACACCTCACAAAAGGTACTCTCCAAAAGTTGTGACAGCTCAAACATGCATTGCAACAGTGGGTTAGGAGCTGTTTAAATCTGAACTACATACAGAAAACGGAACATTGCAACCTAGATAATATACATCAGCCTAGTGCAGACCTGCAGGGGTCTTTCATCAGCTGATGAATCAGTCCTGTCTTTTTCAGAAATTTCCTTGCAGTATCTGGAGATATTCAGCTGCAATGCCTAGGAAAAACTCCAGCTTGGAGTCAAGTTCAGTGCTGGTGGTTATAGGTCTAATAACTCCAAAGATTGCACACAATATTCATCAGCTGTGAATTCGGCCTAAGTGGAAATTATCCATAGGATTCAGCAGTGTCTGTTTCCTACAGGCTCTTTAGTTCTTTCATTTGTCTGTCTTTTCTCATGAGAAATCCTAGGTTTTCTCAGCATTCCCTTCTTTTGCACTGGGAACGGAAGAACTTTGAAGTGTGCCTCCTAAAACACTGATAATCATCCTCAATTAAAATGAATAATGAATTTTTAATTTGCCACTTACCCTTAGGATCCAGTTGAATAGCTAAGAGCTCATCTCGGCTTATATCCTAAGTTGAGCTCTCACAGGGATCCACTTTGAATTAATGCTGCAATAACACCACAGCTTTGGCTGGCTGCTATAAGCATGCATATCAGTTCTTAAAACTATCAAAACTCCTGCAATACATTCTAAATAAAATCTCCATTATAATACTCAAACTAATGGCAGGCTAATACCAAATTAACATTTTTCTGTGTTCTAATTCAAGGGAACTATGACTGTAAATGTAAAGTTTTGTGAACAGGTTTCACTGCATAGATTACCTCAAGAAATTCTCAAGAAATTCTACGGTAGTAGAGGCAGTGATTCAGGCAATAAAGAAAAGATATGTCCTGTAGTGGCTGTCCAACATGAATATTGGGTCCTCCCATCTGTTTTTTCAAATGGACTGGATGAAAAATTTTAACTTTATTTATTTATTTATTTATTTTTAATAGAAAAACAGAAACAGTTTTTCTGAAAAGTGGTTCCAAAAAACAAATTCTTTTTTTTTTATCCTTCCCTGGCTTTCTCAATATCATAATGCATAAAAGAAAAAAAATGCTAATGAATTACAAGAAATGACAATACAATTGAATAAAGCCCTAATTCAAAGGAACTTAGAGGATGGACCCAGAATTGAGTTAAAACCTAGAGGATTTATAAATGCTTAAAGGTCTCCCCTTAATAATTCTTTTCCTGGATCTCAGCCAATTTAGTCAAAAACGTATATTTTATACTAATTAGAAATCATTTAGCTGGCAGCAAAAGCACAAACCAAGGCAATGACTAGAGATTACGGGACACGGGCTCTACAGGCACCATATAATTATCACAAATTCATTGAGATGAACTGTTTCCTAACTTCTTCAAGCACAGATTACACAATTATATTACAGTTGAGACTGTTCCAAAGCAAGAATATGGTTTCATTTATTACAATTAGGCAAACATTGTTAGAATGGACATTGTTCACTATGAAACCTAGAAATATGCATGGAACACTTGGAATATTAAAATTCTTAAACTACAGTTGTAAGGCTTTGACCTGTAAGTCTTCAAAAGGCTGGGAGAGTTTAGAAATACATTTGAACATTTTTCTCACTGTCACAGGTTTCTATTCAGATTTTTATAAAGATTTTATACAATTTAGGTGTAGAACTGCTTTAAAAAGCAATGACAAAGCATTCTACAGTAGTTCTATTTTCCCGTAGTGTGACATCTGCATTGGATCAAAGTAGTGTCACTGTGTAGAGTCAGAAATTGAAACAATTTGGTAATCATAAACAATCCCAGTGATTTCACCAATTAAGAGGAAAAATATCCATGCAGTCAAAAAGGAACGTGAGATACTGTTCCATGCCTTAATATCTTGCTTTAACTGCTCCAATTTATATGCAACTTTCATCCATGAAAGACTACCGTACTATAAAAACTGTATTCTGATACTCAGGCTCACCATTTGTCTGAATTTTAGTCTCATTGCACTGCAATTTTGCAATAAACACATGCATGTTCCTCACTGTGTGTTTCAATCCAACATTTTCCTCATATGTTTCCACTCCTGTACAAAAATAGCGGTGCTGCTCTTTGAAATGAACTATCAAAAATGAGTGGACTAAAGAAAGGTATAGTTCTCAACAGAGCTGGGAAAAACATCATAAACTACATAATGCACATTATTCATAAATATAAAAGGGAAAGTAGTGAAATGCATGATATGGTGAATGAAATCTACCACACAGAATGCATGTGGTGTACAAAAGTCAACTATGGCCATGGAAAGTAACACTTAAGATGTTGCATGTATACTGGGAAACAAAGCAACAACAACAACAACAAAATAAAACAAAGCTTTCTTTGTTTTTCTTGTGGCTGAAGGTTAGAGAAGAATCAAACAATGCTGTACGTGATGAAAAAAAATTCAATATGGCCCCCAGATTTAGCTCTTTGAAAGCATAGGGTACGTATGCATATTGTCAGTACTGAAATGTCCAGAAACAACATGCACAAATATCAGCATTGACACTGAGATAAAGGGGTTGTCCAGATGAGGAGGTAAGCAACTTATCACTACTAATTCAACACACAGGACTTTTGGAGATAACATGCTACTTCTACATACTACAGTGATTCCTAACTCATCACTGTTTTGCCCCATTGATTCTCATCTGCAGTGCTGTCTTTGCTGCCTCAGAGGTTGTGTGTGAGACACAACTTCGCAAGGCACCATACATCACATGCCACATACCCTCCATGCTCTGTTCCAGCCTTCTTTTTCTGAGGGTTTCTTACGGAAAGCCAGTTACCATTTCTTCTGCTGACATTGTGACACAATACAATATAATACAGTACAGCAGGGAATCTGCGGAACAGATATTCCTATGACTGACAGCTATAGCACACCTCAGTACTTATTATACCGCTAGCTTTACATTGATCTTTTTGTGTGATTTATAATATGATAACATTCACTGTACAGGGCTATTTCTGAAAAGATTATCATGATATATGCTAATATATGGGATGCATGATACATTATTTTACATATTTTGGCTGCTACAAATGGTTGCTTTCTAACTGCTTCTAACTGCTTTTTGGATTCTCAATAGAATGAACACATTCTGTCAAGTTTGCTTATGTAAGAAAATATGTCTTTTGAGAAAAAGAGGAATTTTATGTCCTTGCTTTAATGGATTAGAAATATTCCCACTTTAAAGAAATATATTATCATGCTTTGGAATGTAAGCTATAGATTAATTTGTTTTAAATAATGTTTAATATATTTTTAATTCATTTGTAAAATGGTCTGAAAAGCAGGTCAAACAGAACCAAACATCACAAAATATTCCCTATTCTCAATCTTAGCTAAAGATATAATTGATTTTAGCAATTTAAATACTTAATGCAGTGGTTTATATTATTCAAATAGTCATAGCTGCAATTAAGATGGACCTCGTTGTCTTTGGTGCTGCAAACACAGTCAGTAGACATCTTCCATTTATTGAAAATATGCATCATGTGCCAGAAATTATTTAACTATATGTAACCAGAAATCTTGAGTATTCCTACTAGCAACAATTATCCTCATAATGGGCAATATTTAAAGTGCCATTTTCTGCAACATCTATAGTGCATGGTCTGTAATGTAATCAAACTCCATTTAGGAGCACTGTCAATGGACATTATTGGTAAAATTAATGTGGCTTTGTTAGTTGGCTAGCATTTGACATATGAATTGAACTAACTGGAAGAGATTTCTTTCCTTTTCTGAAAGAGAAAAAGGATTTCACTTTCAGAAATATCAAAACAAACAAACAAACAAAAAACACCACACAATCCAAAAACAAAAAACAAAACACCCAAACCCTTTATAATTTACAGGAAAATTGTCTCTAGCATGTACTTTTAGTCTATCTATTGCATTTTCAAATAGTTTTAGGTTAATTGCTTGATTGCATAAATTTGAACTAGGTATAGGTAAAAAAGCCCATTGCATCCTGCTTATTAAACTGCTGTAATTTGCATAAAATGCAGCTGAAAAAGACTTCTAGAACCGATATGAGACAGATCTGAAGTCCACTGCAGATACAGTGAGGCTCAGTGGATGCTCAGTGACTTGAAAACCACAGGGTGAGTTTTTGTTTTCTAAATCTACATCAAATGTTGTAACACAAACTCTGTTCTCTCTGTCTTCTTAAGTCAGTAAGTGCTAAAATATGCATTTAGTAAAATATAAAAACATAATCACTTATTTATGAACATTTGGATCATTTAAACTACCAGTGTGAGCAACACAAATTCAATAAAGCCTTTATGTAGATCTGTAATTAGTCTGGTTTCAATCTGTAAATTTTCATTTGTAAATATGTAAATTTACAAATAAAGATTACTAATCTGGAAAAGATAAAACTAGAGAAAACCACAGACTTTCAAAAATATTTTTCCAACAATTCTGATAAATTTTATGGCAATTTTATTGGCCAAATTTATTTCTAAATGTTTAAAAATCAGAATCTGCAATTATATATATATATAACTATTTTCATTTTAACATCAGCTCAGCTAGAATGTTTCTGCATCATAATACTCTAATTTATTCCTCCACTCTTCTGTCCATTTTAGATGAAGTGGAAATGTTTCCTAGCTGAGCTAAGCTGTCAAATTAGTTTTGAATCTTGCCATTCCCCATTTTCTTCTTTAATGTACAAGAAAGGGAAAAGATTACTTAATTACCTTAAAAATTAACAGAAGAGGGGGTTCTAAGCTTTGTTACATTAACTGAAATGAGCACAACACTGAAATATTAATTTATTCTGATTGTTACCTTTAAATAGGTAATGATGGTTAGAAATAGTGCCCTAAGGGTATCTGCATGGAAATGCTCATGCTGCACATTTTTAATTGCTCACTAGATGGCAACATTGCTCTGCTGAAATACAGCTGTAAGGCTGTACACATCTGCACACATCTGCCCTGAAAAATTTGGCTACCACCTTGGTAGAAGAGATATTAAAACATGGCTTAGAAAAAGAGGTGAAGAAACGTTACACAGGACTACAGTTACACAGCCATCATTTTCGTTTTACTATGTAGTGGTCCATGGGCTTGAAAAGAAGCTACAGACAAAAGAGAACTTCAACACAGCTGTTGTTAATGTCACCTTAGGTATGAGCTTTAATTTAGAGAGTTTATTGCATTTTGAATCATCTGATCCATACAATAACCTTTGAAATAACATCTAATTGATGAATATATGTTCTGTAGACAGTCCATTAATTTTTGATTTGGCACAGAGAGCAAGACTTGGAGATACAGATAAGGGAGTTAAAGAATTAACAACAACAAAAAAGAAAGAAAGAAAGAAACAAAACCAAACAAAACCAACTTCTATCACCTTTGGAAAAGTACTTTTGCAACCATCAACAACAAGGCACAACATACTTTCTAAGAGATCAGTCTGATGATGGTTTGCACATTTCATATGCAGCATACAGTGGTAAGGACATTCATGAATAATATAGGCATGGGGGAATAAACTAATTTCTTCTAAAGTTAATGGCAGGATTTATACTGAAAGGAAAAATGTGTGGGACCAGTTTTCAAATACATTCTCACAAGAGGAATTGAGAATGTTTCCAAGTGAATGTGTTCTCTCAAAGTGGGACACTGAATGAACTTTATGTAAAGCTCCAGCTTGTTTGATATTGCAGCAATGGAAAACATTGAATGATCATACAGTATATAAGGTTGTGTACTGTAGATCCTGAGAAGAATGTATGAAACCAGCTAAATTAAGGCTTACATATGCAGAGTGCTATTTGCCGTTACCAGGGAGGCTTTTCTTTTACATACCTGTCTTGAACCAGCTTTTACAACATTTTGCATGTTTTGCTTTACTGAAGTTTTCTAGTCAATGGGTCAGGAATGCTGTGTGTTAAGTGGGATTTGGTGAGTAGGAGAGGTGATGCCTCCTCCAGTTTTCACCACACAGCTGCTATAGTGAGCTACTGTCCATGCTAAGATACAGACAACAGAGCAGTGTTGGATGGACTGGGGATAAAGAAGATGAAGCTTGAGCCTAATGACATTACTTACTATTTAACTTCAGTTTTTGTAGAATTGTAAGCTGTCCAAGACATTGGGTACCTTTAAATACAACTGACATTGAAGAAATGCCATGCAAATATACATAAGCAACACTTTTTTTTTTATTTTCTGTAATTACAAGAGCTCTGGTTATGTGACCTCTTGTACTCTCTGACACCTTATCAACTACCTAAATACACACAAACATAGGGCACGCTTCAGTTTGACCATAAGTGAACCTTTAACCAAGCTGTTTTCTCCACAAAAATGATGACTAATATATATATATTTTTTTACTCGGCTTTAAGAAAGCATAGGCTGGTAGTCTCATCTGTGATCAAGGCAAGGAAACCTTTCCATTAACTTCTACAGACCAAGACCTGAACCACACATTTTGTGAGGAGAATGCAATGCTCAATTTTGTAACGGATAATGTTATGCACATACATTGAAACAAAATGGTCTTTAATTTGACCAAGTCTAAAAATAAGCCTTTAATACCTGCTAATTTAAAATCACACTTGGGAACAAGCTTTACCATTTTTCTGTGGAGCTGCAAGGGTCAGGAAACAGAGCTGCCTTTTCCTTTAAAGAGTTCCCATGCACAGGCTGACCTCTGCCTCTCTCTCTCCGTGAGGAGAAGGACATTCAATGTACAACAAAATACTTGCTTTCGACACAGAGGCAGATTGGACCTGAGTTTGAGCTTCTAGCACAACAGGAGGAAATTCTGCCTTCCCAGACCTACAGATATAAGGGAGACACAGTACCATGCACCCCTGGGACACGGGTGCTCCTCATACTGGCAGCTTTGCAAAAATGGCGGGACACACCTGGCTTGTGCTGCCAGTGGGCAGCAGGACAAGTAGAGAAAGAACGTGCTCAATTCATCCAATGGCTGAATACTTCCTTTGTCCTCTGCCCACCTTGGCTACAAATCCAGCTCATGGCTCCAACAAGATGCCTTGAGTCACAGATGAAAATACCTGTCTTAAAAGTAAAAGGAAATAGCCTAGAAATTCAAGTGATGTCAAGACGAAGCTCTGCTCCTTTCTGATTATTTACCAGCTTCAGATTGATTTCTTGGTGTTTTGAATTTCTTTTTGAATCAGGAACTGGAATACTGACCAAGGCAGAGCCTAAGGCACTCTTCTGCCTAATGGGGAACTACCTGTTTTAATCAAGCTATTCTTCATCATAGGCTCTGGCAGTTACATGAGAAATTTTTTTCTGTATTTGAAAGACTACTCTTTCTTATACTTAGCATTCTCATCATGATCAGATAAGGTGCAGTTGTACCCTGGAATATTCAACCTATTTGGAGGAATATAATAGTTCTAAATACCTCTGAAGGAGCCCTATATAACCTCAGTTTGTCATCATGTCTTTCTCCTTATTTCCTGGTACAGTATTTAGAGATACTAGTAAGCATGTAATGCAGGGTGAGCTATATTTTGCTTGCTATGACATTCTAATATTATGTTTTAAAGTATCTGCTGTGCAAAACTTTTGAATCTCAAAACTGTTAAGATGAACAGTTTCCACTTCCACTATTAAGTCTACGACAGATCAAGGTATGTTCAGAAAAAATAGAACTTTTACATTTAAATTAAAGCATATAAGAGTTAAAGATCAAAGCATGCCTGATAATTTTGATTTGTGGGTAAAAAATAAAACGTGAAGAAAATAAAGTATATGTTTTATAAATTATTTGGTAGGGTAACATAGAAAACATTATTTCTATATCTGAGTCAAACTGATAGGGAAATGAAGAATTCTTGTTTAATTTTTGAGAGAATCTTACTGTTTGGTAGTGAGCAAAAAGTAAATACTAAAGTACTTTATGCAGTTGCAGCAAATTGTTTAGTCAGGTGCAGCAGGGGCCATTGTTAGAACTTGTTTAACAAGCATTTAACATTTTCATTAATAATCTGGAAGAGAGGGTTCACAGCATGTTAATTAAATGAGTAGATAATTCTAAACCGAGAGAAGTCACAAATCATCAATGACGACTGAGACCTAATGTAGCAGGATTGAAAAGGACAGAAAAATAGAAAAGAGAAAACAAGATTCAAGCTTAGAAATGGGCAGTCAGAGGTGTCTTAATAAGAAATGTCCTATACAGGAAAAAGGTAAGTGAGAAACAACCAAAGCAATAACACTGAAGTAGTAAGCAGTGAACTGGATATTGGTTAGAATATGATGCTATGATTATAATATGTAGTGCTATGATTCTGGGCTGCCGGAGAATAAGTCTTGTTGTGAAAAGCTTACACCAACTTTAAGGAACTCAAGGATGGAAGGATTCTCACACATTTGTTTATGAGGAGGGTTGCATTTGGACAAGATCATGTGTCTTGTCTGCATGTTGTCAAGATCTGTCTTTCAAGACAAGGCAAGTGTGCTGGTGCTTAAACAAATACACTTTTGAAGAATATGAACACCAGAAAAACATAAAGAATGGAAATCTGAATCTGGTATAAAATCTTCAGTGAGGAAAAGAACTAAAATGACCTGGATACTTAAAACAGCAGTTTGGAGTATCACTAGGCAGGGTAGCATAAAGAAAGTCCTATCAAGCACAAAAATCAATGCAGTATAGTTTTTCTATCTCTTATATTCTCTATTCACCTACCAGTTAAGGTTATAACTTCTACTTAACATGACTTGAATTTATTCCTAAGTCTCACCAGACTGAGTAAGAGAGAGTGAAATTTAATCATATTTTAGTATGAAATCAATGCATCCCACTGCTTAGAGTTTTCCTGCTTTCACTGCTAGACTGTGGCTATATAGACACTCACAATCTGCTGCAGCATTAAGAGCTGTTTTCTGATTATTTTTAAACCCTGAAAATGTCTTTCATCTGTGCTCAAATCCCGATACTTTAGGGTACCTCTCTTCCATTTTTTTTTTCAGTTGTATCAGTTACCTGTTATACTGCATTATCTCTCAGTAACAGTTACCTCTCTGCTGCAGGTGCCACAAATGACATAAAAAGCAGAACTTGGGTAAAATTCTAGTAATTTAGGAGCCTCAGTTCCAATTTCAAATAGAAAAGAGGCAATTCCAACACCTGACTTTTGTTGTCAGCTCAGAGACAGGCCCTTAGCTGTGTCTTTCTCTCTGCAGTCGTGGGTTTCCCCCTTTCTCTGCTCAGGAAAGGGAATACTGGTCTGATGGTATGGAGGATGAAAGAATGGGAAACACAGTGTGGGATTTAGGGCAGTAGAGTACAGGGATAGGAGAACAAAAAGCTGGGTGAGAATTCAAAAGTGATGCATTATTTCTTAGTGATTCTGCAAGAGATAGAAGTTAAACACTTTTCTAAAGCTCTGTAAGTCAAAAGATCCCATTGATTTTGGTGGAATCCTTTAGCTGTTATGGATATAGGACCATGGCCATATTGTCTATGTTGATTTTGGTGGAATCCTTTAGCCGTTATGGATATAGGACCATGGCCATATTCTCTATGTTGGGCTCTGTAACTTTTGGCTCACTGTAACTGTTTGGCTTCTGTAACTGAGCATATAAGCACTAATTTGATTAATGTACTATCAGAACTGCGATACTTCTTGTACCTCCTCTGAACATCTCTGGGAACATTTCCCTTTGGTACAGGGTGCTGTAGAGAAACAGGTCTTAGGATTGTTTAAATTGTCTCTCAGCTGGTTCCTTGTACTACTAACCACTGTTCTAGTACTGAGCTTTGAAGAATTCACTCTTAAGTAATATTCATAAGTCCACAAAACCAAGCAGGAGGATGGAGAAAATGTTCCTCAGTAATCCTCCATACTGCTGCACTGTAGGTGTAGGTCTTCACTGGACAGCCTAGACCAAATATGATGGAGGGAAATGACACAGGCGTAGGGACAAACCACAACTCCAGGGCAATCTGTAGGTCTGACTACATGCATATATTTATACATCTTAGCATACAACCATGAGGAGGAAGGCCAGGCCAGAGCTCTAGTTGGTGTTTACGGTGTGATATTAAATCATTCGTTATAGGTGTTTTTGAACTATTTTATTTTATTTTATTTTATTTTATTTTATTTTATTTAAATTCCCATTAGAGAAACATTATCCTTTGGTCATATTCTCAGCCACAACTGAATCATCATATTTCACTTGTTAAGGTGGGAAGTACCCAACTAGGATGCCAATCTTCTTTCATTATATATATCAGAGGTAATACCATCAGTTGAGTTGGAGAGATAGGACTAGAGGTGTTAGATGAACAGAAATCCCTTACAGAAGAATCACCTGTTGCCATTTAAACTGTCTCATCTGACAGTGAGGTCTATATGCTACTTTTCAAAGAAGAAATGAAGGGAAGGGTGCTTCTCCAAGGAATTCAGGCAGGGGTGTTTACACAACTACCTTCACCTCTGTTGAGCTTGTGAACCTCATGAGATAAATAAACTTGTTCTGCATGTACATCCACACACCAGGAGCTGGTGCTTTTTGACTATGAATACCCTAGAATTAGCTGCCATGGGGATTCTGGGTGTTGACAGGAATATGGCTAGCTAGCTGAAGAGATCATTTAAGCCTCCTAGTAATGAGCTCATTTGAACCAAGTGCCACACTACTAATTATCACTTGGTTCTGATTGATTCATCACCTGCTTTGGTGCTCCTATTTCACACACAGAACATAAACTGCTTGGTTTAAGAGACTGAATAATTCACAGAGTTTGTTTAAAACAGAATCATGTCAACTACTGCCAGGCTGATTTTCTTTCATTTAGTTCTTCTATATGTGTGCAAATATATGTGCATATGAACATGTAATTACTGTAGAACCATGCATGGAATGCCTATAAAATATTTTAACAAAGACAATATTGTAATCTGGTTTATATTTATCCATTACACAAGATAAATAATAATTTTCCTTACCTATTTCAGTCATGGATATCCCCGGAGCTAACTGCCCATTGTTGAATGAGCTGTAGGTAAACAAGTTTGGTACAGAGGTAAGGTCATAGATAGGTTCCTGCTTTATCTGTTTGATTCCAGTCATGTCTAATCCCGACTGATCTGGAGAAGGCTGGGCAGAATCCACGTTGTAATAACCCTCAGACTTTGGCAGGTCGATGACATGCCCATTTGAGTAGGTGCTGCCTGTTTCATTATTCAGGTTGCTCAAGCCATTGCTGATGCTGCTGCTGTAAACCCTGGCAAGGGCTTCTGCCTCGCCACTCTGCTGCTGCCGCTGTTCCTGCAATCGCTGCTGGTGTTTCTGCACTTCAGCATACAAGCTATCCCTCTGCTTTTTGGACATTCTTCCAAATTTCACAGCTGAAAAATAAAGCATAATGCAACTCATTTTCATCTTTTTTTTTTTTTTTCTTTCTGTACGATAAATAAGATCCTTCTGTTATGATACATCCAGCAGAATTTATCAGAGAACAGAGAACAGATAGGAGGACATTCCTCTGGAAATATTTGTTTTTACACTTTATGATGTGTATTTTCCAATGCTGAGTATTTCCAGTCCATGTGTAATGGAGATCAGTTCAGAATCATCACACTTAGTAGGAGAGGATGGTCTTGTCTTGCATTTTTGCTACCCCATAGTTCAGTTATAGTCCTCAAGAAGATTCTGAGCCTACACATGTGGGTGAGAGATCTTCTAGTAGGAAGAACAACAGAAAAAGAAGGGAAAAATATGAGAAAGATGTGCCAGAAAATTGAGGGGGTGGTAGCTCCTTCAATTTATTTGCACTTTACTTTGAGAGTTTGTTTTTCTTGTCATGAGCCCCAGCTTACTTGCAGCCCTCCGCAAAGTCTGCAAGCCACTTCACATGGACACACACAGGCTGTCCCTGGAACTGGCCCACAGTGCTATGCACTTTCTTACAGATGATGTACAATGGCTGGATTTTGAAAAATGCAACTCTATTTTCTTCAAATTTAGAGCCTCAGTAATAAAAACAAACACCCACTGTTTATTCTCATTATATATTCATTAATTGGATTCTCCAGCTGCCGTCAATTAGTATCCTGCCTCCGCATGATAAAAATGAATCTGTTACATGGCTAAGAGGTAAAATTCACATTAAATTTCTCTGCTAAAAAATCCATACAGGTTATTTTAAACTTGCAAGATTTCTCAATATTATTAAGCATAAACACCCTCACATCAACAATGAGCGAAGAAAGCGATGCTGTCAGAAGAATTCCTTTCTTTATCTGTATGCAGTGTTCCCTGAATTATAGGTTGGGAAGACAGGATTGTCAGTCATGCTAAAATACTAGTGTGATCCCTCAAATACTTGGGAAATACTACTTTTCACAGGAAAGTATGTGCTGTTAAACTCCTGAAATTTTGCTACTTTAATTTCCTCCAGGAGGAAGTGGGAGTTGAATTGTCAAAGTAAATGGCATTCTAGGACCAAAAGGACTCCATGAGATAGCAGTGTATCTCCCAGACTGGTGGAACAGGTAAGCAAGTTGTTTCAGTAAGACATAAAATATACTGAAGGAGGAAAAGACTTATTACAAATTTTAAACAAGTTTATAAACTCTCGGCCATCTAAAGAAATAGCTCTTTATGTAACTTCTTCATCAATGACAATTTCAAATGACAGATTTTATGTAAATTTTTTAAGACAGAAAATTGCTGGCAGGAAACTTAATTAATATAACCTCTCTTCAAAACCAGAATGTTTTCTTGTCATACTTCCTGACCATCTCAAATGTGGCTGTGAGCTGGACTGCCCTTGCATTAGCAGTGGCGGCTGGGGCAAGTCTGTTGTGGGCAGCTTTGCTCAAGCCTCCCACCAGACCTGCAACATGACCTGCCTACAGCTTGAAAGGTGGATCAGAGCTCTGCATGGACCAAAGGATCCTGCCTGTGGATAAACTGTGGAGCCTCCCACACTGGTTTGATTTCCATTTTCAATGCTAAACAAACATTTCTTATATAGACCCAGACACGGACAGGAGGTAATACACAAGTGAAATATTTTTTTTTTTTTTTTGCCCCCCCCCCCCCCCCCCCCCCTTTTTTTTCATTGAGAAATGCCAGGTCAAGTGCTCTGAATAAAATAAACAAGTTTGAAACCTTTAACCTTAACATTACCTTTTTTTTTTTTTTTTTTAACTGCCTATTTACTGTTAAACATCTTTAGAGATCTCAAGGAAAGGGATGCTTTCTTACATCAATATTTAATGTTATTAATATAAGAAATTATATAAACTAGAATATAAATCCGCCTCTCAAGAGAGGACCCTTTTGTGCTTTTGATCAGAACAGCACATTTTCCTCCCAACTCTTAATGCTTCCAAACTAATATTGCTCTCCATTTTGTGATTCCAATCCACACCCCCACTCCACTACCACCCGCCCCCCCCCTCCCCCCACCCCCGGAAAATAACCTCCTTTGTTAACTGGCAAAGATCTATGTCTCACAGTGCATGCATTACAAAGCAAGGAGCTTCTCTTCTCTCTTTTTCTAGAAATCTACACGGAGTTTAAGCAGTCAGCAGTGAAGAAGAGTTTCAAAGGGTTTAGGCATGAAGCAGGAATCTGACTCCTTACCATCTCTAGACATTCCCAGGGCAAGACATTTCTGCAGTCGGCAGTGCTGGCAACGATTTCTGTTGGTTCTGTCAATTAAACAGTTTCTCTGCCTTGGGCAGGAGTAGGAGGCATTGTTCTGCTGACTCCTCCGAAAGAATCCCTAGGGGCAACGAGGAAGAGAAACAGAGTATTACCATGTGCGTATATGTGCGCACACTCACACACACACTCACAGCCATGCAAATTATTATTTAGCACAATGTTATTTATGCTATGGCTTTGCTGATGAACTAAACTTGTACAGTGGAATTAAAGAGCATCCACTCCCAATAAGGAGAATTCTTCTTTGTAGAAGAATATTAAATAATATAATTCCACTTTGTTAAAAGACAAAAAGTGGACAGTTACCGAATACACTCCTATTGTGTAAAAACTACAAAGTATCATCTAGTGCTTGTTCCTTACAGAGGAAAAGATTGTCAGAATTTGTAAACAGATAACTTAAAAGTACATATTCTGACTATTTTCTTTCTTTAATGAAAGATACTGGTAATATCCGGCACTGGCTATATGTAGCATTAGAAGCTGAAAAGTCTGCTGTTTAATTTAACCTGGCAAACGTTGATCTGATCTGGAGAGACCATACACTTCAGGAGTGAAAAGTAATTCAAATTCAAGCATCACAAAAGCAGTAGGATTTAATGACTGTATCAAGTAAACCTGACACACAAAGGAGAAAGCAACACCTTTAGAGACTACCATGAGAAAGCAAAGACATTTCCCATATCAATGCAATATAACTATCCATTTTATCTATTAAAATTTTTGTAGTTATTCTATCTTCTAGAAGGTTTGGCTGGCCTGTTGCTGGACTATTTGGCAAAGTATCAAAGGGCTAGAACTAATACTTAAAGCCTTATGAGCTCTGAAGTGCTACAACCACCACCAAGAGGTACTATTACTGTAAAAATGACTTGAAATGGAAGAGTTGACAAAAGAAATGAAACCAGGAGATGAAAAAGAGAGAGGGAGAAAACATTTTACAATATTCTTTTATTTCCTGTAAAATAACGGACAGGAGGAACATTGAATCTAGAGACAGAAAGAGAAACAAAGAAAATAAGTTAATTGGCAAACTTAACAGCTGTAGAAACAGGTAACTGCATGGCTTTGTGCTGGGAAAGGTGAAGGATAGTCTAACAACTGCAGGAAACCACAAAGAGAATGCATCATTACTGCAGTTACACTAGTTACCAGAAGTGACACAAAAGTGGTTGCGCTTTTCTGGGTTGGTTTGTAAACAGCTCTCAGTGGAGTCAGAAAGCAAGAGCTGACTGCACTCGTTAGGTAAAACCAGTGTTATCTCCATGCAGACTGATAATGATAAAGCATGGAATCTGTAACTGCTGTGGTTTCTGTGAGTGTGAGAGTGGGGAAGCAAAAGGGTGAAGTTGTAACAGGGCTCAATTTGCTTGCCAGGGGTAGAAAATGAACTCTCACTCAAGTCCTTGCAAACCAAATTAGGGTGGCACAAGGTGTCAGCAACAATGGGCTATAGGCATGATATCCCACTAAGGAGACAGAAGTGCTAGTTCCTAATGTTGAGCATAAAGAGACTCTATTTGGCCTGAGCTGGTTTTATCAGTGATTATACTATATCTAAAAATTAAATTAAGTTTTACGATTTGTACTGGTAAGAGCATGAACATCCCATAGGGCAGCTCTCAGAAAAAATCTGCTAGGGACTTGCCTGATCCTGGCTGACCAAAACTTTCTTCTTGCTGAGGAGGTGAGCTTAATATAACACTAGATGGATGATAATTGCAGGTAATTCTTACCTACTTTTTGAACTTTACAGCCAATTTGTTTGTGACATGAGGAGCATTTTCTGGTTTAGATTTTAGTGGCTCTTATGTGGATATGGATTTGAGAGAACAAATGAATTAAAAGATGCTAAAAAAAACACACACACACAACGATCTAGCACCAACATGTCTTATCCTGTAGTGCTGTTTTTACCCATTGTCTGATCTCCTCTCACAAGATTTTTTTTTTCCCTCCCATTACGGTTGATCTCCTCTCACAAAAACTTGTTTGTTCCTTTTCTGCCCCTCTTAGGAAAAAATCAAGGGTTACATAATGAAGTTAATCTACAGCAGGTAATTTATTTCTCCAAGGAGACTTTTGTCATTTGTTCTTCATGAAAAAGATCTCAGTGTTTTCTTCAAAGTAGAGAGAAACCTCTCATTTCATGTTTAGGGGATCTTTATATAATATTGGCTATATTTGCTGAGAATAATGAAATTTTGGGGAAGCAGGACACAAATCATTACTGAGGCCATAAGAACTTTAAGATAGGTTTCCCAGTGTTCCTAGCACTGACAACAAGTCTTTCTGCATCTGAAAGAGTTCATTTTATCCATTACTGACAGTCAGTCTGAGAAGGGGAATGGTCATGCAAACTACACTCTAAATCATGACAAAACAGAAGTAGCAAACACTTTGCACCAGGGGCCAGCAGAGAAGATGAGAAGAGAGCTTTCATCAAAAAAAGTTTTTTTTTTTTTGTTTATTTATTTTTTTTCTTTTTTTTTTTTTATATTTTATTTTTTTTTCTTTTTTTTTTTTTTTTTCTTCAGGATTTTTGTCTTTCAGAAGAAACCTGTCTTCAGGTCTCACACTGACAGTGGTGACAGTGGCAGGAGACACCATTTTCTTCACTGGGCCCAGCATGTTACTCAGTATATGCAGGCGTATATCATGGAACTGCCATAAAGTTTATGACACCCCTTAAGCACTTAGGATATGCATTTGCAGTGGCAGAACTAATGCAGACATGCCGTGAAAGGATTTTGTGTCCCCTGGAGTTTGTAGCCATGTCAGCAGCAGTGTAATCCACCAAAAAACACCACATCCCCAAATGCTGTGGCCCTCTGGTGCCTGGCTCAATGCTCACGCATGCTTGTGGATACACTTCTGGTCTCTTTCTTCTGCACATGCTCTCCCTCTTCATTGGTTCACATTTCTAATGCATTCAGACAAAAGGAGCTAGACATGACCAGTTATTAGTATGTGTGCTGAACAAATAGTTATTTAACTGCTGGGCGATGAAGAGCAGAGTTGCACTGCTTGAGACAGTGCTTACCTTAAGAGAGAGGTCTTGCAGAGGGAGAGGCTTCCTGTTGAACCTGATGTGAAAACTGGCATCTTTTTTTCACAACAGACTCACGAAACAAGATTAGACTAATTGATCTGATGCTGGAACAAAAACCATAGGCTTAAAACTGCCGTGAGTATAAGAGAAGTTCTTTATTTCAATAAGTGGTCCTCACACAGAGCTGAGGGGTATCATCTCCCCATAGGGCACACACAGGGGCCAACCCTAATCACATCTACAGGAGACTCTACCCCTCACTCTACTCCTCTGTGGAGGCTGGATATTGAGTTAAGACTCTCCTTTTCTGCTTAAAGAATTTCTCTCCAGTCATTTTTGTGCCAGTGTTGAGGTATCAGATCAATTAGTCTAATCTTATCACATGTGACTGTCATAAAAAGATGCTTATTCCCAGTCCAGTCCCACAATAAGACAGTGTCACATTGTGGACTCTTAGTTTAAAATTGTTAATATTTCTGAGAGAAATCTGATCTTTGACAATATATTGTTTCTTAACATGTTGGCATTACATATTTTCACTTCTGAATGGGTGTACACAAATTTTCAGATTTTACAAATACAGAATTTCCATTTCACTCTACAAGTACGTGTCCACCTTTAAAAGCACCAACTTGTGTGTTTCCATATACAATCAACCAGAGATGTTGTCATCAACTTTGCAACTTCTCTTTTACAGTCAGAGCTGAAATACCAGTGTGTATAGTATAAAATTCTGTTTTTCCATAGGTAATAATCTAATTCCTTACATAAGAAAAAGTACAGACTCTTTTTAAAGTTGAAAACTTAAGCCTTTTTGTTGTATTTGCTTGGGGTCTGATTAGAGTTATTTGAGCCAATGCCTGGGATAACATGTTAACACTTTTTTTTTTTTTTTTTTTTTTTTTTTTTTTTTTTTTTTGTCTCACTGCCAGTTCCTAGCAATTCCACTACGCTGGAGCCTATAGGGAAGAAGGAAAAGGATCCTTTTACACTACACATAATGTAAGGCATTTTTTTCTTTTGGAGACTACAATTTGGCTTGCAGAGAATACAAAGGGTATAAAACAGGACTAAACTGACACCTGTAAGCTTTTAAGATGTTGAACTGAGATACCACATCAACTTCTAATGCTACACAGATTGTATAAGAAACAATCCAGTTCTCAAGCTGATTTAAAGTAGAACTTGTATGACTTCAAGTTGCCATCCTCTTGATCAGCACTTGTACTGTATCAGATGTGATTAATTCATGTTTCAAAAGTGGAAGTAACTCTAAAGACTATTTAATGAAAAGAAAAGTAACTAGTAAAATATGAAACATATGTATATGAACAGCAGGCTTTGGCGTCTCTTGCTTGAAAGAGTGTAGAAGTGTATTATTGCATACACTAATGCCTGAGGCTAATGCAGATGATGATGACTATGCTGTACTCAAAACTCATACCTTGCAGCCTTCACATGTGATGACTCCATAGTGTATTCCAGAGGACTTATCACCACAAATTTTGCATGGTATCACTTCAATTTGCGCTGAAAAATAAGACAAATATTTTGAGTATGTAATTCTATTTCATTTCTTTCTTCCTGAAAGGTCTTAAAAGCTAGAGGTAGACAACAGACAGGCTGTGTCCCCCTCTTTCCTCCCCTGATAACATATAACTGCTTCTTATTGTACTGTATGTTTCTGAATGCTTTGATTTAGAATTTAATTTCTTCACAGAATTTAATTTCTTCACATTATGTAATTTCTACCATACCCCACAAAACTCTTAAACAGTTTGTTATCTCATGATTAGCAAGTTTTTCCTCATATTCCTCTCTTTTGTATTTATTTGTTAATTTCATCTTCATTATTACTAATGACAGTCATTAAGGATCCTAAATAATTATCTAGATTGTTCTTGCTTACGTTTTTCAAATATTCATTTTGCAGAGGTAGAATTACGTGGTATGTTTTGATGCATTTTGCAGAGTAGTAGAGGTGATGAAGTTTTCATATCCTTCAGATTATGGTTTCAAGACACACAAAGATACTGATCCCACTAGCAGAGATAAGTTTGCCAATGATTACTTAACCTCTCCTTCTCTTCAAGCGGTTTGTTTGAGCACCAGCTCAGAGGTAGGCAATACCCAGACTGAGGTTAAATATCCAATAACTCTGTGATGGGAGAGTCATGCACTACCTGAAAGTGTTTGTATATGTCTATCTTTCAGATCCCTTTATAAACCAAATGATTAGGAAATTACTGTCTTCTATGTGTATATCTTTTTCTTTTGGTAACATAGCCATTTACTTCCCTCAACTACTTTGAATTCTGTGTATGTTTCCATTTTCTACATTGTAAGAACACATACTCTGAAATTTAGGGAAGGATTGTACCTTATTCTAGTAAGAAGCATTGAATTGAAATGAAAATGTGATTTTCTTTCCCATTCATTTCTTTTCCTCTGTAGAAGTACGTTTTCTCTGCATTTCTCCTACCACCTGGAACTAGTATCATGCTTGGTAGAGACCAGTACTCCTGGCAGATATTGGTTGTGGTTTAACCCTGGTAAAAAGTCACACCCCACACAACTTCTAGCTCACTCCCCACCGGTGGGATGAGGGAGAGAATTAGAAGGGTGAAAGTGAGAAAACTCATGGCTTGTGGTAAAGACAGTTTATTAGGTAAAACAAAATCTGTATGTGCAAGCAAAGCAAAATAGTTCATTCAGTACTTCACATCCACAAACATTCAGCCATTTTGGGCTGAATGGCATCATTCAACCCTTTCCAGGAAGCATAGATTATTCACCACATGTAACAGTTATTTGGCAAGACAAATGTCATAACTCTGAACATCCTCTTCTCCTACTTCTTTCCCCTCACCTTTTATTGCTGACCATATGATATGGGATGGATCCACTGGTCAGCCGGTGTCAGCTGCCCTCAGTGTGACCCCTCCCAGCTTCTTGCACAGCTGGTGGGGTATCATGAGAAGCAAAGAAGTCCTTGGCTCAGTGTAAGTACTGCTCAGCAACAACTAAAATAGCAGTGTGTTTTCAACACTATTTTCATCACAATTTCAAAACATAGCACAATTCCACCTATTGGCTTCTATAGGCACATCAATGATAGAAGGAAGACCAGGGGAATTGCAGGACCTCTCTGGAAGGAAACAGGAGACCTGGTTACCTGGGAAGGCTGACGTACTCAATGGCTTTTTTGTCTCAGTCTTCACTGGCAAGAGCTCTAGCTACATGGCCCAAGCTCCATAAGGCAAAGTCAGGGACTGGGAAGATGAACCGCCTACTGTAGGAGAAAATCAGGTTCAAGACCAGTGAAGGAACCTGAAGGTGCACAAGGGGGCCTGATGAGATACATCCACAGGTCCTGAGGGAAATAGCAAATATAGTTGCTAAGCCATTGTCCATCATATATGAGAAGCTGTGGCAGTCCGGTGAAGTTCCCATTAACTGGAGGAGGAGAAACATAACCCAGACTTTTAAAAAAAGAAAAAAGGAAGACCCAGGGAACTACAGAACAGTCAGTTTCACCTCTGTGCCTGGCAAGATCATGGAGCAGATCCTCCTGGAAGCTATGTTAAAGCACATGGAAAATAAGTGATTGGTGGCAGCCCACATGGCTTCACTAGGGACAGATTGTGCCTGATAAATCTGGTGGCCTTCTACAACAGGATTACAGTATTGGTGGATAGGAGAAGAGTAACTGACATCAAATACCTTGAATTGTGCAAAGTGTTTGACGCTGACCCCCATAATATCCTTGTCTCTAAATTGGAGAGACATGGATTTGGTGGACGAACCACTCAGTGTGTAAGGAATTGGCTGGATGGCTGCACTGTAAGAGTTGTGGTCAATGGCTCAATGTCGAGGTGAAGATCAGTAATGAGTGGTGTTCCTCAGGGGTTAGTATGGGGATCAGTGTTATTTAACATATTTGTCAGTGACACAGAAAATGGGTTTGAGTGCACAAGAGTGCACTTGAGTACACGAGAGTCTCAGCAAGCTTTCTGAAGACAGCAAGATGTGTGGTGTGGTTGACAAACTGGAGAGAAGGGTTGCTATCCAGAGGGACCTGGACAGGCTTGAGATGTGGGCCCATGAGGACCTCATGAAGTTCAATAAGGCCAAGTGCAAGGTCCTGCACCTAGGCCAGGGCAATCCCAAGCACAAATACAGGCTGGGTAGGGAATGGATTAAAGCAGCCCTGAGAAAGATCTGAGGATGTTGGTCAAAGAGAAGCTCAGCATGTGAGCAAGCAATGTGCACTTGCAGCCCAGAAAGCCAACAGTTTCCTGGCTTCATGAAAAGCAGCGTGGCCAGCATGTTGAGGGAGGTGATTCTCCCCCTCTACTCAGCTCTCATGAGACCCAACCTGGAGCACTGTGTTCAGCTCTGGGGCCCCCATCACAAGAAGGACATGGATCTATTAGAATGAGTCCAGAGGAGGGCCATGAAGATGATCAAGGGGCTGGAGTGCCTCCTACCAAGACAGGCTGAGGGAGTCTGGGTTGTTTAGCCTGGAGAAGAGAAGACTCAGGGAGACAGTACCTAAAGGGGGGGCTAAGGGAAAGCAAGAGAAGGACTCTTTGTCAGGAAGTGTACTGATAGGTCAAGTAATTGTTTTAAACTAAAAAAGGGTAACTTTAGATTAGATAGTAGGAAGAAATTCTTCACTGTAAAGGTAGTGAGGCACTGGAATGGGTCTCCCGGAGAAGCTGTGGATGCCCCATCCCTGGAAATGTTCAAGGTCAGGTTGAATAGAGCTTAGGGCAACCTGGTCTAGTGGAATGTGTCCCTTCCCCTGGCAGGGGGGTTGGAACTACTGGATCTTCAACATCCCTTCCAACCCAAACCATTCTATGATTCTATGATTATAAGATTCCACTATGAAGAAAATTAACTCTATCCCACCCAAACCCAAGACAATATCTTCCATATTTGGGGCAACAGTGGTAACAGTTCTCTGCAACACAAGTCACTCACCAAATACTTGGGCAGCACAACTGAGAGCCTGCATGGTGAGGCTACCCTGAGCACAAAAGTTGCTAGCCCTTAGTATTTTGGATGGATAAATACAGCTCCAAAATGGATTGGAAGTCAGGGAAACAAGTTTATAATTCAGGCCATTTCAAACCTGTTGTCACAAAAAAAGGCTATAAATACTGGAGAAAAACTTATTTAAAATGACTGCATATTTTAAGACAAGCACTAAGCACACTCGTATGGTGAATGTTGGGGTAATGTAATGGCATAGTCTGGATTTTGACCATTTCCAATCTACAGTTATCTTTTATCACTGCTTCCAGGAAACAAGAGTTTCCTAAAAGTTATCTTTCTGCCACCATGAAGCTAAGCAAACAAAACTCAGGGCAGTGTCTTGCAGAGCCACCATACTTCCCACTGAAAGGAATATTGCAACCCCTACTCCATTGTAATTACACGGTAGGGACTTACTAAAGTAAAAACCACAAGGTGAATATTAGTGTGCCTATTCTCTATTAAGTTAGTAACTATTTCCCTGGGACACCATATACAAAATGAGCCGGGAAAAAAGAACATTTATGGATGGTTAAAGAAACTTTGGTTTCCCATTGTGAGTTCACTTTTCTAAGATGCTCTCTCTGATCAATCATGTTTCTAGGCAAGGTGAACACTGGCTTAGGCAAGCAATACAGTTTTTTAAATTGTTTACAAGCTAGGACGGATAGGATTAATTTTACTGTAGAAAAATATTATTTATTGTTAATATGTTTTGGGTGGAAATAACCCAGAAAGAAATCTAGGCTGTCCTTCTACTTAAGAAAGTTCATTTCTTGAAACAAAATTTCCTATGTCATCTACAATTTTGGGACTAGTTTCTGTATCTTGTTTTGCTTTCACAAAACAAGTGATGTAGATTTTCTACCTTCTTAAGAAACTTGCATACGTTAGCCATCCTCCTGGCTTAATAGCCAGATTTAAAAAAAAAAAAAAAAAAAAAGGAAATTCCTTATAGAAATGTAGCTGCAGTTTCTTGGTAATTTTGCCAGGTTGATACTGTTTAAAAATGCTTATGCCTTATCCCCACTGAAGTATTTAAAACATTTAAACATGCACATCAAGGTAGTGCTCTTTGAAAGGCTAGCTGAAGCAATTGCTCACAGGTCTCTGCTTAAAAGTCATGTGGAGGGAGCAAGGCTAGGCCCTGGGACCATGTGCTGCTTATGCTGACAAGCATCAAAGACATATGTCAATGTCACAGGCAGGGACTACTGTGACAATATGAGGAGATCTTCAGGAAAAGTAATGACAAGGGAAGAAAAAAATAAAAACAGCTTGAAGGTAGTTTTAATGTGACTTGCGTATACAGTTTGTAACTGATATAGGAACAGAGACAGAAGAATCGATCCTGTGACACTCATTGCATTAAGCACAGTACTCGTTACCATGAGCAATCAATAATTCCATGCGTGACTTGCAATTATAAGCACTATGCTCATGATAAATATTTCTGGATCAGGTCACTAAATGCTAAGGCTCTGGGTTTCAATTATATGAAATAAATACTACAGGCGTGCAACTCATCAATTAATTCAAACCCTTGTTCAAAACTAACCATTCTCTAAATTAGTAAATACAGGATCTCTAGGAAATTGCTACTATGGCTCCTTAGATAGCTCACAGAGCAGGTAGCATCTTTAGGACACAGAAAGCATTTGAAGAAGTTTGGAAAAATAGACTCTGCTATGGTCTCCTAGGCATTTCTTTTTGTTCATAAGACAGCAGAACAATTTAAGTATTTGTAAGAGAAAACTTGAGTCATTAATTGTACAGGCCAGATGAAAAAGAAGCCACTGTATTCCCTGAAACATCTTGAATTACTGTAATTAACACCCAGTGTACCAGGTTTCTTTTGCAGATTTAATGATTGTCAGGGAGTACTACACCTTTTTCACATCTTGTCTTTGTTCAGATGCCTATAATTTTATGTTGTTTTTCTTCTTCTCTCTCCTCTTAGGCCAACAAACATTTTAGGGAAGTGTATATCTTACTGCTATCTATAGCTACTATAAAATAAACAACTCACTTATGAATTCCTTGCAAGTATAAAATACATTGATTCGGTACTGATTCCTGAACACTGAAGTAAAAATGGAAGGAACTAATAGTGGAGTTGCCATAATGATAACTTTCAGCAGTACAGGAAAGGAATTTATCTTCTACCAACATACTAAAAATGAGGAAACATATAACAGCAAAACTACTTATCTCCAGTTTTAAAGTCCTTCCACTTGCCTTCTTACCCATCAACTTTAATGTGTGTAACAGTAATGGCTCCTGCCTTTTTTTCAAGCTATAATATAGGTCTCAACTGCCCATTTGTTTAATTTTTCAACAAGCATATTCAGTTTTCATCCTGTCTTGAGATGTATCACTCAATAAAATTCTGCAAACCACCATCACCGAAAACATTAATAATGTTTGGATATATGCTGCATTTTGGATGCTACTTATCACCAACAGTAACTTCTCTCATTACCACAGGATCATCCTGCCTCTCTTCAGTATTCATCTCTTACTTTATACAATAGTTTAGGAACTACCTTTAGGTTTATATGGCATCCTACAAATTAGAATGCCACAATGAAAATTAATTAATTACATGACTAGTAACAATAGTCCACAGATGCCCAGTTTACCATCGGGAACCTATTTCATTCCCTCAGGACAACAGGAAGAAAGGTAGAATACTATTAAGGAAGCAAATACTAAATCTTCTCAGACGTTTGAAGTGAACCCTTGGGGAAAATACATATATATATATATATATATACACATATGTACATATATATGTGTATATATATACATATATATATATGTATATATTTATGTGTGTATATATATATACACACATATATGTACTTACAAACATCTTCACTAGTCATTTTCTCCTATGTTGCCCCAAGTTAAAAAGATGCATGGACTTTTTCTTTATCGGCAAAAAAAAAAAAAAAATTCACTGGCAGTAAGTTCATTATTGTAAATGTAGAGCAATTATCAGGTTTCAAGAATAGTTATATTGGTGAAATTAGGAAAAAATCCAGGAGTTGCATGGTTATTTGCTGAATTCCTCTTGAAACAAAGGCAAGAGTCAACAAGACAGTCAATGTGTCCACTGTATATTTCTGAGGACTAGCACTTACATGTATATGTTATCTAACAGTTAAAAGGCAAAACTTGCATTTTACGTAATCTCAGTTTAACATCTGAGAAACTTCATTTAGGAGAGACAGGACTGTAATCTCCCAGACCTGTAGCTTTGGTTCCAAGGGGAAAAAAGACTCAAGCTTTCAATATTTAGTTCTTCATCAAAAGAGTATATTAACATATGCTGGGCATGAACTTTGAAGAGGAAGTCCTCTGTTATTTGTTGATCTAGGAGGGATCACACGTGGGAACATCAAGGCTAATCAGAGAATCAGTATCAAAAAAACCAGCTTCTTCACCTTCCAAGAATTCATAACATCCTTGAACTGGAGTTCTTTGAAAAATACTCTTAAATTGGCCCAGATCACTTTCATATTTGTATCCCTAAGTGATTTCAAATTGAATATATTAATCATTTTCATCTAATGCCAACTCTGCTTTCTTTCATCCTGGCCTCTGTGAGTAAGACAGGTTTTTTCCTTCAGTGTCACCATCAATAAAAATTTCCACTATAGGCTATACTGCCAACTAGAACTTGGTACCTTCTTTGCTATTGATTTAGATATTCTGTGGTGACAGCAAGACTTCAGGTGCTTTGCATTTGTTTTTAATAATCTGAAAACATGCAGCTGAAGATACTGGCTACATTTTTCCAGCCTCTGCCATACCTCATACAGTGAGAGCTACACCATTAGCAATATCTATGCAAGCTAATTAATGCTAGCTAATGTTAATTAATGTGTCTGAAGTTACGTGTATGTTGTCAGTCCTACCCAAAATGATCCATTAGAGTAAGGAGATATGGTGGAATTGACCCAGGAAAATACCTGCTTTATAAAATCTTAGAAGTTTTACACAGTGGTACACACAACACTGGTTACGGGTCTGGACCCTGTACTTAGATCTACAAAGGCTGTCAGGTCCACTCTGCACAGTGCATTACGGCAAAGCTGATCATTACCAAATATGCCAGCTATTAGTATGTGTGCTGAACAAATAGTTATTTAACTGCTGGGCGATGAAGAGCAGAGTTGCACTGCTTGAGACAGTGCTTACCTTAAGAGAGAAGTCTTGCAGAGGGAGAGGCTTCCTGTTGAACCTGATGTGAAAACTGGCATCTTTTTTTCACAACAGACTCACGAAACAAGATTAGACTAATTGATCTGATGCTGGAACAAAAACCATAGGCTTAAAACTGCCGTGAGTATAAGAGAAGTTCTTTATTTCAATAAGTGGTCCTCACACAGAGCTGAGGGGTATCATCTCCCCATAGGGCACACACAGGGGCCAACCCTAATCACATCTACAGGAGACTCTACCCCTCTCTCCTACTGCTCATGTGCAAATTCTCCAGAAGCAGTCATTCTTTATCTATATGACTCACTGGACACACACAGTAGATTTGATCTGCACTTGTTTTGTAACAACTTGTCATGAATTTCAAGGAAAGTGGTAGTCCTGGCTGTTAGATATTGAGAAAACTGATAGATCATCATTTGAAATAGCAGAGTGATAGATTACTGTTAAAAAGATTGTTTTTCCCATAAATCCACACAATTGTCATGACTGATTTATTTCATGATCTTGCACTCTCAGTTGAAGTTTTTTTAGCTTATAATCAATGTCACTCGGAAGGTTTTTTGGTGACACATTTTCTTTCCTCCTTTCTCTTTAATGATTTCCCAGGGAGGAAAAAAAAAAAAAAAAAAGCACTGAATTGTGTCAGCTCCTTTTACAGATCAGCTCTGCTCTTTATCACATGACTATTCTAAAGACTACTGGAAAACAAAGACTTAAAAGATCTCTCTCTTTTTTTTTTTTTTTTTTTTTTTTTTTTTTTTTCAGTGAAAAAAGTAACAGGAAGTTAGAATGTGCAGCCTTATTGGATGCATTTATTTTTATTTCATTTTATTGTGTAGAAAAGGTCAGTATGAAACCTTAGAATTAGGCATTACAATGTCTGTAGACTGTTATTTCAAAGTTTCAGAATAATATGCTATATATTAGCCTTTTTAAAGGTTTCATATATGAAAGAAATATGTTTATATCTGCACTGTAGATACATACTTAGGGAGACTTTTTGTATTTGCTTCTACCATGGTCATAATAATGATTACAGAGCATTGTAACATAGACAGATAAAATAATAGAAGTTTAAATGATTATGAGTGCTTCAGAGTTAAAGGCAATTTCCAGACTGCTTATATAATCTGATCTTTTTGTATTTTTTTTTTTGTTAGTTTGTTCCAAAACACCAGTTTTGGAACAAACCTGGAAACAATGGTCTCCACTGTTTTTTTGTCTTTACATTCAGAGGAGAAGATGAAATTATAGAAAAAGAAAAAAAAAAAAAGAGAGAGAGAACAGTAGGACAACATTTTCTCATCACATTAAGAACAGAAATTAAAAAAAATACAAGTTTTTGTTAAAATATCTTCTATTTCCTTTATTGAGTATAACTGCAATAGATCTAGCAGTTCTATTTAAGAATTTATGAATAGTAATTAGTTGCTATGTTTGTGATTGTTCAAGTAAATAGATGAGATTTTCAGGTAGATGTGTTATCTTTTATTACACCAAATGGTGCATTCTTTTTAAAAATAAATGATTTTGGGCTCCTAGCTTTTTATCTCACGTGAGATAGGAGCAAAGGACTTTAGGTTTAAAAAAGGTTAAGAATAATTGCTCAGAGCTGAATTCCATTATGCTAATCAATTAGAAAAGCTGCAAGATTTGCAAAGTTGGATGATTCTCTGAGGAGCAAAGGTGGCTGTGATGAAGAGAACCATAAGGGTCTTAATAGCGCTAACACAATGTCATGATACAATTGATATGCACTTATTTTGGATTTCCTTTATTTTTTTTCCTGCAAAATTGTTTATTTTAATGACATAAATGCATACAGTAAATTAACAAAAAATTTTAGACTTCCATGGCATTATTACAAGATAGTGGCAGAGATGCTATTTCCTGGATTTCAAATAAAACCTTTTTTTTTGTTATTATTATTTATTTCATATATTTATTTATTTATTTTCCCCAAGAATGGCAGCCTGGCATGCAATGAAATGCCAAAAGGTTTGGAAGATGCCAAAGGCACAGAAATTCTCACCTAGCAGCTTGTTTGCTTCTTTATTTTGGGGAAGACAAGGTGGTCAGAGCAAGTGGGAAGCACACGGCTGTCTGGGCCTTTTGTGGAATGGTTCACAAGCTAGGAGGCAGCAGAAGGGAAGCAGACCTGCTTGTATCCTCTGCAGGGTAGTGATGGCTAACACAAGCCAAATACAGTCTAGTGTCCAGATGTGAAAATAAGAAAATCAGAGGCTATGGTTCTGCTGGAGGCTGTGGCTCAAAGCCTGAGCTCTAAAAGGCTATGCTCAAAGAGATCACAAAGGGTCAAAGGATCAGTAAACTTTGAAAACCACTTAGTGCTCTTAGTGCACAGCAGCATGTTCATAGCCTCTCAACATGGGCATTTCTATATTAATATATGTACTCTTTATCCTAGTAACTCATATGCATGGAAATTATACATGTAACTTCAAAGAATGATGCTACAGTAAAACAAGTTACCACACAACAAAAAAAAGTTGCCAACCAAAAATTTGGACTCCTTAGGTGAGTTTGAACAGAGATATTTAATTAAATTCTCAGAGCCTTATCCTGGGCCCTGTAAAGAGCTCAGAAACTTGCCTTATTCACAAGAAAAGATTTAAGTGTATAATAAATGCAGAATTATTACAGTACAGTTTATACTTCCCTCAAAGACTCAAGCAATGGTTCTGCTGATACTGCACACTTTCCCTAAAGAGATTATTATGGTAATCCCAAATATTATACTACCCAAGGTATCTTACGTTTGAGCTCATCAGATCCTATGTTCTACAAATAATCTCTAGCAGCTTTAGACAGTGTTTATATAAGCTGGTGAGGATGACTATTTGAGCAGTGATGACCATGTTTTTCTATGCAATTCTCTACACAGAAAATGTGCACTTGTTCAAAAAATAGTGGCCTATACAGAAAATACACTGCATATGCAAAGTTATTTCCTGTGAGAAGCACACTTTTACTCTGCCAACTATTTGTCATAATTGGTAGATATTTGACTTATATGCTTTATAATAGCACAGCCATTTAATGGGATCAGTTCTTTTCCCTCCTTACTTGTCTTTACTTAGAAAGCTACTGAGTGTGCCCAGTGTTTCTGAATGACTGTTTTGTAACAGACACCATTCCATTTTTTTTTTCCTCTCTTGAATAAGTAGATCAATGGACTTTGCAAGTGGAGAGCCAGATGGTATGGTAAATATTTATGGTCAGTTTCACCTTCTGAGAATGAGCTGAAATTGTCATGTAGTACTCAACACCTCAGTTAGATATGTTAGATATGAAAAGATCATCTTTGTGCAGGTACAAAGCCTTGTAGCACAGAAGTGTTGCAAGGAACGGTCTCTGAAGGTCTTCTGTGTTAAGGATGTGGGATCACACATGACTTTACACCCAGCCAGTCTTACTGCTTGCTAGAGTAGGAAAATGAACTGAAATCTTATTTCAATTTGCAGTGGAAGGCAAGGCATAGTGCTTATTCTCTACACCGTTATTTTGTTCAAACATCCCAAGTTTCCCACACTTTCCGTCAAACCACAATCCAGAACGTGATGCCTAGCAAAAACATCAGCAGAAAGGAGGACCACTGTACAGTCCGACAGAAGCAACTGGCACTCAGCAATTTCAGTATTCATGACTCAGGTGCCACTCAACAGAGCCTGAAGGCAGCCTCTGTATAAATGGAGGTTTCAAGTATAATCTTATTGAACTCCTCCTCTACAACTGCTTATTTTCTGAACAGCTTCCCAAGCACTTGCACTGGTAAGGGAAAAAAACCTGTAGCAGCACCAAGGATAGAGAGTGAAATAATCCAATGTAGTGTGAATAATTAAGGATTTAAGAGGTTTCTTCAATCTGTAGATGAACGTAAAATAGAGTTGCTGGAACTACAAAGAGTTCAGGTTTGGAGAAATTGCCAGCTGGGTCAGAACTGTCTTCTATCATCCCACCTCTTGAGTATTCTATTTCTGATATTTTTATTTCATGCAAAAATTGTCTGAAAACTATGGAAGACTCAGGGAAATTAAAGTTTTTTTTTTCTTTTCTTTTTTTTTTCCTTTTTTTTTTTTTTTTTCTTTTATACGCATATAAGATAACAGAATAGAATCAGACAGTATCATATCTTCTGGAAATTAGTAAGTTTTACACCCCTAGAAATAAATAAAATTAAAAATACAATAGAAACACAAAAATTTCTATGTGATACTTAGAACAGAAAAGAACTTTAACTTCATATAAGTACACAAACTCACCATTCAGATAACTGGGTATTTATGTTTTAAATTTTTGTATTTTTTGAACATTAAATTATATTCAAATTATGTTGAATGTTCAAACATACTGACTTTTTTTGAGGTCTCAGGTATGGTCTACCTTTTATAAACAAAATATTGGAAGAGGTAGGAAGGGACTTTAGATTTAAAAATCTCCAAACCTAACACATACCCAACAAAAATAACTACTGTCATTGCTAAGTTTTCATACGAAAATGCCATGTTTAAAATGCCAGCACTAAAAGGAACAAAAAAACACTTCAAAGTCAAGAAAAGTACATGAAGTAATGTACATAGAAAGTTCCATAATTTTGTATCCTGTATGCACTTTATTTTTTTTTCCCTAACCATTATTACAGTTACCTTAAATATTATCTCTGAGGACACTGTATCCAAAGATGACATTTTACTTAACAAGTTATGAAAATGTGACTTAAAATGATTTAAACACATTTTTGAAGTACAATCAGTGGTTACTAATGGCTTTTGCAAACTCTGGAAAACATTACTTTCATAGAATCATAGAATTTTTCCAACATTTTTTTCTCTTCTACATATGAGAAGATACAGAAAAAAACTTTCACATCTAACAATGATATATTACATACCATAAATATTCCACTATGGAAATCACACGAAATATTTCTTTTGCTTTATTAATTACCCTAATACCTTATCTCTTAAACTAGAATAACTGATGATGTATACTGTAGCACTTTAACTAGCTAAATACCCCTTTCTTTGAGCAATTTTAATTAGTCTGCCTTAATGTCTGCAAAATTATTGAAATATTTAACTTTGTTCAGTGATCATCTGCTCAATGTTCCCCAAATATACTCTTCAATATGAATTTTTGTAGTCATATCACTGATTGTTGCAAACAAATGTCATGATTACATTACTGGATATTTAATTCTCATTGTTTTCTTCTATAAAATATTGAAAATTAAGCATGTAAGGTAGCCCAACACTAACCAGCAAAGAAGTACACAAACTGGGTAGTTCTGAACACGTACATTTCATTACAGCAAAGTGAAAGGACCTTCAAGAAGTCCTGTACAGAGAATATCAATCACAACAGAGTGTGGACTATAAACCAAGGTGTGAGAATGGCAAAACAGAATGAAAGGGAGAATAATTGGTTATTTTGCACCTTGAATAATAAGATTTTTGCCAATATCCTTTTTTTTTTTTTTTTTTTCCTCTGCCCTATTTCCTGAAAAGAAGTCCTATTTCCTGAAAAGATTTTTGTTCCTGGAATCTCTGTCATTCTATTTGTCCATTACTATTAAAAATATTTAATTATACTGTTTTCTGTCTGCCTTATACAAGATACCTTCAAGAAAATTTTATCTGATTTCACTGTTACAATCATATACTTTGATTAACAACACTTTGGTGAACCACAGAGTATGATGCAACTTAAGAAACAAAAACATTTTAGTAAGTTAAATGTATTGTACATTTGTAGTCCCAAGAAACCACTAATTAATGCAGCTTTTCATGTTCAATGTTTTAGAGCTTAAAACATCTTGCCAAAATAGCAATTGTAAAGCTCAATGAAAAGTTGAGAAGGAAAAATACATAACCATAGTTTATGTCTTTATATTTGTTAATGAGGATGATTCAGTAGCAAAAGTTGTCTTAAAAATGGAAGAGTTGCTTTTTTTTTTTTTCCCTCTCTCTCTCTCTTTCTCTCCTTTTTTTTTTTTTTTTTTTTTTTTTTTTTTTCCTTCCTCTCTTTTAAGACAGAAAATCATCAGGCTGTCTGCCCAAGGGATGGGGAAATGTGATTCTGCTGTTAAAGATTTTGATTCTGAGTAGTACTAAGTAAATTTGAAGTAATTCAACACACTCAAGTAGAATTACAGCAGTGTAGCAAAAAAAGGAGATCTAACTTGCACCGTCTGGGACTTTATGTAACTATCATCACAGTCAAAGGAATAATTTCCCACCCGCTTTCCTGAATCACTTTCCTCATACTACTCTCCCCCATATATTAGGCACAATATAACTCCTACAAAGCAAAATGACAAGAGACATAGACAACAACAAGCAAACAATAGAAGTGATTTCAGTCTGGAATATCTCAGAAATCCTCCCTATATTCTCTTCTTGGTGTTTCTTGAATTTGATCACATTTTTGATCATCACTATGGATTTTCACTTTTACACATTTTTATTTAAAATCTTTGCCCTATCTTTTGAAAAGAAATCAAATCAGCTGGAGATATTCTTGGATTTGCATCTGTTGCGGTCTGAAAAATGTTATACTTCCCAACTGTCTACTTCCTAACTTAATCTGTCATTTTTTTACACAGTGGGAAGAATTAATCTTTAGTAAAACTCCAAGAGGAGTTGTCTCAAAGATAGATTTGGTACAGTATGATTAACATTTCCCTTTTTATTCTTCATGGGAATACCTCATATAGTTAAGGAAAGGAAGAAAAAAAATATTTGGACTCACCAGTTGCATCGTTTTTTATTCTGGGTTGAATATCACACATTTTGTTGTAAATAAATAAGACTGCTAGGTGCAGAACAGTATTCTCTCTACCAGTCTACTTATTCACACTTACACCTGTGCTGTTGCAAAAGTAGAGTCTTAACAGACTGTGTTAACAAGATTAAATGGAAGAAGTGATAAAGGCATAGACTGTTCCATTTCATTAAGAAAGGGAGGAAGACTGCTTGAGGAACTATGTAATGAAATATATATATATTTTTTTCTGATGCTATCTGCGCATAAAATACATTTCTTATTCCAGCCTAATCATTTAATAATAATATTTATTTTCTAGAAATTCTGAAAATAAATCTTAACCTTCCTTTCGATCAGTTGTTTTTGTTTCATCTGCATATAAGAAATAGAGAATTAAAATAGTCGGTGTACGATGCCAAATTATAACAGATAAAAAAGCTGTCTTGTGAAATAATACCTGTATCATACGAGCAAGTATCCAGAGATAAAAAGTTAATTTGCTCAGTGTTTTTAGACTACATGTGATGTACCTGACTAAACTGAACCCATTGGACACCCTTTACATTGAAGTAATATCAACTGAATATCCCAGTTGACCTTGATTTGTACAGTTAATAAGTACTGAGGAAATTTAGGGGTAAAACTCCTGTTATTACCCTAGGAGTTCTAGGGGTCTGAAACTCCTGCTTATATTATAAATCCACTAATAAAGTTGCTAAGCCTGGAACAACACTTTTCTTTTTCTAGGCTACCATATGGTCCTTTGCCTGGGATCATGTCCTGCTTCACAGGTTATACATGTGAGGACATGCAGTGCCTGTCATGTACCAAGCACAAAGTAGACAAACACAAAACACTGCAAGCTTTACACAGGTTTTCTGTCAAAAAGAAAGCAAAGAAAAACAAGACATAAAATGAGAGCACTTTTACAAGACAGCTAATACATTAAACACAGTACCTCTTACTAATTCGCTTTTCCCTTGGGAGTCTTTGTGGGTTCTCTGTGCTCAGAAAGAATTCTCCTCACTTGCCCATTATACATTCCCAAGGTTTTTTTTTTGTTTGTTTTGTTTTGTTTTCTTTCCAGGGAGGGTTCTGTCAGTTTACTTCATTTCAAGGTAAACTTTCCCTGCTAAATAATTTTCTCATGTCTTAACCTTTTGCAAAAAGTACTTGTTGGAATAAGAGATGATTCAGATTTTAACAATTCTGTTCTACTAGCTCTGCATATTCATTCTCTTGGAATTTGTGCCAAAGATAAAACAGACAGGACTTCATTTTCAAGATGCAATAAGGCTGCCACATACAGAAGATTGTTAATCCTACCTACTATTGAAAAAAGTTGTTCAAATTGCCACCATCTCAGATGCTTTGCTATGAATGCTTGTTCTGATTAGATACAACACTTGAGGAATGTTCAAGAAAAGAAACTGATGCATGGGGAAATACTAGGGGAGAGTTCCAAAGTTTATCAAAATAGGGATAATTATTGAAGATTAGGTAAAGTACAGAAAACAAACAAATACATGAGCTGGGAAAAAGCAGCCTGAAAAAATATTTTTCCAACAATGAGGAAAAAATTCTTTGAAGGATAATAAGAAACAGGATGAGTTAATTACTTATAATAACTCATTTAAATCTGCATAAACATTACACAGCTATTTTTTTTTCATAACTGTTCCTAGGACCAGTCACGTAGGCTACACGTGATGCTGTGGGATTATAATCTTAAATAAGGTCCCAAACTTTTGGCCTGCTGCATTTTAGATGAATAAAAATTCCCTGGCTTGCTAAAAGAATAGGAATTGCCCTCTCTCTATTATTTCATAAATGGAAGCCTTTGATGTTATGGGGCATAATTTTTCTTGACTGGATAAATAATTGGTGTATAATTTTCCTCCTGTTGCAACAGCATTTCATTCTGCTGAAGTAGTGATTGCCTAACAAGATTTCTAAGTCTCAATGTTTCATAATATATTACAGTTCCCTATTAGACACACCACTTTCAGATAAAAAAACATGGATCAAAGAAATGGCCAAAAGAAATGAACAACATTGAAGTTTTTTTTTTTTTTTAATTCTCTCTCTAATTTGTGTAACTGAAAATTGGTTCTGCCTGAGTCAGAAAGAAACCAATACATTGTTGCTGAATATTACAAACCTTTCTGATGCAGGAATTAAGGTCAAATTGGTACTGAGAAACGACTCCAGACACAATGGTTTTCAAATTATGAATTATCACTTGACTACCAGCCTAATAAATCACCCTATATGTCTTGTTAGGTGTGTTCTGCCTCCACCAACGTTGGAGGAGGCAGAATTTAGACTCAGAAGTCCTAATTACCAGAAGTATAAATGGTAATATTTAAACTCTTACAAAAAGTATAATGATACAACATTGTTTTCAATTCTAAATTTGCATACCTAGAGATGTATCTCACTGACTCACAGCTGAAAAAAATGATATCAAGGAACAACTACAAAAGCTGAATAAATATGAAATAAAAACTACTCATTTATAGCATAGAGTACTGTGAAGTCAGATATCCATGCATTGCTAGTTGTGTTTTGACCAGAAAGTTTTTTTACATGCTGGCTTAACAGATTGAACCAATAAACAAGCTGAATAAAAGGGCTGTCAGGTACTTAGCCTTTTTTATTTTTATTTTTATTTTCATTTTTTTTTAACTGTTTCAACTTCAACAGATCATGAAAAGGCCTTATTTACATATTTATGAAAAATGTTGCATCTGTTTTTTTCTGCCTGATGACATTAAACAGAAAAAGGAATCTTTTCATGTGATATGTATTTTCAAGATAAAGAAAGGTAGGAATCTGACACCAATTGATGTTATAAAATATAACCTTATTCCTTAATGTCCTGACAGTTAATTCTCTCAGTCTAATTTGCTGAGTAGTTTCTAGCATATTATAACAAACACAATCACAGGATTAGGTATATAAAGGCAACCTAGAAAGAAAATAAACCATAAAAGTTGGTGCACAGACACTCACTAATGTACTACAGTAGAAAACAAACAAGCAAACAAAAAATCTGCTCCTGAGAGATGTAGGTATTCAAATGAAAATAGGCAATCGATTGGATATTACGTTTTTTTCTAAAGACTACAAATACTTGAGGACACAATCTGCAGGAGACATCCTCGGGAAATTGATAGCTGAGGGAGTCCTTCAGCTGTTGTACATGAAATCTATTCTAAGGGACAGCCCTGGTCAAAATTATTTGGTTAGACTAAGCACGGTCTGGCCATCATTTCAGGACAAATGTGAAGATTACCAAGGAAGACTACCAAGTGAATCCAAGTTGGATTCACTTCCATCCAGCCACTTTACTCTTGCTAAGAACAGGCACAAGATGCTTCCACAGACAATTACATTCTTCTCTTGCTCCAGATCTGTTCTGTTTATTTTTTTTTCCTCCTCTATTTATTTATTTATAAATCAAAAAGCATCCAGCTATCTGGGGAGCAAAGGAAATGACAAGAATGTGTGTGTGTATGTACAAGACTGTACTGGTTCTTCGGAACCTCATTTGGTGTGAACTGGTGCAGGGCTGCTGAAGTCAGTGAAGCTGTGCCAGATTAACTGCAGGTCAGGTCTTCTTTCTCATTTATTCCTACATTACACTGCAGTTTAAAAATGAAGGAAGACAGTGTTATTAAAGAGGCTATAAATTACTGTAGTGCTCTCTTGAAGGCTGCAGCCCCCTGGTCTTAACTTCCAGAGCCAGAGGAAATTGAACAGATGCTTCTGGGTTGTGGCCCTGCACAATTTCAAAGAAGGAGCTTATGCTCTTTCATTGTAGGAAGTAGGTATTGTCCCTGGGGAATGTGATCAGATGAGCCTGCCACTTGCTCTCTTTTGCTTTGTATATTCTTCAGCCTTGCAAGCTCTGATCCACCTTGCAAATGCCCTTTTGGATGTTGGCCTTCCTCTCTTGTGGATACAGAACAGAAAGAATATTCTTGCTGCATCCTGAAGTCTTGTGATCTGTAAATCTAAGTCTCCACAGCCCTGGGGACATTTCAACAATGTGAATCAAGTTCTATTCCACTTGCAAGCTAAAGATACAAAAATGGTGATGCTACCTCCTGGTTTAAAGAAAAATCAATACAATTGTATAGAGAATCCAGTTCCTTTAATCAGGGCATATATGGGGGAACCACAGCAAAGGGCTTAGCACAAGCAATAGGTGGAAGGGTTTTTTAATAGACTTTTTCTTTTTTTTTTTTTTTTTTCTATTTTGTTTTCCCAGAGCCAGTGAAGAGTAACTCCACTAGACTGGGTGAAGGGGAAGAGAAGGGAATGACAGAGAGCATGCCATAAAAGGTATATTAGTACACTGTGCAGAGCATTTTAGTACCAGGACTTCAGAAATGATAACAGAAGCTATACCTTTAAGTGCAGAAGAAAAGGATCTTTGGAGAGCATTATAACATTAGGGCGACAGACTTCCTCTGTTGGTTTGAACTCAAATGGCTTTGAAATACACTGAATGGGTCTTAAGAACTGAGAAGTATAAGATTATCCATAGAAAATTTGAAGAAAATCACAGACATGTAAGAAATAGCATGTCTAAGAAACTGAAAATACCGCCCTCAGATTTTTAGCTTGTCTATTATTAAATTTCACTGTGAAAACTTGCAGTGTCCAGCTGACTTCTCCGGCATGATGATGATGATGATGATGATTATTATTTTATTATTATTATTATTTTTTTTTTGTCTGACCACTTCTCATTTTACCTTCCAGGGAGTGACCTGCTCATCTTGACAAAAGGTCTGTTCCCAGAAATGCATGCAACATCTCTTTGAAACATGTAAAGAGGGATTTAAGGCTAAATCCATTCAGAAGCAAATCAGGTATGTTAGACTTTAACACAAACCACCTTTGTGGTTCACAAACCACCTAGTAATACTATCAAAAAATCACTATTGGAAACTACAGATTTTGGAATTGGAAAGCTCACACATTACATCTCGTGTATCATTCTCACACTATTGGATTTAGTGTTGGAGTGAATTGCTTGTCATCAGCTATTATCTGAAAATATGGGTCTGTTCTGATGCCTGTGGAACTACTGATTTCTTTTATTATATTTTTTATTTTTTCCACAGGACCATATTTATAGAGGTACTATTTCCAGTGGGACTGTGAGTATCTATTCCATGAAGATGTACCTAAAATGTCTCTTTTGGAAGCAAAGTACCACCAGTACTCCTCTGTAATGCTATACACAGACCTGTGCAATCAAATCAGCCTCCACAATATTGTTGATCTAGTATCAATGCCTCACCACTGGGTGACTAAGTTGTCTTCAAATGAAATCTGCAGCAAGACTAGGCTTACTGTCTGTCAAGAAAACCATTCTGTTCCAATATACCCATTAAGTTTATGTAGAAATGCAGTATTCTTCTGTAACAGTAGAGCGATTAGACATTTATTACTGCTGGAGATCATCAGAACAAGCACCACAGTTCATATGGGTTTGCCTATAAGCAGAGCACTCTCTTCCATTCTACACCCAATATGTAATGAATTGCGACACTTCTGGAGAAGGCGCTAGCACCCTTCACATTCACACACATTCTCAAAGACTTGAAGCACTGAATAGATTCAGCCCATGGCTTATGCTCCACTCTTCTCTGATTCCCCAATTTACCAATATTTTTCCTATGATTAGAAATGCCAACAAATATCCTCTTAATTTTGAGTCACCTTCTGAAAAGTAGGAATATTTGATGGTTGCTCTAATGCTGAACCCATTGATCTATATTATTCAATTTTTTCCTTGAGTATGGATTGCACAATCTGGTTATCAAAAATTGATTTATTTACCTGCATTCGGTGAATAAGTACTTGTCCCAGGTTTTGGCCATGTACAGAAATGATTTTATTACAATGGCTGCACAAGAAACCCTTGCACTTCTCCCCATACAACAAAGCATAATTCCATATTTAAGGATATATATTATTGCCTCTCCTTTGCATTCAGTGTGACTCTAATAATCCTGTCTGTTGTTTCATCATGTCTCTTCTTCCCCTAGATTGACATATTTCTGACTGCTCTCAACCTTCCTCAGGATCCTGGGGGCTGATGGATATCAAAAAAGAAGAGTCCAGGCTGTACAAAGTTAAAACAAAACAAAACAAAAACAAACAAACAAAAAAAAACCCTTACCTCGGTGGATTTTACTGACCATACATACACAAGTTTCACAGAGAAGATATCAGTTGAACTGCTGTGCAAGCATGGAATGAGGACAGGAAAAATGTTACCATATCATATATATTTGCTGTTAAGGTTCAACAGACTTGACAAGAAGCAAAGTTTGTCTCCTTATGGCTGTCATAAACTTGTGAAGCTTTATCTATTTACTTGAGTCTTTGTGCCTCTATGAGAAAACAAAACAAAACAAAACAGCTTTCTGAAACAATGGAACCATCGTTTCCAGCTTCAGAGACTGTATAAAGGATGTGGTCTGACTTGTTAATTAAAACTGCAGTTTACATGAGCCTGTGTCTCTCAAGAAAAGCAGAGAGAAATCATATAAGGTGTTTGTTTCTCACTTTCAGGAATGAGAAAATTGCTTTCTTCAGTTCTGTTTAACCCAGCAGAACCAGAAACCCAAACATTTTTCTACAGTTACTGCCTTGGTCTGTTACAAAAGTAGACCTTACATTTTTAAAATAAAAAACAAAACATAATGATTTAAGTAAGTTTTGTAATTATGTAAGTTATAAGAGGAAATATTTTCAAGTTTTTCATGTCTAATATAGGTCTTAGTCTTCAATACTTTAAGCAAAGTATGAACTGAAACTTCTTGATTTTACTCCTATAAATCACTCTGACCACTCTCTGCCTCCTGTAACTTACTACACTTTAAACTTTCTGGATTACACTCTATAATGTCCGGTTGTCAACCTAATAAGACAGGACTATTTATCCACCAGTGACCGCAATCACCTTCAGTAAGTTAGTGAAGCCAGAGGAAACATACATAGTTCAGTTTGAAGTCTCTGTATATCCTCTTTAATATAAGAAAAAAATAAAATATCTCAAACATTACTGCTTTGTATCTATCAGCAAAGGGTATTTGACTGGCAGCAATGTTGCCTTTGAAGTGTGCTTATATCACATCCCTTCAACTTATCAAGCCCAAATATTGGAAACAGTGTAGTGAGATGACAAACACAGAAGAATTATTTCAGTGGGGATCTTGAACCTCTCATGAATTTGTGCTACATCCAGCTGGGGGAAGAAAGGGGATTTTGTGCTTTACATTAAACTCAAATAAGCTTTCACAAATGGGAAGATTGCATGCCATGTTATAAGGTCAGTCACAAAGAAAGCTTTGCTGCTGGGTTTCTAATCTTGATTCTTGTGCTCATTAATAATACACAATACAACATCAAACCTTTCTAAAACAACAAGCCCAGAACTTTGCTTTAATACCTCTGTCAGCAATTCTCTTTTGCACTCCTGAAGATGTGGATTGTGCTTTTGACAGAAAGAACGAGTGCTTTTAAGTCACTCTTCTAAACACTACCACAGGCTTCTGTTTCCAAGTACAGCATGTGAATAATAGATGTGCAGGCCAACAATTTAAATAAGAATAAAAATAATAAGAAGAATTATTAACTAAGAGTCATGTCTGTTGCAGGAAAAAGAAGTAACAAGGTAACCATGCACCAGCTAAGCATGTAAACATGTGCTGTGCTGTTATTTGGATTATCACATACAATAGGACCTCCAAGTGCATGATAAAGCTTGAAAGACCTCCAGGATGGCATGGAATGGAGTGTAGAGAAACTGCAGACATTATAACAGCTTTGTTCTGAGCAGTGACATGAAAACATATTCCTCTACACTGAAATGTATTAGGGCCACATCCAAAAAAAAAAAAAAAAAAAGGAATGGAGACTCATAAATTTTTGGTTTTGCTTTGACACTTGATTTTGAGAGCAGTTTGATTCAAAGTACAATTAGTAAACCTGTGTGGAGTGACTAAACTCTTCTGAAGGATATGGATATAGGTAGTCCAGTAATTTGCTGTTGGCCCGGTCTGTTTGTGGATTGGTCACACACAAAATTTGTAGTAGACAAGGTAAGTTATCTTAGGTGCCTTGGATAACCTATTCAGGGAAGTTTTAATTTTGAAAATTTACCAAACTTCCTTCTAACTAATCAAATCAACTTCAAATTAAATCTAATCAATGAAACTGTACTAGTAGCATTGTAATATAGGCAATGCAGTGAATCAGCTATTCTGGCACAATCATTTGACATAACAAATGTAAACATTTTTCTTATATGATTTTTGCTTCCCCATCCCTCTGATTTTTTATTTTTATTTTTATTATTTTTATTTTCCCAACAAAAAATTAATGAACATAGCTGAAAATTCATTAGGGCTAAATACAGTATAACCTCTTCACCATAACTGTACGAATCCTTCCTTAAAAAAAAAGGGGGGGGGGGGGGGGGGGGGGAAGGAAGAGAACCTGTTTTTATACCTTGTATACCTGTTTACCTGTTCATATGCACCTCTCAGTACCTGTGAGTGACAACCATCACAGAAATGTGGTTATGTTTGAGACAGAGTACAATAGCTTTTAAGCCTTGAAGAGCAGTGAACAATAGAAGAAATGTGAAATTTCTAGCCAGGCAGAACTTTGGGGGACAATTGGTTAATTACAGAAATCTGCCTGGCATAGGATTGATTTGTCAGAGCCTGTTCTCAAGCCACAGTAAGAGCCCTCAGTAAGACCTCCTCACCCCTTTGAGCAGCTGACAGAGCCTATCACCATCTATGAGATAAAAAGAGCAATACCAAATGAATCATGGGTATAGTTTCTGACACACCAGTGAAATACTAAATCTTTCTCAAAAGCCTTTCATATGGTTTCTCTTCCAAAAGAAACAGGAACAAGCTTTAAGGAGAGAAGAGGCTACCAGTAGAAGAGTGGCATTGGTGGAATTTTTTTTGTCATCATCATAGTGCTGTGTCATTGAGTTGGATATGCTGTTCTTGCATTAAAAAAAAAAAAAAAAAAAAAGATATAGCCTTTCATGAAAACAATAAAATGATTAGATGCAAATTTGGTAACTCCTCATGAAGTATGATAGCTGATGAAATCTAAGAATCTAGTTAGAAAATCACAATCAAAAATGCGTTGCAATACTTAATTCTGATATTGTCTAGACAAGAAAAGTCTACTTTTGTAACTGAGAGTGAAAGATTTTCCACTCTAGTTTCTGTGACTGAGAAAATTTGCTTGAAAAAGTTAAAGGAAAGGTACAGCAGAACAATCTTATTTATTAAAGTTAAATATGAAGATACTGCCCGTTGTATTTTTAAATGCTGAAGGACAGTCATATTATAGCCATCAGAAATGGCACTACTATTAAAAATGTTTTAATTGTATGGTATATTCAGGTCTGCTAATAATGATCTTTTCATCCATTTTTCTTTTCTCTAGAAATGCTCTTTCTGTAGGGGGAAAGTGTATATCTTTATACTATCTGCCCCTTTGCACAGTTCTCATGTATAATGCAATTACTATGATTTTCTGCACCTCAAAAGTGCAGCCATTTCCCATAACTACACAGACAGAAAGAAAATGACCCAAATTCAAATTACTGTACAAAAGAGAGACCTTACTAACATGGCTTTTATTACTTAAGATGACAGTGAATAACTACAGATAGCACCAGTATTTTTCAATTCAGGTGGTTATCCACTCAATTATTAACGAGCCCTACCTCATGTTCCCTTGGACACTAATGACTTCTGATCATCTGACTCAGAAGAGCTGAGCAAAACTGTTATATTGGTCCCACCAAGAATTACCTAGATAGGTAAAGGGAAAACAATATGCTAGGAATATATGTCATAAGTGCAACCCATATTAGCGTATTTCTATTCAGCATATTTTAAGTTCTTAGATCCAAGAAGACAAAACAAACAAGTCCTGCAGCGTTTGAAGCCTTTCCTCTTATGCTCTTAGAAATTAGTGCTAAGCAAATCTGGCATTCAGACAGAAATGTTTTGCTTTGCAGAACAATACTGGAAAAAACATTATTAAAAATGTCAGGAAAACTGTTATATCTGCTAAAAATTATAGACATAAAAAAAAAAAAAAAGAGAGAGAAAAGAAAAGCAATTCAAACCAGATGTTTTCAATATGTCTACCTGAAACCTTTTATAACAAAGTTCCCTCTCCACATCATCGATCTAAAGCTTTAATTGGCAGACAGTAAAGTCTGATGGCAAAATAATGGTCTTTTAAATACCTGGGAATGAAAAGCAAATTAAGTTAGCACAGTGTAAGAGGCAAGTAATTACATAATGTCAATCCTGTTTTATACAGTTCAGTCTTTAAACAACATGCAAAGAAAAGACATGTCTGGTAGAAAATATGAATCTTCTTACTTCAAGTGACTCATGTGCTCTTTTCCCAATACAAAGTTAGGGATATTAAGCATAACAGCAGGCTCTTTGCTTAAGGGTTTCTCAAATGCTGCTGCTAACACTGCTAGTTTGTGACTCTAAAATTTTCTCTCTCTCTTGTCAAATCCGAATGTCAGTCACTAGCTATGAGAATACAAATCTTCATTGGGCAACTTTCAAAATGGTCCTCTCCGCAGAAAGGATATCTATAAGCTTAGTAAAACAAAACAAAACAAAACAAAAACAAACAAAAAATACATTAAAAGTAGAGCTAAATTTAAAAGACGGATTGAAATCTCAAGCAGTTTCATACCCTCACTGAGATAACAATCAATAATTTACTAAAATAAAATAACATAATATAATAAAATAAATCACTGATAACAAACAAAAAAAGTGGAATTTAAATGGCTCATGTCACAGCTCTACACAGATTCTAAACTTGTTTCCTGCATCTCTTGTTCTTGTAGCACCACTTGCTCATATACCCCATATATCATTTCAGCAGGATTTGACGTAACAGATTCAACATCAGAGAAGACATCTAGAAAAGGGGGCAAGGACAGGCAGGAAGCCAGAACTCAGTGCTAAATATTGACTAATTTTTCTAAGTAAGAAGACTGTAAGATTTCCAGTAAACCCATTAGTTTAACCTTGAGTATTTCACTTTTACAAATATTTACCTTAAATTTTCTCAGGTGTAATGTTTGCACTGCAAAAATCATTTGTCTGCATTCGATGTAGGAAAGAGAAGACAATCCTGGTCCAAGCAGTATATTCACTTGAGCAAATTTTGATTACGTGTGAAGACAGGATCTCAAGATCCTCTGCATAAGTGACACACTAAACATACTTTTGGTAGTATCACAGACAATGAGATGATGAAGAAGGCAATACTCACTTGGAATTGAGAACAGCTATTACGATCATGGTTTCCTTTTATTATATAGGCCTCCACTGTTACTCCTAGCAGGGTGCATGCAATTAAATAACTGTGTGGCACTGAATATCTCAAAAGATGACAACCTTTAACAGCTTGATTTCCTCCAAAAAGGTATAGAATGCATGTTTTTGCAATGTAGGTCTATGGAGAATTTGATCTTCTGTCATGGTACCTACAGGTGGCTAGAGGACAACGTTTGGGTTAGAGTACTTCATTTTCCTTTTCTTTCTTCTCTTGCTGATTTCAGAACAAATAAATTAAGCACTGTTGCTTGCTGCTCAGTCTCCTTTCCCACAAGCCAGCTTACAATGTCCTTCTGCTAGCCTCCCATTACTTTTAAGTCCTTATCATATGTTCAAATCCTACTTCTCATCTCCTTACCTGAAAGGTCTCATGGACTTAAAACAGACATACATAAAAATACACTTCCTGTGCTTTCTGTCCAACAGAAACTGGACGTGAGAATTCTTTCTTTCAAATCCCTCTTTCTTCCCTGGAGCCAGAACAAAATAACAGGACACCCTCTCAGTCTGTTTCACCACTGACCTCCTCTGACTAAATATACTATGCGTAATTTTGAAAGTGGATTGTAAGTATCTACTGCAGGTGTCAACTATTTCTACTGCCTCTTCAACACTATGCTGATGACTCATACTTGCTCACCTGCCCTATACACTGGTCACTCACTGCAAGTATGCTCCTTTACATGTGGAATTTTTCCTGCAAAGCTTTTAACTCTTTAAAAATTCCCAACAATGGCAATTATTTTGTTCTTAACAAGTGACTGCAGTGTGCATCTCTTGCAATACAGAAGTATCTCAGAAAAGTCCTCTGCAAACCTTTTCAGGTTATTTTATTTTATTATTTTATATGTATATAATATATATATATATATATATATATATTTTTTTTTTTTTGCATACAAGGCCACTACTAGTCAGGAGAGGCTCATGATATAAACCACCATAATAGAGTTCCCTTAGTCTCTGAATATCATTTGCTTTGAATTAAAAACTGTTGATGAAAGTCACATATAAATTAAACAATCGCATATAAACTGAGCAATAAAGATGTAAATGTCAAATGCTGTGAAAGACAATTTTAACAAATCGCCTGGAAAGAAGCATCTGTTGCATAGATTTAAATGAAAGGTTAACAAGGGATTTTGAGATAACAATCAAGTTGTGATTGCTAATAATTTTTTTTTGACCTTAAGTACTTTAAAGGGTATCTTTTTCAAAGCTAATACATTACTTAATCTCTTTTCTTCGTTGAAACTTCAACACAACGTGAATCAATTAATAGAATAACCATTTTCTAGAAGAGAACTACTTTTCTGTGGTATTTAAATAGCAATTACTGACATATTCAAGAATATCCTGACTCATAAGTAGCTAAAACTGTCATGCAATGACTCAAAAGTATTTCAACTGTGTGTACGTCCCCAGAGGTTAAAAACAATGAGAAATATAAACAAATTTGTTGCATGTTTACTACCAGAGATCCTCTCCGGTGAGTGAGAAATATTTTCCTCAAATGAAACCACTCAAACACAAAAAGCAAAACAAAACAAATAAAGCTAATCATAAAGTTTAATATAATCAGGGGCCACTGGATGTCTCAGATGAATCTGAGAAAAACAATTTTAAAAAGTAAATTTATATAACTCTTTTGAATTTATATAAGATTACATAGAATAATTCATTATATAGTATTATATTTTGTTTTCACTTGCCTTTATTTTTATGACTAACCTTAACTACCTACAGCCATTAAATATCCATGTTAACTGCAATATATATAAATGATTTAACCACCAAATATGGTACACAAATTGTAGCTGACACTGCTGAAAGAAATAATGTTACGATAGAGTAGCCTGCTCCAGAATCAGAAACAATAGATAATACAGTTAGATAAGGGACATGAAGAAACAAATTTCAAAAAATACCAGTGAATTATTACAAAACCCTAAGTCTTGTAAGCAAACATTTTCCTATGACTCCTCACTCATTTTGAGAATGATTGTTTCAAGTGATGGCATTTCACTCTTGAAGCGTATTGTTTTAATATAAGACCCATACATGTTTCTTCTCATAAAGGCATTTGGACTATAGGCAAAGAAGCATACACAGACCTAGTTCTGATGGTGGTTATTGTTGTTGTTATTATTATTATTATTATTATTATTATTAATCATTATTAATCATCAATCATTATTAATCAATTGTTATTAATTAATTATTAATTGTTGTTGTTTCAGCATTTGATATCTCCTTCTTCATTGAAAGAGTTCTTGGCACCTTCAAATTTACTTTATAGAGCAATCTAAATAAAATATACTTTAACTATTTATTTTAGTTAAATTTTGTTCCTGGGGCTGCCTAATTTTTCATTACTTAGGAGTGCAGATTAAGTTACAATTTTGCTGTGGATGGTAAAATGTTTAAAACCTACTAATAGTTTTAGGACATCACTTTTAAAAGTGACACTGAGCTTTTGAATGACTGGAGATCTACTTGCCATTTCAGTGGGCACTAGTTACAACATTAGTAGTCACAAACTCATTTTTGGTTTAGTGGTACAAATAAACTGATACCAAAAAATGATTACATATTTACAAAGTTATTTTAAAGAATCTGAGTTGATAATCTTAACTCCTTTTGGAAATCAGTAGCACTTAAAACCTCAATTTCCTCAATTATTTTTGAAAATGGAACCAAGAACTTAAAGACCTACAACACCTACCTCCTTGAAAACCGTGATTTAAAGACACGTGAATTTGTTTCTGCTACTAAATCTGTATATTTGTATTATGGTTGGAAGAGAATTGAACTTGGTTCTAAAGGTCTAATCAAACACTAAGACCGTCTGTAGACAGAAAGATGACTTCCATGGTACACAATAATAACAACAACAACAACAACAACAACAATAATAATAGAGGAAAATGAACAAATTCTGACTCTCTTCCATACTCCAGCAGTTTCTAGGTGTTTGTTTACTATAAGAAACCTGTTCTGGAGCCAGAAACAATAAATTTTCTTTAAGAAAAAGAGCAAGTGTTTATGGATCTGAACATAGAATCAGCAAAAAAACGGAGATGCTGGCACTCTATTTTACCAAACAGATGGGTTCAAGATTGTGGCACACTTTCAGGGTAAGTATTTCTTGTTGCCTAAGGGATTGGTATTTGAATGCACATCTTTTTTGTAAATTACTTAACATGCTCCAGCAAAGTCTAAAATGAGATTCCCATCTTACTCAGAGCCTAACTGTCTAATGTTCTGGAGATGAAGATGTTTTATTCTATTCCAGGATATGGGAATTTTTCTGTATGTCAAGAGTTCCATGTGTAAAAACCACTGAGTGCAGGAGCATAATTATTTAGTTTGAGCAAACAACAACTTACATAAGGAGAATTCACTTCAGAAGACACAAAACAGGACTCTGCTAGCATGGATTATACTGGTCCCATGTGCAGAGAGGTTTTATATGCCTTTCAGTTTAGGTAGAATAGAAACCAAGTTTTGGAGCCACTCCTATCTTCCCTCCCTGGCTAAGAAATTTGTAATTTGAATTCAGATTTCCTTGGACTGCACTTCTTAATTTTTAATGTTTAGCACAAAGACTTTTTGTTTTGTTTTGAAACAAACATTGTTAATCTTAGCCATTTCCAGTTCATAGTGAACCTGTTCATGCAGAGATTTGGGAAAATAAATAACTAGAAATTTCTAAATTGCCCCTGTCATCATTAAGCAGGGGTTCAAAGAAGTTGAGGTTTTTGAGCTCTTCTTAAAATGAGAATTCAGAAAAAAAAAAAAAAAAAAAAAGAAGGATACATTACCTGTAGATCAGAAAAATGTCTGTTGGTAGAGGGAGGACTAATTTTTATTTTAGTGACAATGTTGACACAAGAAGAAAGATTTCACCAAGATCTCTCCCAAGAAAATGTTTTATTGAAGCATATTTCTTCCATTTAATCCTGCTGAATTTTTCATTAATCTCCAAATGATGCCCTGAGTTTGGTTGTTTCTTTAACATACACTCCATTAACCAAGGAGTCTTCGAGCTTCTTGGTTTACAGGTAAGCTTATCAGCTGCTATAGCTGTATGTGAGCTGTATCCCTCTTTGGCCAGGTGTCCATGGCTAAATTGGGAAGCTTAGCACAGCTAGTAGCAACAACCCCGAGAAATCCTTCTGTGAGATGTGTGGAACAATCTTATTTGTGCCTGCAAATCTCTGGCAGCTTAGTTGTACAGGTGCTACCAGAAAGCTAACTCCATGTCTTTTGCTGCTATTTCTATTTATTTTTTTCAGTCACAGAGAATTCTTTCAGAAAAACAAGAGAGGTGTGGAATATAAAAGGAAAAGCAAAATATCAGAAATAGTGTAAGGTTGAAAGCCACATCCCGCTTAGCTGAGTGTAACATAGCTTGTCCTGAGGTACTGAGAATATTTACCCCTGGTACTTTATATATCTATTGATGGGGCTATATGAAAAAATGCAGAATGAATTGCATCCAAAATTCTGTCTTCTCTTTTCCGATTTTTTTTTTTTACAGAATGTTTTATCTTGTAAATTATTTTAATTTAATGTTATTTATTTATTTATCCTAATTACAGGTCCTGAGAATTTAGCCTGGGGCCTTAAAATCCAGGTAAGTCTTTCTTGTTCTACAACTAAGGTAATAAGCGTTATCTGGGAAAATAACCTTCATTTCTTCACTGTCTCCAGGTTTGTCTTCAGTGACACAAAAAGTGAAAATTGTGACTCTGAGTTGCTATATTTATTGGAGATTTAACAATCAGCCTGATGATGTATAAAACCAAACAGAGCATAGTTCACTGTCTCTCATCTGTTTTGGCTCTTATAAGTGTAGCAACAGTATAAAGAATTAAATCCAATTAAATAAAATATTCCTTTTTGACTAAAGTGACTATAAAATTTGAATGCACAATAGAGTCAGAAAGTTTCATTAGAAAGATTCCACTGTAATGCAAACAAACAAACAAATAATTAAGAATTTATTAAAAACTGAGAAATGAAAATTCAGAATACATGTACCTCTCAGCACTTTAAAATGTTTACCCAGCTACATACAGATCTAGATAAACTGTTCTGAAGTAACAAAAAGCAACTTTTTTTTTTTTTTTTTCTTAAACTATATGCCTCCTTAATACTATTACTATAAAACATTGGTCAAATATTTTGATCACAAGTGACTAATGGCTGTCACTCACTGTTTACTTTGTATTTTGTCGTTGTTGTTGTTGCCCCTTTCCTTTAAGGAGGATTCAAGATCTGTTTAAGATCCAGAATTGCACACTAGATTTCAGGCCCAGGCTTCATTTGAGCAGTACAACCCTGTTACAGTTTACACAGTATCACTTTGGGCAATACAACTGAAAGCTGATATTAGCTGATCAGGTATAAATGATTTGCAAGGTTGGATAGTCCTCATGGCAGGGTAGTCTTCCACTACTGTTTCTTCTCCCGTTTCTAGAGTTTCAGTTCCTAAAGCTATTTTAGAGTGCCCTTATATATGGGGATGTAACAGCAGACCTATTTTAAATTTTTGGCTATTAGCATACAGCTAATACGCTAATGCACATGAATTCAAAATGTTTACAGCACCTCCTCAATCTGCCTAATAATTTCTCACAAACACATTTCTGTGCTTGTGTACTTCAAATATATAACATTTGCTACTTCTTCAAATGCATTGGTAATAAGAAGCTGTCAGTCTACATAGGATTGTATATATTTTTCAGCCAACCTGGACATACAAATACAAAATTCAGTGCTCCAAGTCATAATACTGCTTTCTGACAAAGTATTCTGGACATGTAAATGAATGAATGACTTACATTCATGTCTATTATCATCACTGACAGATATAGTACAGCTAAAATTTAAGAGCTAATTCAACCAATGTGCAATGTGGGTAAGCTATGCAAATTGTACACATTATGCCTTGCTCAGTTGGCACACAAGAAATTTCTGTTTCTGATGTACCTTAAATCTGCATCAAGGGGTACAACTCATGTTGCTTCAAAAATCCTATGTGTAAAATTCTCAATTAGATAAAAACCAAGCTTAATACACAGTAATTTGTGATTACAGAATGCATGAAAGGAACACAAAAAGTGGAGGTGAAGCATATATCACATATGACTTGCGAACAAGTTTACATTATCTGAAGCTTGTGAAGTCATAATAATGTAATGTATTTCTACTTAACTTTAACTATCCACTTTGTTGATTGAAGATTTATCAGCACTATATGATGGAAAAAATTGAAATGACGTGTTGTCAACTTAAGGACTATTTGTTTGAGCCAAGAACTGACAAAGGTTCAAATGTTCATAGCTGTGTTCTTACATATTGATCTACAAGAATAAAATAGTGAGTATGGTCTTTATGATGATTTTGAAATTTATAATTAGTGTATTTGGACAATCACTTGCCACTGGTATTGTTAAGGGATGAAGCAGATTTAACACTTATCATGGTACTGGATGATAAACATTAGCATCACATGCAAAGAAATATCTCTCTCAACAAATGCAATATTTTTATAACTTTATATCATAGCATAAGCTTCGCAGTGAGTAGTGTCCATGAAAAAATAGAAGGAACAGCACTTTGTAAATGTTCAGCCATTTGAGTTTTTCTTATTCAGAACAACAGAACAAAGAGAAATACCACTGGTAACTGGAAACAAAAGTCAAATGGAGTTGGAGTGGTTTGCTCAATACCAGAATGCTTAGATGAAGAGTAAATGAATATATATATATATATATACATATATATTTCCACAAGGAATGTATACCTAATATTTACAAGGAGCTATCCAGCATTGGACCAATATAGAAAACTGACCATTAAGGAACAAATCCACAAAAAGTATGGAAAATGGACCTTACGGGAACAAATCTATTTATCTGATATAGGATTGTGTAACTGGTGTTGATATTATCCTAATCTGGCAAGAAAGAGTTTCAGAATCATGTATATATATATAGGTATTATATATAGAATTATGTATATATATGCATATATATATATATATCAATAAAAGAGAGCTGACATGAAACCATTCTGGTTGCAGTTTGATGCAATTTAACCAATTTCATGAAAACAATTGCTTACATAGAATCATAGAATCATTAAGATTGGAAAAGACCTCCAAGATCATCTGGTCCAACCGTCCCCCTCCATCAGTATTACCCACTAAACCATGTTCCTGCCTGGCTTATTAAGATGTTTTAAATATCTGCCCTTAAAGACAACATTTAGAAACAAATTACTTTCCCAAAGAGTTAGTGATTAAAGCCAAAACTTGAATTAAGCAAGGGAATATGTATGGAGTAATGAGCCATTCAGCTTGAATGAAGACATCACAAGAGAACCTGACCATTAGTAAACGGACACAGTTATACTGTCTTTTGTCCTCCAAGTATTCAACACTAGTCTTTACGTATCTTTGCTTTTTATTTTAAAAAAGGCGAAAGCAATAATGTCAGCACTCATGAAAACAAACAAACACCTTAAAAACAAACAAACAAACAAACAAACATCCTAGAACATGTTTATATGAAATAAAATCTGGACACATTCCAGACCATTCCTCAGAAGAACCTGGCCCAAAGGGAAATGGAGTGATTGATCTGAAACAGCAAATAAGAGAAAATGGTAATTAAAAGGATCACTGAATAAAATAAGTTTATGGTACAGAGAGGTGTTGACTGGTTTGTGTTAATAACAAACCTGACACAGGCCACGGCTTGTTGATATGGTGTTACAAAGACACAAGTGAGATATTTTAGGTTTTTATTTTTCCTCCAGCCAGAAGAATGGCAAGGACAGACTCTCTAGTGGTATTTAGACACAATATTTAGAAATTTTGAAATAACCAGAAAATTTGTAGCAGCCAAACAGCAGAGGACAGATATATATATATAATTTTTTTTGTTGTTGTTCTGTGTTTTACAAAGAACCTCCTAATATGGTACATTGAAAGCAGATGATTCTCAGTGCTAAACTTTCCATTTTAAATTCTTTGCTATTGTATCCAAATAATGAAATCATCATTTAGTTTTGCATTATTTTTGTATCAAATCTTTTTTTGATTAAATATGTATTCCATACTGAAATATCCTTTCAAAAGGAGCTCAAAAGTTATGCAGGTTTTGGAAAATAATCCAGTAGAGGAGGACAGAATGCTGCAAAATCCACAGTGATTTTACAGTAAACAGAGTAAAAGAACAATCTCAATAATAATAAAAAAGACCTTCAATTTGCACACAAATAAACAATATCTTACCATTTAAAAAAAGACAATATATATAGTTTGTGATATTTCAGTCCTATTAAAATGAGCTATAACAGAGGCTTTCTTTCAATGAAACAGAAAGGCTAAAGAAAAATGATTTGAGAAAAGGCTCATTTTATTCTAGTTTGATATAACCTTCACATCATTTTACACTGATTAGTGCAGATGACTGTTGTGAATAATGAGACTGTTACAGAAATTGCAAGTTGCTATTAAAATGCAACATAAATTCAGCTATTGATACATTAAGATAATATATATTAATAACATTAATATATATTAATATTATCTTAACAATAAAAATGTGTCACAAACTCTTCCTCAAGGAGCTAGACAAAACATATTTCAGTACTAAGCAGATAAAAATGTGTATTTCAATATAAATATTGAAACATTATATTGAAACATATATTTCAATATAATGGTAATGACTAGCTCTGAGAGAGAAAAACATAGCTTAGACAAGGTTTAGTATGGAGGAGAATACATATTTATAAATGAGAAAAGCAGTTAAACTTACAGTTACATGCACTCCTCCTCAGAAAGGCTTATAAGAATAGCTTCAGTTTTAAACTTCAGTGTCAAAGCTGCATTTTTAGGGTATTTTATAGTTTAACAATATTAAAAATGCATAGTTATCTTTAAAAGTATATAGCAAAGAAAAATCTTGTCCACTGACAGCAGCATGGCTTGGGAGCATGTTCATTTTCCATGATGTTTCTTTACCCCACTGCAAAACCAAAGTGGTGATGGAAGTCAAATACAAGTCACAAGTGAGCTTGGCTGACAGCCTTACACATTTTTAAATTTCCTTTGAATTGCCAGAACTCCAGGGAGAGAAATACAGCAAATGTGAATGAAATGATAACTACAGTGAGTATATTCCTGACTAGTTGTGTAATCTGGCACATTTAGATAACATTACAGGACTGTGTTATTCAAGTGGTCTCTGTTAATTAATGTTCAGACTTTGACAATGTGTGCTCTAACCCACAATGTTTTAGCAACTATAAGCACTAGGCAAGAATAAATGCAAAACCTGTTCAAATCAAGGAGTTCTTTAATAGAGTACCTTCACGTCCATCTCCAGAGGCATATACCTCATATAATCCAATCTAGCAATCCAGGAATTTAGAGGACAGATCTGGATAATTTGTTGGTGTCTTGTTTTCACTTTCTAACTTTCAAAATGATAGAAGGTACAGAAAAGAAGTTCCTGAGAGAAGAGTGAGGCCTCAGGTCCTCAGGCCTCAGGTCCTTCAGTATCATGCCTGTCCTGAGCACTTACATGAGTTCTCAGGTAAGTTCTCAAAGCTGACCCCTAGTGTTCCCAAAATGCATATATACAAGCAATGGGCAGAGAGCCAAAGCTCAGTGAAACAGCTCATGTATCACTGTTAGACAATGAAATAACCAGGGGGTCAAATGAAATTCATTTAAAGCATTCTGTTATTTGTCTGACAGCCAGTATTAGCATGCTGCAAAAGAAAGAGCTGCAGTTTGCAAACAATTCACTGAAAAGAAGGTTACATGAAAAAAAGAAAAAGAAAAGATATATCTTTAAATATATAATTATACAAATACACACATATCCACATATATAAATATACATATACTTCACATAAGGTCTTCAGCCATTTGACTTGGTAATACCAAGGCAGCTTCCTGACAGTAATAATGCTAACCAAATTCCCTCCTGCACACATTCCTGAGGTTCCGAAGGGTGGGGAGCAGAGGACATCTTCAGACTCTCCTTTAGGAGAAAAGGATAAAAAATTGATTTTTTTTTGGTTTTCTGGCTGCAACAGAACATCACCAAAAATAGTTTCAGGTCCATTCCTGTTTTCAAAAAACTCAAATATCCTCTTTTTTCCCTGACAAATAAATAAATAAATAAATAAAAAATCATAAATATCAAAATGCACTTCATTGCACTTCATTTACTTTTGGAGCTATTTAAAAAACTCCAAAACAGAAATATTCTTTCCAGATGTAGATTGAAATGTATCCTTTGCTTGACGATTTATTGTAATTTCTTCATGTAAAAAGTAAGCCATTATTTTCTACATTTCTCAGTATATATGTATATATTTTTTTAATTTTATTTCAGCCAATTTTTGTCTTCACTTACAAGTAAATTTGTTTTCTTTGCTCTGCATGGCAGATCTGCCTACAGTGTTCTTCTAATATGAACTCGGCTCTCAGCTATGTTATTCATTCATGGATAAATGTTATTCTCATGTGTTTAAGCAACATTTTCTCCTTTATATTTTCTTCCAGTGAAAATAATCACTACTGCTTCGCAGGATATAAATATTTTCTTTATAACTACAGTGTGAATATGAAGCTGTTTTTAATCTTTGTGTCAGTGAATTTCTGCTTAGCAACCACAAAGATTTTTTTTTTCCTCAATACAGTGAATGATTACTGTCTTCACATGGGATAGCAAGGGAGCACCAGTTTTGATGGTGTAGATATAAATGTCTATAAATTGTCCATACCTTTTGTAATTGTTTTTAAGTGAGTCCACTTAAAAGCACTGAAATTTGGTGAAATAATTGAGTTACCTTATTAAAGGATTTCCTCTGATTGGTTCAGAACTCACAACGGTAGTTACATGAATCACTGTGAGACCAAAATATGGCCATCATTATTGCATATTGTTCATCTATTTCAAAGCAGTTGCATGGAAGGTGGAGAACGTATAGTTCTGTGCAATGTTAATAGTGAGGTTAGAGCTGCCTTATCCTCCCCTCATTTCATAAATGTGTGCCAAGTATTGTAATAAAAAATAATCTATAGATACTCTACTCCTTAGCATTCTTTCCCTTGCTACAGGGTAATTCCTGCCGTTCTTAATCTTCTGTACACAACAAATCTTAGTGGTGTTGGCTACTCTTGCCAGTGTTAATATACAAAACTTCAGCTTGCCTCTGCAAAAGCTCCCTAAAAATAACATTGTGAAGTTCCACATGAATTTATTCTCAGAACGACCAATCAAAATGTACTTGGTGAAAGGAGAGAGTTAATTTGCCACTGTCAGATCTGCAAATTAAAAAATCCAAGTAGTGATATCTTTATCAATGACATGGACAGTGTGAACAAGTGCACCCACAGCAGGTTTGCAGATGACACCAAGCTGAGTGGTGCGGTTGATACAATAGAAGGAAGGGATGCCATCCAAAGGGTCCTGGACAGGCTGGAGAAGTGAGCCCACATGAACCTAATGAGGATCAACAACTCCAAGTCCAGGGTGCTGCACCTGGGCTGGGGCAATCCCGGACATGAGTACAGACTGGGAGAAGAACTCATTAAGAGCAGCTCTGCAGAGAGGGTGGATGAAAAGCTTGACATGAGCCAACAGTGTGCGCTTGCAGGCCAACTGCATCCTGGGCTGGATCAACAGAGGAGTGGCCAGCAGGTACAGGGAGGTTATTGTGCCCTTCTACTCTGCCCTTGTGAGGCCCCACTGGAGCACAGAATACAGGTCTGGGGACCCCAGAACAAGAAGGATATGGAGCTGTTAGAATGGGTCCAGAGGAGGGCCACAAAGATGATCTAGGGGCCGAAGCACCTCTCCTGTGAAGAAAAGTTGAGAGAGCTGGGGCTGTTCAGCCTGGAGAAGAGAAGGCTCCAGGGTGACCTCATTGTGGTTTTTCAGTACCTTAGGGACTCTTATAAAAAGATGGAGACCGACTCTTATCAATCAGATAATTATAGGACAAGGAGGAATAGTTTTAAACTAAAAGAGAGGAGATTTAGACTAGAGGTTAGGAGGAAATTCTTCACTCAGATGGTGGTGAGGCATGGGAAGGAGTTACCCAGAGAAGCTGTGGATGCCCCATCCCTGGAGGTGTTCAAGACCAGGTTGGATGAGGCCCTTGGAAACCTGGTCTAGCAGGTGGCATCTCTGCCCATGGCAGGGGGTTTGGAAGTAGTTGATCTTTAAGGTTGCTTCCAACCTAAGCCATTCTATGATCCTATGATGAAGTCCCATTAGTTTCTTTTTGTCTCTTTTACCTGAAATAGTGCTTTTAAAACGGGATCTTTTAAAGCTCTGGTGATGTCCTTTGTTACAGTCCCTTCCCTATCCCTCTCTCTCCAACATGAAATTCCTGATACTTACGTATGCAACACACAGAGATCACTTGTCCTTTAGTTTCCTGAATCAGCCATATACTATGAGGGTCTAATTTATCCTGATAGCAATAGCAGGCTTGACCTGCAGTGAATCAAAAATATAGCCATCAGTTGTATAACAGGACACACTGCTTTCACTCAGACAGATGAAAAGTGGCTAGAGCTTGGTAAACAATTCTGCTCAAGCTGTGTCTGGGCAGCTATCAAAATGAAACCAATGAAGAATATTTTTTTCTTCAGTTGAGAAACAGTGCTATGATGTCACTGAACGTTAACAAACTGCTTAGCTTTTAAAAAAATATACTATGGACATCTTGTGAAATCCAGTAACAACATCAGCAACCAGAATAGACTTTTCTACGTGTCTTCAATCCTAGCTAGAAGATTAATTTTTTTTCTTTTTTTTTCTTTTTTTTTCCCTCCAGTATGTCCAAAGCTTATGGGCAAGCCATGATAGCTGCTCATTTTCATATCAGTCACATACATCAGATGTGTGTTTGATTTCTACTTTATTCACGGTGTCTCATTTATAAAGAGTGTGTTTTTAAATATGAAGGTGTAAATACACATCGATATATCTGTAAATCACTGTGACTACATATTCAAATCTGGCAATCATCTATGTAAAAACAATTATTTCTTACCGCAATTTAGATTTATGCCACCAAGTTTTCAGAATAATTGTGTAGATTGAAATTAGGCAACAGGTTTGATTCTTTCTTATAAATTAGGCAGATTCCTATAGGTTTATATTGGCCAAGTTCTGATTTGAGATCAATATGAAAAGTCTTCATTGAAATCTCATGGAAAGGATTCTTGTTTCAATTAGATCAAATAAAAGGGTAGTGGGATACAAAAGGATTTATGTCTACCTGACACTGTATTGTCTTTGACCACTTTTATTACTCTTTGTAAAGGATGACTTCACTGTCAAAATAAAACAACACTTTTATTTCAGGAATGTTATAAGCTGCTATCAGGTGATAAAAAAACAAAATAAAATCCCCAGACAATGAATCTACTTTGTTCTGAACTGACCTAGTAACCCAACCTAGTTAATTAACACCTTAATAAACTAAATTCAATGAAGGCTAACTTAAATATAAAGAACTCAACAAACAAACAAAGAAAGAAATCCAAACAAGGAAAAAATTTAAGAAAACAGCCGGAAGAAGGGATGATAATGATCTGGAATATTTCAAGTTCTTGTTGATATTGGAATATGTAAAAAGACAAAGAAACAAAAATACAAGCCTGGAACTGAGTCAGTCCAATATTACATTACAGCACTAATCAGTTATTTCTTACAGTGGAAAGATCCAAAAACCTACACCTCAGAAAGATCAGAAAATCATGCAGCTCGCTTTTGAACATATGTGAATGCATTTTTATTATCTGAATAAAATGATCTAAGAACAATTCAGTGACCAACACAGATAAATTTAAGAACAGTTCAAAACATCCAGGGCTTACTGCCATTCTGGAAAATAAATACACACAGACTCACTGTCTAATTTGTAAGATAGAGTGAACCTTGAGTATTCATATTATTTGTACTATTAATATTTTATCAGTGATAAATTTTAATAACTCCTGGAGAAACAGCATCACTGAACACTTACCAGAGGGTGGGCTCAGTCATGCCTACACTAGTAGACAAATGGGGTCAAGCTGCCATTCCAGATTTAATCACATTCTGCTTCTTCAAATCTTAGATTCAGTCTCCAAGAAGCTGCTTAACTTGCCTTCTTTCCAACCAGAGGAAGAACAGTCTTTGAAAAGTTTGGTAAAACTGAATTAGAGAGGTATGTTTGCCTAAACACCTCTTTCCTGACTGTAATATACTGTCAGTATAGGACTCTCTGGTTTCATCCCTAGCAGTGCTTGCAAAGTATTTGGGGTTGCTTTGCAATTGCTTTACTTTTTTTTTTTTTTCTTTTCAAACTTTTCAGTAATCTGATGTATTACACTTTGAAGACCCGGAAGAGGCACTGAAACTGTTGTGTTCTTCCCAATATCAGATAAAGAAGTGGACATACAAAAATGTAGAAGAGAAAGCATCTGTAATCTCTCTGTCATTCTAACACTGGATTTGGATACAAGATAATAGCCAGAGTCTTTAAAGCACATGGCAGAGCCTGATAAATGAGGAGCAGATTCTAATATGACCTACTGCACAGGCCCTGCACAATCATCATGCATTAACAAGCCCAGGAGTTCTCTTGTACCTGTGGTCAAATTCTACTTTGCCTACCTAATTTTTCTACATCTCAGTATATTGCTTCAGCTTCAAATGCTTTGAGAGGGTATCCTGTAGTAGCTTCCCTCCAGAACCCATGCCCTGCTGGCCTTGTGGCCTGTAGCCTCAGTGTCAGTCAGAAACATCCCTTTGCTTTGTTGCAGGCTTAGATGGATGCAACCATGAAAAGTAAAATTAGAGTAGCTGTCATCAGCAGAGATAAGATAAATCTTTTGACCGATAAATTTAAAATGCCGCCACAGCTTCCCATTCACTGTGTTCTTATATCAAAGGTTTTACTGATCTTGCAGAAACACATGTGGAAAAGCAGCCTTATTTTTTTTTTTTTTTTTTTTTTTTCTGTACAGAGGAATAGGTCACATAACTAACATGAACAGATTAAGTTCCTAAAATATTTAACAGTGAAGTCAGCAATTTAAAATTCCATTTTGGACTCTGAACTAAGGCTGAATCAATGACTTCCCTCAGAGACTGGTCATAATAAAGAAACTTTTCAAAAACATTTTCAGTTTAACAGGATATTACACTCTCACAGATAGTTTCTCACTTCTACCTCATAATGAGGAAACCTACTACCTTGAATTTTTTTTACACTAGCCATCAATTTATTACCAACATTTTGGGTAGAGTGAAGAAAAGTGGAGAAGGAAGAATGATTAACTGGCTTGTGTCTAGTCATCCAAGTACAGCACATACCCATTTTAATTTCAGATAAAAAAAGAAAAATTGCTTTATTAAGGGTACTCACATTGCTATCTACCTAAAATCAGGTTAATTACGGGTCAGTACAAGAGGATTTTACCCTGAGAAAAATCTTCAGTAATTCTCTTACCTCCGTCAATGGCTCCAATATGCTTACCAAGCTAGGAGTTTCCACCTCCTAACCATGGGTCTGCTTCCCAATGCAACAGTGGAACAACTTTTTTTTTTTTTTTTTTTTTTTTAATTTATGTCATATTGCTACAACTTTATACTTACCTAAAGTCTTTCTACTGAAAATAAAGTGCTCTACAGGATTATTAACTTCACATACACCCACTGCAGTCCTAGGCAGATGACTAAAACAAGTTAATCATTTATGATTTAATTAAAACTATTTTCTGGACTTTTTATCTTCACGAGGCAGTGATGTAGATAAAGCTTGAAACTGGGAACCAAAACAAAGGTTCAGTTCCGGGCTCTGACACTGGACTTACTCTCATTTTATGTGTTAACTATCAAGTAGATGCGGCTAAATTGTCAACTAGATGTGGTTTCTTCCTTCAGGACGACTGTGAGACTTGTGTTTGGACCCTTATATGTGGAAGGAAAGTTCCACTGTACACAAAACATTAGTAGACCATAACTTCCATGTTACTCAGAAGTTTCCACAGTCTAAAGGAAAATCATAAATTAATCACTATAATTTATATATATATATAAGCACTTAGGTTCCAATGCAACAAGCTCTAAAATGATTGGATGTTATGATTTAATTGGTTTTGCTATACCAATTTTATTTACTCTTTCCAAATAACTCTGTCAATAGAAAATATTTAAAATAACCTATCTGTGAAATATTATCATAACAGGAAAGAAAATAATCGCTTCTCCTCCAAAACTATTTGTTTTGCCATCAAGTAGAGGGGATAGAAAACTTCCTGAATAGGTAAAGGTTACAGTTTATGTAAAATTTTCATGTTTGAAATAAAAAAATAAATAATAATTACACCCCCCTCCAGCTCTTACACTGCACTTTTAAAGGCAGATTTTGATCTGTTGCGGTCATGTAAATTCAGTTCAACTCCTTTGTTTTTGATTGAATTACTTCAGGCTCACCAGCATAACCAAGATCAGAGGCTGATTAAATAATTTGCCCAAAGGCAATCACCAATTTAATAGCAGAGTTGAAATAAAAGCTTTGGAGCTCCAGCCTCCTCTTACATTGGTCTTCAGCAATGGAAAACGTATATCATTTGATTCACTGGTGCAACAGAGTACTGTACTTTCCAAGTCTTTCTGATTGAATATTTAGAACACACAGAGCCCTCTAATGGTTTGACAGTATTGTCATTCATGCTACATAACATGTATAATGCACCCACAATCAAGGTTAACAGAACCTTGTTAAGACAGTAGATTCAAGCTCTCTAAAGTTAAGGAATACCGAAATTAATTCTTCCTTATGGTGCATATGCTTTATGATACAGTGGTTAATTATAAGATCCAGTACTATTTTCTCCAATGAAATCCAATGAGATTTCATTGATCTCATTTCAATGATCTCACTTAGGAGATATTCATTGGTATGATATTCATTGAAAAAGCAGCCAGTCAATAGGTTGTTTTCTCCTGGTTGTTCAATGTTTGGCCTGGGGTCTTATTTACTGTACACATTACACAACACTGCTCTAAAAACAGAATTCTTAATTTTCTCACAAGGATTTTTTAATGATGTTCAGTGGTATCCAAATGCTTCATAAATATTAGTATATTTATTTTACATCATCTTACCCAGGTATGCAGATGACAATTCTAAAGTTCAGCAGTCAAGGAAAAGGGAGACTAAACTGAAAGAAACAGATGTGTTCAGAAGCATTCTTAATTAAATATTTTATCTTCTAAAATGTTGATTTTTTTCAGCTCTTTATGAAAACAGTTTTGATGAAATATTTCCTATGAGGGGTTTCTTAATTTTTAAGATATTTTCTGTTTCCTGACCACTAAAAGCTATAAAAATGTTATCTGTCAGATAAGAAAAACAGCTATCAATGAAAGAGTACGGTGTTCCAGGTCTCTCACAAACATCTGGGAGGCAGGACAGCAACATAGGCTGGTGAATGAAAGTCCCTGGCAACCAGCCACCAAGCAATCCCTCCCTCACCACTCACCTTCACACAAACATTTCACTGCACATTTGCACATAACCATGCATAGAGGTGAGAGATCCTGAATAATTCATTTCAACACAAAACAAGGAAGTTTCTGAAATCCCTAGTTAAGCCCCCAGCTCCTCAAAGGACAACATCTTCTTTGGGGGGCACAATTTGAAGCAAATGATTTTAGGAAGGGCTGTAGGAGACAGGCTTCCCAGATCTCAGCTCCTATCAGAGCCTCAGGTGATTCCAGGGGAAAATCCTGCTTATTCCAAAACTCCTGTTTACTCCAAGCTTCTCAGAGGTCCAGCATAAACTGAAGTTATTTGAAATGTAGCTCAAAAGCTCTGGAGCATCTCTAGAGAGCATGTGCAAAACATATTTTCCCTGAGGTGAATGTCCATGGTAATGAGAGAATATGTAGGTCTGAGAATCAGGCTGTTCCTATTGCACTATAAGTGTTTGCTCCACAATAAGGTGCTAAAGGTTTTACATTTCCTCACCCTTGGCTCTAGACTTGTGTCATATTCTGATTATTTGGATGACTCAGTATATATCATGGTCCCCACAGGGCAAAGCTAGGAAAGAGTGAACTGCAGCATGGGGGCATGAATGTTTTGAATGGCTTTGACTCAGAAAAAAAAAATGTCAGTGGAGATGAAATAATAATTTAATGGATTAATGGATCAAAACCAATGGCCAGACCATAGCAAGGACTGACCTTTTATGTACTAACTCCTTCAGTCTCAGCCTGTTCACAAATTTTGAGAAAGCAGCACTGTTCTGATTCTCCTGCAGTTGCCATAAAGGTACTGTGTATACAATGTCTTATGCATCTTTTTTTTAAATAACGAGAATATGAGTGTGTGCTTAGAGGTGATCCAGAGCTAATTTGAAGAACTTGGTAACACAGTAATATACAGACTGGTTTTGGTGATATCTTCATGTTGGACAACATGAAGTACTATCTTCAAGCCTTTGTTCTGGAAGTACATGAAATGTTAAAATTTTCCAGAGAACAGAGGCAGATAAACATTTTTTTTTTGGGAAAAAAAAGTCAGTCCAAATTTTTAAAATTTTAAAAGTTATCATCAGTTGAAATTAGTGTCATATGATATCAGTATATGACACCGATTTTGTACATACACATTAATGTCAAAAGTTTGTGTGCAAGCCAGAGATTTCACATCCAGTAGGAATTCAAATATTTCAAAATGTTAAATTAAAGTATCACAGTAAGTTAATATTGATACATTAATAGACAACTATAAAGGAGACGATTCACTTTGAAAGACACACATATACTTTGTTCAAGAAATCAATGTTGGACTTGTCAGCCAGTCTTAAAGTGGAAATTATTATTGTTATTGCTGTCCCATAATTTAAAATGGGAGCCATGTCATCCATGCATTATGAAATAGATATTTACACACACTTTACTCTGAAGATACCTCACGCACACAGACAGGTCTGCTAGGTGAACGATAAGTGGAAAACAAATGAGAGCAGGCAGGGGTCCGGCAACCCCTGCAGCACACAGTGCACATCTTCCACCCACCCCTGGCAAACATAGCCACAGGAAAGCCGCCATGTTCACTGAGCCAGAGTGAGCTGGGTGTTGCTGCTTTGGACAAGCGCCTGCTTCTTGCGAAAGCAGTGGCAGGTCTGCTTGCTCACAGGACACATTTTCCATTGCAGTGCTGATGCTGCTCTGTTCAGCCATGTTGTCATCTGCTGGTACAGTTTCCACTGCTCTCTGTGCTCCACACTGCTCTTACAAATCACTTCAAGAGCACTTGAGGACAAAAAAGCTGCTTGTGTTTTCTCTCCTGTCACCCCCCTCTCCAGTAACACACAACACATTTGTTCAGGGATTCATTAACAAAGCATTCTTTAACATTAATCTAGGGAGAAAATCCTGCAGTAGTTCCTTAAGCTATTGCTCTGTTAACATGGAGAGTAACTAGTCTGCAGGCTGGAGATTGCAAAATGCTTTGTCCTTTCTACTTTGCAAAGCAGTATAACTCATTAGCAAGCCCTTGCTAATTGAATTTGATTTAGTGTCAACACTGTCACAGTCACACAGAAGCACACCAATAAAATTTCAGTCCTGCTTGCTGTGATCATTAAGTCCAGTTGTCTAACAACAGGAGCTCTGCCTTTGTGGTGAAGGTTGTCAGATCAGACTCACAGGAGCTCTGCATTTCAGTTGCTACATGAAATAAATAAAAGTGCCAAAGCTGCCATCTAAAATATAAGATTAATGGAGAAATTCATAAGTTCTAATGACATGCATAAATGCTGCTTTTGGCTTTTTTTTTTTAAATGTGTTTCTGATGTCAGTTATCCTCTTCAAAACATAAAACGCTATAGACCAATAGAGATTTGAAAGAACAAGTATGCTAAGAAAATGACTGCCTTCTATTTTCATTAAAAATCTCCTTTCAAATGAACAGAATAAAAATGAGAGAGTAAAAGGTGAATTCAGTATGTGGCTGAGAATTAAGGGCTTTTATATACTGAGTGTGCTGGCAGAGTTGGGCTAGATTTATTTTTATTTTGGATCTTTGACAAAACCAAAAAATGATAAACAACAAAAAATTCTTTCAAATCCGCTAACTTGGGTGCTTTTGGTAAATTAATACTAACGGTAACAATAACATAAAAATAATAATAGAAAAACACACCCAAGAATGCTTACTGTTTAGATTTTTAGCACTAATGAACCAGAAAGAAAATACTCAAAACCTGAAGGTGCTATTCACAACCGTAAAGAACCGTTCACTTGATCAGCTGTCTAAGACAATTTTCCTCCTTGCCCCATCACCAAGACAAGGAGACACATTCTTTCTTTTTAATATTTAATTACTTACACAAAGTTGAGTTTCTCCCTCCTGAGGGGCAAGTTCTACTCTGGGGTTCATGAAACCCCATCATCTCTTTTTATTTTAGTGTTTACACATAGAATCACAGGTCCATACAGACACAAACCTACCCCTCACCAGAGGGTGGAGGGATTGCTCTATTTTATGTCAGCAGCAGTATGCTTAAATCTGTGTCTCACAGATCAAAAGAAGCTGCCATAAATACTGGATAACTGGGGAGAAGCAGTCCTGTAGGGGAATCCTTATTGACATCAGTCAATACTGAGAATGTTTTTTAAATCTTCTCTGGAATCTCAACTGGAAATTAGAATAAAAAAAAAAAAAAAAAAATGGTAAGAAAGAAAAGAGAAAAGGAAAAAATACAAAATACTGAGAGCTGATTAACCCAGTTTTTTAACTCATAACTGCCTGTTTACTCTCTTACTGAGTTTGGAATGATACTTCACAAACAATTAAAATTAATTTAATAAATCTAAAATCACTCAGGGAAACATTTATGTTACAAGAGTACATTTTCTGGGGCTATGGAGACATCATTCTACGAAGACATGAGGCAGACTGGTAATGATAGGTCTACTCATAGACGCATTCTACCACATATATGTGTGTATGTAGCCCTAGGTTGAGCTCTCAAGGAGAGCTCTCTCTAACCCAGCACTGTCCTATACAGTAAGGAGATACCCTAAATGTCTTTACAGTACAAAAATCCAACATGGTCTTTTTAGGGTTTCATTTATAAAACTAAACTGTTCACTGGTGTCACGCAGTATATCATTTTGACTGTATTAACCACCGGCAAATTGCAGCCTCAAATATTCAAAAGCTTTGGGCATAACACCAGTACTTCAAATTATTAGGGAACATCCTGTGAGTTAGAGGGCATCCCACTGAAAAGATGCACTGCATGAGTGTGTCTAAAAATACTTACTGCTGCCCCAACATAAAGCACAGACATACCCACTTTACACAGTAATGCAAAATGACACTTGAGAGCAACTTGCAACTTGACAGCAATGGGTTAGACAGCTTTTCTTTTTCATTTGTTTATGTTAAAATATTATGTATCCTATTTACTGTAGAAAAACCTTACCATAGCAACCCTCTAGTCTTTTCTAAGACTAAGATCAGTGCTCTGATGGTCTTCAAGTCTCTCCCTTCCAAATGGACTTTGAGTTGAACAGTGAGCAACCTCAATGATTTGTTTGGATGAGGAGACTCTGGATTTCTTTCTTCCCTGCTTGTCTTATTCACCTCAGATAAGGGGCAATATCACATTTCTTACAAATAGTTCTCACCCAGTCCAGTCATTTCCCTCCTACTTTCAGGAAAGCTCCTCATCCTTATTCTAAGTCTATGATAACATCCTTCCCTATTAGGGTTTTCATGATGAATTGCTGCCTCTTCTCCAGGACTGATTTTTGGCCAGTTCTTTTTCTGTTTCCTATGATCCATCCTAAGTCCATGAAAGCGTGCCTTTACTATCAAAGAGAAAAATAATGGGATTGCTCATATGTAGACTTTTCTCCTTACCCTACCCTGTGCTCAGAGGAACCTGACATGCCTCTGAGTTTTTTAGTATTTTCCTTATCAAAATCCCTGGGTGGGAGAAGAACTCAGAAACCTGTTTAAGCATTTGCTCCCCGAGTTGTGTGTGGGCTGTTGCTTCATTTCATTCTGCCACTGTCTAGACTATTCTGTGAAAAAATCCAGTCCTTATGTAAAAGAAACAGACCAGACGACATCTCAGTTGTCTAGTAAGTATTTTTAAACTCTGCAACTTTGTGTCATTCCAGTTAGCAACAACCAAGTGAAATATAAAAAGAAGTCCATTTTTAAGCTGCTGAAATGCAACTGCTTACATAAGATATGACTAATTACAAGGAGGAAACCAAACTTCCACAATGTATTACTGGTGGTTGAAGTTCTATGCTGCTCTTACCAACATCTGGCAATGGAACCCAATTGCCACATGACTGATTCTGTTGTCACGTCAGGAATAAAAAGAGCTAGGTTAAGACTGGTAAAGTAACCGTTGAAAACAAAGCTGCTGGTTATCCTTATTTTGGTCTGATGATTTCTTGTGTTTCTAGGATTTTTAAACCTAATGATAGGATTATCTTTACATTAGAGGATTACAGCTGTTTGTGTGGTAGTATACTTTAAAAGTAGAAAGCATTTTTATTTACATTTACAGATGAAAACTGCACACAGCTCAGATTTTTCTATTAGAAAAAGGCCTCTGAACTAGTGTGAGGGAAAATAAACTTTTTCTTCTGTTCTTTCTAGCCACAAATACGTTGATATTCTCTAAAAGACCAGAAAGGAGACTGATAGCACGATAAGTTTTCACTACTTTCAGAAGAATGAAGATGACAAAAAGACTCTAATGGAACTATTTAATATATTTCTGCTTGTTTGAAAAGATTTTGCATGACATGGCCACTGGACTAGAACAGCAGAGAACTCATAAGTAATGAAGATAAAATATTTTCATGGCCATTTTACTTACAGTTTCAGTTAGATTCTGATATTTCACTATGTCTGACAAAAACTCAAGACAAAGTCACAAATAAAATTACAGTGAGATTATGCCTCTTCAAACTGCAAGAGATACTCCTAAGATAATTGCTGTAAAGCCTTATACACTTTTAGTAAATGAAACAGCAGTTCTTAAAAAGGATAAGTATATTTAGGCTTGAGATATATTGGTGATAGTGCTAATATTCATGAAAGTGTTAATGGATGACAATATTTCATACAAGTAATTGAAGATGTATTGTATCCAAAGCTAAGGATCAGATAGCAGCATGGAAAACACTTAGGTCTATAGCTCATTAACTAATAGTGCAGGAATATTAAGACAATTGCAAAAGGAAGTTTTAAATGGTTGCATATCAAGTCACATATATTTGATTGCAGTGATTAGTCTTCAAATTTTGCAAGTCAAAAAGTCTCATTGTCATAGAGAACTTTATAACAAAAATATCCCTGGAACTGTTTATATTTACAGCTGTTCAGGACATAGTTCAGAAGTAGCTCCATTTCTATCCAGCACAAAAAAACCCTTCACACAGCTAAAAGCTGTAGTATATAACCTGTGAGGTTTGAGGGAAGGATACTGTGAAAAGAGCCTGGAATGACAGATTGAATTAGAGGAATGCCTGCTCAGATTGAAAACGTAAACAAAAACATATGGCTACATCTCTCCAGATTTGGCAAAGCATCCTATAAACGTATGTGTTCTAAAGAGGGGAATAGAAAAGCAAAAACGTGTACAAAATCTTGAAACTGTCAACTGAACTGACAACCTAAATTACAGAAGAATCCAATCTGAACCATGCCTGGCCAGTTACCTGGCTTCATCTGTTGCAACCCACTAAGCAGTCTGCAAGGGACTACTGAAGTTGTTTCAGATATAGTGGGAAAGTATTTTTCTCCCTTGTGAAGAATTTGGGTATTTTACAGGTTTTCTTATTCTGGGAAATTCAAGGATCCTTGAGAAATGTGTTTACAAAAATACATCAGTGACACATATCAACTCTAGCATTGCTTGGGACTAGATAAATCAGTAGTATGAATGCACCAACATTTGACTCCCTGTCATTCCTTCAATTTGATCTATGTCCTATCATAACGATGATGATCTTCTCATTATCCATCCACTGGAAATTCTATCCCACCCAGGGTCCTATCTTGAACAAACACTGAAATACCTTTTCCAGTAGAGACTTAAACTATATTGTACTACAGTCCGCATGGTTGCTTTAGTTTCTAGGAAATACTGTGTTTGCAGCAGAAAACAGTTTGCTAGTTCTCTTTTCCTCTTCATTATTCTTACTTTTGATCCAAATATTCTGTTCTGCTAAATATGGCATACCTGTCTGCACAAGCAGTTCTGATTTTGAATACTAATGTTATTCAAATTTAAACAGAAACAAAGGGGGGAAAACGATTTTTTATCATCATAAAAATTTGTAAATCTCAGTCAAACTGAAATCAGCTGTTTTTCAAATTATTTGTTCCAAATAACTCAGATTATTTTACACATATCAGCATTATTGCAACAATAACCATTTTGGTATTCTACCTCACCGAAACATTACTTCATTTCACAATGGTAGTTATATTTAGTTTTGATTTACAGTTTGACAAAATTGGGGATCTACAGCTGCAATAAAATAATTTAGAGATGCTTAAGGAAAAAGCCAATGTTTCCTGACTTTTTTTTTCCCCCTCAAACTTTAAAGTTTAATATAATAGAAGTTAATGAATAGTTTTGCACTACATTTTTTTTTTCCTCCCACTGGTACAAACAAGCTTTGGTTCTCAATTCAGTGTTTGCTCACACATTTTCTAAACATAATGGGTGCTGCTTGAGTCCCACATGTTACTAGATGCTTATAGTATGGAAGACACAAGTTTTTAGTTTTATACTTGCTCTAATTTCCTGCTACAAATGTTAAGGGGCTCTTCTGGTTACCAGAACTCAGTTGTGGTGGGTTCTGGCTTAATTCCAGCAGTGATGCTAGCCTTCTTTCCTTGGGCACTCATAGAGTTTGGAGACAAGCCCAGGCACATCCAGCTTCTTAATTAATAATGCATCACAGTTATTTCAGAAATGTCTCGAATTTCTTCAGGCGATAGCATTTCTGTTAATTCTGTAATTAACTAACATGCACTACTGTCCTTAAGAAGAGGGTGGGTCATTCAAATGTTCTTTCTTTTATTGTAATGTCATCATGATAAAACTACGAACCTACGAACTAATGTTCTAAGCAAGTATAATTATGGGGCAAACACTCTTGCTATATTTCAATTTAAGAGGGGGAAAAAGGCTCTAACTATAAATTATAATGTCTTTATTTATTTTATTTATTTTATTTTATTTTATTTTATTTTATTTTATTTTATTTATTTTATTTTATTTTACTTATTTTATTATTTTATTTTATTTATTTATTTTATTTTATTTTATTTTATTTTATTTTTTTTCAGATTGGGAACTGTTGTAGTGTCATATCAAATAGATTAGAACTCACCTAGTTTAAGGTAAAGATAGATTTATCACACAAGCTGGATGAAGCCTTAGTTCCACAAAAGCAGTTTTGCAGAGCCAATTTCCCTACCCCACCACTCTGACAATTATTTTTGAGACTAATTAATACATTTCAAGTGGCAAGCACATCCTTGGCAGGAAGCAACAGGAGAATTTGTTCTAGACAACCTAGTCTAATACTTACTTTACTTACATTGTAATAGTAAACATTTACAGCAATTTAAGAAGTGAAGACTTTTTATATGTAAGATAACTTTTTTTTTTTTTTCCATCTAGGTTTTATATATTTGTATGTACCTGTGTGCACTTTTCACTGTCCAATTTTAGGGTATTTGAGTATGTGCATTATGTACAGAAGTACTTACTCAGGAATAAGATAACAGTCTATCTTTTAAAGTATATACTACGGTATATACTGTACCTGTAAGTAAACACTCCCTACACCCGCAGTACCTTCCCTTACTTGCCTTTGACCATAAGACCCATCACCATCTGTATGTACCTGACCACATGTACCTGACCCGTGCAATCCATGCCAAGTAAAATGCCAAACCCCAGATTTGTAGTTGTAAATTAAGATAATTACTCTGACTTTAGTGGAGCTACTGAATTACTACATTTGAGAGCTTGGCCAGGTGTACTTGTGGTGTGTCACATGTGAGAATAAAAAAATTAATGGTGTAATTTATCTTTTTTTTTTTTTTTTTTTCTTTTTCTTTTCCCTGTTTGTATATAAGGTGTGTGCAAGTGTGTTAAACTAGTTACTTGGAAACTCTACTCTTTATTGAGGTTTAAGAAAACAAATAAGTCTTTGTTTTTAAGTGAATTTATAACTGTATAATCATGCCATTCAACAAACACATGTATCTGAATATATAATCACCCTGTGCAAACATTTATTAGCTTGATATTCATAGGCTTGCCTACTTATTAATATGGTACTGCTTCTATAGTATAACTGCTGTGCAAGGACATTTTTTTCTAAACTCTGACCACCTTTTAAGCTTATCCTTCAATTATTCAGTGTAAAGTATCTTTGCAGGGTTGAGTATATGGTGGTGACGTCTTGCATGTACAAACAGGACATAATCATACAACATTTGTTTTTTTTTCCTCAGTTTTTCAGTTATGAATATACAATGTTGAGGCTAATGAATTTCATCATTTAAATTCACAGCATGAATTCCAGAACATTGGAGGCTTAGAAATGGTTGCAATGTATTTATTTTTCTTTATGAGAGTCAGAGTTAGTTCTATTTTGTATTTTAAAAGTCACAGTATGTTAAATGGCACAACACTTTCAATTTATTAGATTTTTTTTTTAGTATTATTTTATTTTTTAGTCACATACAGAATATTGAAAGCTACGGGTTACTTATTATGGAAAGAAATCCGTTACGTTCTATTTGGTTCTTCCGGGGAGAGTAAGTGATTGTTCTGTTTATAGCCACATTCATGCTGTCACTTTCTTGTGCCACTAGGTAAAACAGGAAATTTCATCATCATCATCACCACAATGATTTTCATTTCTGGAAAATTAATGTAAATACATGCTACAGACAAACATAGAAATGAAATAGCTTTAACCTGATTCACTCATCTTTCTGAAAGTGCTGTCCAGTGCTGAATTATATTTAATTTTGTATTCAGCCATGTCATCCATATTCAATATCATAACTGCAGACTGAATTTTGATATATGTTTCTGGAGATAGAGATAGGAGGACAAAGGAGGCTATTGACATATATGAAAAGGGTTAGAATGTTTTGTTACTGAAATGTTGTATTGTTTTCTAATTTACCATGTATATGCTAGCTACAGAAACCCAGATTAGCCAAAACGAATATAATTTGTTCAAAAACATCTAAAGCCTTTTATTAGCAGATTTATAATAAGGTACTCTCTATAACCAATCTGCCAAAAAGTTCAGCTTTTTGGCGCTTTCAATCCTAGCTTCTCAGTTACAAATTTTGTTTTTATTCTGCAAGAAATACCAACAAACTACACTTTCCCTGGCTTTTCAGACCTGATCCAGAGGGAGAAAAATTAAAAAAATTAAAAAAAAAAAAAGTGAGTTCCCAGGGAGTGGGAACTGGTGGATATTCTGGCAACCAGAACCATGATGACAGAAACAAAAGCAGCAAGCTTACTACTGCAGTTTTGAGGGATGATATATATGATACCTTTTTTTTTTTTTTTTTTTTTTTTTTTTTTATTTCTGCATGAATCTGTTCAGAGATCAGAGCCTGTCACTGAATGAAACATTTTCTCTGAACATCTTTCATTCTCACACCAGGAAGTAATATCAATTTCTGCATTCCTGTAAGCAAGAGTGATTTGAGCTTAAAAGCACAGCTGTGTATGATTTTAGCAATAACGTTCAAACTTACGGTCTTCAAATGTCCTCACTTAGTTAAAAATAATTACTTTAAATACTAGGTATTAGCTAAGTTTGTTTTCAGACCCAGTTTTGAAAAAAATGTTTTACTGTCTGCATTCCTAGGAATGAAGAATCAAAACCTTGCTAAGAATTTCAGTGATCTGCAAATGCAGATTCAAAATTTTCTTGCATTTTTGCCTGCCTTTACGTTTGTTGTTGTTGTTGTTTACATACATTTCTTTTTCTCCTTGATCAAAAACATTGAGAGTTAACAATTCAGCTAAATATAAAAATGTATAAATGTAGTTAAAATCTTTCCATCGCGGTCACTCATTTAAAACATCATTCATAACCTTCTCATCACTTCAATTAAACTCCAGTGAAATTTACATGTCTCTAAACATTTCTGGCTTTATACATTTTGATCCCAATTATATGATGACTGATTGTTTACACATTCATCATAAAAGAATTAGTAGAAATTAAAAACTTACAAAAATATTTAAAAACTTAAAATTATTGGGGACTCCTTTAAAGATTTTAGAGGATTAGAAATAAGGTGGTAACTGAAAGGTAAATTTAAGGACATTGAATATCTCTTTTAAAGGAAGAGGGGGTAGAGTGAGAAAGGAAAAAAAAAAAATCAGCTTAATGAACTACTTAGAGGTTTCCTAGTCTTTATGATGATGAAGATGATGATGACTATTATTATTATTTTTATTATTATTATCTTGTTTGATTGATCTTATTTCGTAAGATTTCTTAATATGAACAACTCAGATAATTTTGTCATGATAACTGTAGCACCAGAATTATAGCTGAATATAAAATGTAACTTGGACTGTTCTGCTTTAATATATCTGCAAACACACACACATGTATGCACACAGATGAATATAAGCATGTGTTTTTTTGTTTCCAGGCTTATCCAGTATGTATATATCATGTATATAAACTCCTGTATATATTACTTTCCAGTAATATACTGATCCAGTAATACACTCCACAAGTGTAAACTCTGGCAAGAAATTTCAATCACTGTAGAAAAGACTGAAACTGAACATGCAAGGTAGAGTTTAGGTCAAGGTATTTATTATGTTAACATTACTTAAAAGGTTTTATTTAAAATTACATCTCTATTAAAACTAGGCTGTCCTTCTTTTCTGACCTGAGCTTCTTGGAAAACATCATATCACATATTTCAAGCATACATCTCATATATTGTGATGTTTTTTGTCAGTTACCTCATTTCTGTTTTCTGGTTTTTTTAATGGAAACATTGCCTGGCCAGGAACACAGGAACATTGAATTCAATGACTGATGACAACTGACCATGAAGATTGTAAATAATAATTTTTATGACACAAACTCTTATTTGGAAATGAATTTTTTAAGTTTAAAGTAACTGAAAATTACTTTAGCTTCTGCAAAATGTAAAGTGAATGTCTAATTTGCAACACAGTCCACACCTTCATGGTTTTTCTTTGGAAATTTTACTACAATCATCTCAGTAAGAGTGTAATTCACATCGTTTGTATGAAACCTACATAAATAACAAGATGGACTGTCAGGGGAGAGTTGAGTGTTTTTACCCACTAACTACAAGCCCTGTAGGATGAGTGCCTGAAATTTCACTTCAGACAATTATATGAAGAAATGAACTCTAAAATGAGGTAAAAATTTGGACATCTCCCAAATGCTGTATTCTAATGTATAATGTCATTTAGGCCTGTGAAAACTCTTCTCAGAAATTTATAAAATAGCTCATATTTTATTCTCAATATGGACAGAACAAAATTGAATTCAACTGTACTATTTTTTTATTTGCATTTTTTTTCTGTTTTCATAGCTTCTCACCCACTGGCTACAGTTTTCCCTTTATTTTTCATCTATAATCGTGTAATAAAACCTCCCCTTCCCTCCTCCCCACCCCCTAACAACAAAACAAACAACAGCAACAAAAAACAGACACAGACACAAAACAAACAAACAAAAAACACCTTTGTGTTCTATATAAGTATACACAAAATACACACATCCCCTCCCTTTTTACATCTTTGTAGGATAATTAGATAGGATATAAGATTGTAGGATATAAGAGACCAACAAAACCCTTTTTACTTTCCTATTCATTCACTATTGTTTCATCATATCCATTTCCATTTTTTGCTTATTGAAGCACCTTGTTTAGGATGCTAATGGGTCTGTCTTAACTTTTATGTGACCTTGTATAGCATATGATTGTGAATCATCCCAAGGCACTTTTTTGCACTCTGCAAAATATATATATAAAAAGTATATATATATTTCATGCAAATTCCTCTTAAAATACATATTGAGACTATTTGAGTTCAAATGTGAGCTTCTCTGGACCACATGTTTGATCTTCTAGCTGGTGGCAGCACAATAGATTGGCCTGTGCAAGTTGTTTGTTGAAGATCAATAGCTAAACCAGCAGCTTCTTGATACTGTGTATTTGTAATTTGTTGTGATACCTGCTGTCAGGGGGGCAAATGTTGTATTGGCCAGTGAAGTCTCACCATTCTGCAGAGATCTGGAAACATATTCCATGCTTCCCAGGAGATGTCAGCATTAACAATTATAAAAACTGGGTACAATGTATTCAAACTAACCTATGTGGAGCTTCTTAATGACTCAGAAATTCAGTGTAGAATGGGTTAATACCATGGCTTAAATCTCCAAAAATGCTTTATTCAGAAATCTAGGTTGAAATGACATATAGGCAGAAGATAGCTGACACTTACTAGCAATACAATACATGATTTCTGTGAAGTCTAGTTAAGTCTTGGCAATACAAATACATTGACTGACAGGACTTTAAGGCTTAAATATATACTTTTAAGAAGTGTCTAAACTGTGTGTTCAGCAGTGTTGGCTTGATGTACGTCTTCTATGGAAACTTCTGGTAGGCTTACAGATGCTAATTCCTTCTTTCTTTCTGACATACACAAACTGCCATGTCAAATCTACATTCAGAAACAGCTAAACACAGCATTACTAGCTCTTGTTTGCAGTAACTTCTAAAAAATGAGTCCAAGCCCTAGCTTGACTTAATATTATAAAGCTAAACAGTAAAAACTTTCAGGAATTTAAAAACAACAGATAATAAACAAAATACTGTTTTCCTGACCACAGAGGTTTCCAGAGATACATTTCTAGTTAATAGTTTCTGGCATATAATTTAGTAAGCAATGTATATTCAGAAATCTGACAATAATCATGATGTAAATTGAAACTTCGATCTGTTTCCATTTCATTGTGCTATTTTTTTTTTTTCCAAATGACTCTTTTTTTTTTTTTTTTTTTTTTTTTTTTTCTTTTTTTTTTTCTTTTTTTTTTGTACCCTCTCAGAATGGTTAAGTCCTTCCTGACACAGCTCTTGAACACCAGTCCCTTTACAACTGAATAAAACCTGGCAAATCACTAGGGACAAAGGTCTCCACTGTAGTGTACGTAAAAAGAAGATTTACAGTCATATGCTGTATTGAGCAGCCTTGTTGAATAGAATAGCATACTGCATCTTTGACAGGCTCAAAGAAACCACATGCTAGCTCCGATTTCAAGCTTGCATAGAAGCAGACGATGTTACATCTTCAGCACATCAGGGAATCAAGCAGTCAGAGCTAACTGGGAAAGAAAGTAAGGTCCAACATTTTTTGTCATTGTCCTATATAATCATATTATTCCCAGCTTTAGCTTTTTTCCATTTATTTGCTCCTCAGGGCAATTATACAACATTTATTCATCTTAACAATTGTAGGAATGAGAGGTTACAAACAAGATACGTGTAACACCTTTTAACCCACACTGTCTCAGGGAAGGAAGAAATGTCACCCAATCTGTGGCCTTCTAAAAGTGCATTTGGATCATCAGAACAGCCAGATTAGTATTTCAGCCATCTTCTGTTTCTTCTGTAACTATCTACATAAACCCATTCTTCAACAAAAAAGGGACTTATCTACAAGTTTCAATCAGATAAGGATTCTATGACAGGAATAATGGCCCTCCCTTTATTTCTTAAAGATATTCAAACAGCATTTTCAAAGAAATTAAACCTCAGTTGACCACATGATATGTCCTCAAATTTACTGTGGAGAGCTGGGGAGGGAGGACTCAAAATTATGCTATGTGAAACTGTCCCTACTATACTGAATATTCAAGAAACCTATACTGTTTATATGCATACAGGAGAAAGAAAAAAAAACAACAAAAAAACAACAACAGCTTGACCCAGTGATGATGGAGAGAGTGGATGGATTATTCTTAACGAAGAGCTATTTTCAAATGAAATGTCAGTAAATTTTACTGGATTTGCATAGATCTAACTTTTAATGACTTCTAGAGCAAACTGATATATTACTGTACTGGCAAATTACCCTATGGTCAAAATGGCAACTTTTGAGAAGTTCAGACATTTGTTCACACTTAATCCATACAAGACCACATGCATAAATTAACAAAAGATTTAGCTTAAGCTGTTTAGGATAGTAGTTGATTTCCAAACCCCAAACTAAATGTTCTTGTTTTAAATTTTTTACATTAAAGATGAACCATACTCCAAATCACAGACTAAAAACCTAAGCTTTGGCATGTGGGTTCACAACCTAAACACAGGTTTTGGTTTGAATAATAGGCATGACCCCTTTTCTCTCCACAATCTGGCTAGTACAATACATGAGTTCTTCATGCTGATCTGCATGTTGTAGTTTGCACTCTCCCCATTGCAAGCATATTGATTGGCATAAAGGGAAAATCTTTAAAGTGGTAGCCATTCACTTGCAAATGACAAAGTACATTTTAGATTTTTTTGATCCCATCCAAGCTTCTTCCATAAACAGTATTATGGGTGATGTCCAAAAGGCTTCACCTTTTGAAACTACATTTTATTGGTTGAATTACATGTAATTGTCTAAAAAATACGTGTTATGCAGGTGGCAATTAGGCTTCATTACACTCAGAATGTTGATATGCCATACAATGTCAGAGGAGACAGTATAACAAGACTGACACCATCCTTCTATATATACCAGTACTAATTATTTAGAAGACTGTGAAAGCCCAAATAATTTCACACATCCATTTCCAAATTATTATTATTATTATTATTATTTGAAATTAAAAGCAGAATGTAACTCTTTGGCATCTCTTCTTCTTCTTCTTCTTCTTCTTCTTCTTCTTCTTCTTCTTCTTCTTCTTCTTCTCTCTTCTCTTCTTCTTCTTCTTCTTCTTCTTCTTCTTCTTCTTTCTTCTTTCTTCTTCTTCTTCTTCTTCCTCTTCCTCCTGCTCCTCCTCCTCCTCCTCCTCCTCCTCCTCCTCCTCTTTTCTTTTCTATTCTTTTTAGATTTTGTTTAAAGTTTAATGGAGCAAATACAAAACGCATCATTTCTAAGCACACTATTGACTTGATTTCTTTTATCCTTAGGGATTTATATTACCAATTATTCATGGGCTCAGCCAGATGAAAGGGAACTGAAGCCATTCTCCTAAGTAAAGTTTTCTGTTTTCTGAAAAGGCTTACCAAGAAATGGATACTTTAGAAAGGGAACAAACACAATAGATGTTGCACGTTGCATGGAAAAGGAGTCTTTTATAACCCAATCAATTTACTTTGTGTCTAGCACATATCCAATGACTGTTTGATTGTGTATCTGCAACAATAAAGGCTAGTGAATATCTTCTTTGCAGAATGTTCTCACAGGTTAGCACAATGGTTTATAGATCACAGGCAAAGGAAAACTGCTTCTTTCCCCCAAATTTCACACTGTTCAAAGCTCAGATCTTGCCTAGGCATCTCTTTGGAAAGCATGTTTTTGGGTGGCTGCAGAGCACTTGCTACTATTAAACACCATTAGACACAGACCAGAACATTACTGCCCACTCTAGCATTCACTGTTGTATCCTGCCACCTTTGGCACAGATACCCATGGACACTAGGCAGAACTGGTGTTCTTCCCTTCACACTGGCTGGGTGGTTGTGAGTTACAAATGCAGTACATGCTAAATTACCCATCAGCAATACAGATCCTAGAAGTTCTGGAGGAATTCTATTTCTCACTCTTTGTGTCTGCAGTGCAACCAAGAGCCCCAATAGCAATTTCACCCATAAAATAAAGAATAGATGCAGAAACTGTAAATATAGCCAACAGCAAACAAAACAAAAACACACACCCAAACAAACAAACAACAAACAAAAAAAAAACCACCAACCAGTGAATCAAAAACCACACAACAAGCAATGTAGGAACTTAAAATAAGTTAAAACTTCCTTCAGCAACTAAGGGAAAAGCAGCTGAATTTTCCACTTTCAGTGTCTAGAAAGGGGTTCCAGCCAAAGCTAAGAATACCTTGAACATCTGTTTACCTGTTGAAAACAGAACTTTGATGAAAAATCATCTCATGGGCTACTTTCATTTTGTGGAAGGAGAGGTTTAGGGATGGAGAAAGCATTACGTGTTTCCCTTCTTGTCGTGATATAATAGAACAGCATCTACTTTTGGCTCAACTTTGTGATTTTTAATATTGCTTTTTTTTTGCACTGTGTTTACTTTGCCTTAAAAAAAAAAAAAGAAAAAAAAATAAGGTACTGTGGGTACTTTCCTTACTACACTACATGATCTTAATTCACAACTGTTTTTCCAAGTCTTGCATTGTAACATGCTTCTAAGTAGGCCAAGAGAGGCTAAGCAAAATTTTAACTTCCTGGAAGAGTTGCTTACTGAGTAATAGGTATGATTAAAATGAAGGTCTTTCTTTCTTCTGCAATTTAAAGGTTGTGCTATGCTACTTTACTTTTAAGTAACTGCTCTAAACTCTTCATGTTTTCAGCAGGATTTGGCACTAAACACAGAAACCTTACATTACTTTTTAAAATTACTGTTATTATTATTATTATTTTAATATTTTGTTCCATTAGGCTGATAATTATTCCTTCAATTTCATAAAAATAACAACAGCAAAAAGGAAATCCACTTTTAAATAACAGTTGAAGAGTAGTTTACAGTCTCAGGACAAAGCTAATTTCAGTAGATAATTTATTCATTTATTTAGATATAAGTGATTTTTTAAAAAAAGTGTTCATATTTCTGGTCAAGAAGAGTGAGAAGTGTCTGGCAAAGGGACTTGTCCCAGTGATGAAAAGAGAGCATCAAAAGGACTAGCTTTCTTCCTCCTTAGTATATTCTGGAGAAATGAAATCAGGCTGGGAAATGAAGTCAGTTTGATATGTCAATATTCTAAATACTATTAGCATTATGATGCTGAAAAAATACTTCTTTCATGTTTTTTGTCTATGATGGATTCTCAAGATACGCTGAAGCTTTTCTGAAATGACTTCATTGTTAATTACACAAGAAGTATCATGGTAAGTTTGAACAGAACAAACTACGTGGTTGCTAGAGCTCCCTCTTCTCTCCCATGCTGCCCGCTGCCCTATGCATTTTCTGTAAGTACTAGCAGCTAATGGATGCTCCTAGCTCCCTTCTCCATAACGATTTTTCTTTACGTAGAAGCATTGAGTCTTTTTTTTTTCTCTTTACTCTGGACTCATCTTTTTCTCTACCTACACAAAGCAGGTCATCTTCGTGAGAACAGGATGAATATTCTGTAAATATTTGCATAACTTATTATGCGCCTTGAGCTAGAATTTTTTTATTTACTTTGAACTGCATCATTGGCTGAAATGAATGTACCTTAAGTTTCTAAGGCCTATAAATATAATTGATCAATATCTGTTCTACTAAATTGAAAACAAAATTTTGAAAGTAAGAACTCAAAATCATTATAGAGGAAAGGCAGAATACAAAGGGCTTGCATTCTGGAAACTCCACTGTCTAAATTTTACTGTCTTCAATGGTTACCCCTTATAAGCTTAATTGTATAGTAAATATCCTCTTAGAACCACTGGCATATGGAACATTTTGAACACAGCCATTTCTCCATGAATTTTCCAGAATTTACTGAGCAAATTTACTGTAAATTTACAAACAAACAAACAAAAAAAACCTGTTCCAAAAGCATGTTATTTCTCACAGCAAATAAAGCAGCAATAATAATTCCAGAGCTGATGACCTAAACTTGTATCAATTAAAAGTATTACTTCATTTCCACTGAGACCCCAGATTAGAGATATACCAGTACCTTGCTGAACTGTGTATTTATATCTGTTAGGTTCATTGAAAATGAAAGCTTTAAGGCTTCACCTTTCACAAAAGAAAATAAGCCATTGCAAGTGTCTGTTCCCCTGGCTGCAATGGTAGTCCAGATCATCATAACCAAATTCACTTCAGGCACAGGAAATCAGCATTTCAGAACAATACACCCTGCATAATTAAAATACTGGTGGTTTCAAAACTTCTATTATTCTGACACCTGAATTTTCTGATCCAAAGGACTGCCAGGCTTTCACGGCAGTCTCAGTGACCAGGGTCACCAGACTTTGAGATATGTTCTTTTAGTCATTCTCACTGCATAAGCTGCTGCAGTAGCGTGATATTCTGAAATCCTGCATGCTGGCACTTCAGAAATCAGTGACTACCTCTCGAGAAGATAGGTATGTTTTATGTCCATATCGAGGTTTGTGATCTCTACCGACAATGAAACTGGATTTCAGAAAGTGGATAAAACTCTAGGAACGTGCTGAGCCCATCTAATTATATGCAAACTTAAAAAAAATCATCAGATAAACCTGTTAAACATTAGATTCTAGATTGTGGTCTATAGGTTAGTGGATAGTCTCTGATTCCATGCTCCAGCCTGCAGCTGCTCCAGGGAAGCTATTACATTGTTCTCATTTGTATCATCTTAAAAAGAGTTTTCAATTAAAAGTTTAATGTTAGGGCTGAACCATCAAAAAAAAAAAAAAAAAAAAAGGATAATTGATACATATTGTGTATAGTGACCAAAAAAGTTTGAGAACCATCATATTATAAGAAATGTCATTAATAGACAGTTTCATGCTTCAACGGGGAGATATCCAGCAGACTCATATCATGCAATAGAACACAGAACATGAAGTCTAACATAGAATATGAGTTTAGAAGCCTATTTATGAATTTTCTTTCTACAAGTCTCACCTCAGCTTCCTGGAAACTCCTTTTTAAATTAGCATTCTCAGAAGAAACTAAAACTAACACAATTATTTTTCAGTGTTATCAATACTCCCATGTTAGGGATAATAAACACATTTCATTTGTGTCCCTGAATGTTTCTTAACAGTAAAAATGTCTAAAAATCCAGTTAGTTCTTTTTCTTATTCAACTGAAGTTTTATATATTTCAATTCAATTTCCCTATTTCTGTGGTTACTAGTGGCTTCATTCAACACACAAACATGTAAAATGTTCATATTCTTCAGCACCTCATTGAAATATCCTGTTTCTAAGATATTTCTAAAGTGTTTTGTTTGTGTGTTGTTAGACCGCCCAAGTATGTTAGCAATTCAAATCCTATAGAGAGTAATATAACATGTAAACCTACTTTTAAAATATCCTATACCCATATCCAGCCTCTAAAACCAGTCATGTACTTCCAATTCTCACTAAAGGCAAAGACAGCTGATATGTAGAAAACCTGTATCGTTTCCCTTGTGAGCATTTTCCTCCTCTTTCTGTATCAGTATACATGTCTAATTTTTTATCTGAAGATTACATTTTTCAGCTTTGTGTTTTAAATGTAGCATAGCAAGTGGGAATTTCTTTCTTAAGTGTTCCTGATCTGAGGGAATGAAAATACATTAAAGAAAAGAAATAAATTGCACAGAGAATTAATCTTGAAATATTTATTTTCATTACTTCCTTTCTTTTCCTTTCTTTGTATGCTTTTCTGTGTATTGGAAGATAGAGAGAACGTTATGTTTTCTTGTAAAGGATGAAGGGGGGGGGGGGGGGGGGGGGGGGGGGGGGGGGGGGGGGGGGGGGGGGGGGGGGGGCTTAAAAGTATTGGAATGGAAAAGACTGCTGTTTTCATGTAAAAAACCTGCATGTTTTACCTTGTACTCCAAGTTTCAAATTGCCAATCTTGTGAAGCGCTGTCACAACTTATGCGTGACTGACTGGTTTACAGTGCCTGCTGATCTATATGGAGAGGTGAGAATTTGTCACTATGCATAACCAGAGAGATCAGTCAGATATAGTGATAGATCTGTTCTTTGCCTGCATTCGTCTGCTGCTATATTAGGGTGGCTCAGCGGCTGCCAAATCAAATTCTAAGCCTAGTTTCATGGCTGAAAAAAAAAACAGCAAAAGAAGTAGTGGTGTCCTAACACAACCGCTTTGGGATGCAATAACCAAGGAGAAAAAATACTCTCATAACCACTGTGGTGCTGCGCTCCTGTCTTCCAGACCAGCCGCAGTGCTTATGGAGTTACATCATAATCTTCCTCCGGTCACTGTAGTGTATTCACAACACAGTATAGCATAGCACAATGCAGTAACAGGTACCTACCTCTCTTGGGCTTACTAATAATGAAGATATGTTACATAGCTAAATGTGCCACTATCAAAAACACAAAACAGTAGCACAGTATCATAAAAGATATGTCCTGCTTACAGGGAGGAGAGTCAGTTCGAAGTATTGTACAATGGTCTATTGGTCTATTTGTGGTTGTTATTTTTAATTTTAGGTTTTTATTTTATTTATCTATTTTTAAGTTTAAAAACCACAGAGCCCTTCCTTCAAATAGAGTAGGCTTTGAGTTGGCTAATTCTCAGACAGAAGTGCTCCTGTCTAGAAGACATGTTAGAGTCCTACCAACAATCACTTCTTTTGGATAACATGTTGACTGTTTTACTGCTAGCATTGTACCAATTTGTCAGTGGACTGAGAAGGTTTATGCTTTTCACAGACTGGAGATCAGACAGAAGCAGGTTGCAAGCAAGTCATGGTCTTTGCTCAAATACCTGGCATTCCAAGGAGTTCTTAAGGTCTACAAGGAGCAGAGCCTTTCTTGTCTTCGCTACCTTACCCTTCTCTTCTGAGGTCATGACAGGTTCTCTACTGGAAATATAGGTGACATTTTACAGAAAGGCACATGTATCATCCACTTAAAGTCAACAAAAATTAAAACACACAGGAGTGGAAAAAGGGATGAAAACTACAAAGATGAACTGTGCCCACCTGGCTGCCTGCATAACATGCTCTGTTCCTGCCTATGCCTCCTTCCTCTGCTGCCTTTTGTCATCAGTTCCGGGACTCTGACCCAAGCTCCCTGTGCTTTGTCAGAACCCTTAACCATAGGCAAATTATAATAAAAAGCTGAAATGTAACTTAACTAGATTAACAAAAAATAATAATAAAAAAACCCGACATCACAAGTTACAATCATCTAATGGGCAGATTTCAATAGAGAATTGGTACAAGAGTGAGGTGTCAAATACACAGATTTACAGAAGACTTTTTCAGCCTGTCTATCTTAGACATTACAATCACATATCTGCACAAGTGATATAAGGCTGCTGGTCTGAACATAGGTCAAGGTCTGTCCCCTCTTCAGAGGGTTTAGACAATTCTATTCATGCCTGCATGTGCAAGAGGCATGAAAGCTTTGTACTAATGTGGCTGCTGATTGCAGTCATGATTTATATTCTCAGTTATTATTTTTTAAACTAAAGGAGTCATTAGGGAGATAGTATCAACTGTATCAAGTATATTTATTATAGTGCTTAAAGGCTGCTTTACTGCTAGTGGATAGAAGGATCCACTCAGAATTTTGCATTCCTTATCACTCATCAAGGAATAGCAATAGCATATATTTTATAATTTTTCTCCCACTGGCATAGTGTAATAGTAGCTCTATTAGTTTTCATCTGTATAGATTAAGATAACTGTTGGTATGCAGCAGCTTGTAATGATGGAACAAGAATCAACGTTAGTTAACTATTTCCAGACTTGACTCTGGCTTGCAGCCTGACCTTTGGCAAGGGACTTTTCACATCATCTACACTGAGAACTGTGTTAGAACTGTAAAAGTTCATTCAGCACATCCTGGATGCTTCACTATGCTTGAACTTCCCTGCTAGTCTCCAGGAGAGAGACTTTACTGCAAGCACAGTAGACAAGTTGGTCATTAGTTTGCTAGGTAGTTTGTATGGTCTCACTAAATGGAAGATCATAAAAACAGACCAGTCACTTGTCATTATGGTTAGCAGAAGAGCAATGCAACTATCAGTTGGCACAGAGTGAAATAACAAGCTGCTTGTTCAGCAGTGCCTTCACACCTTAAGCACAATTCTGTTATGAACATTGTATTGTTTGCAAGAGCCATTTTATTTAGGGTTCCACTGGATGTAAAAATAGCATTGTTTTATAATAAATTGGCAATGAAAAAGTCACACTTTAAACAGAGCTTTTCAAGTACTCCAACAAATTCTGGAAGAAAAATGTCACACATTCTCACTTCCCCTGAAAGCAGCAGCAACAAACAGCAATCTTGTGGAACAGTTATTGTTATGTGTTGTGCTGTTTCTTACAGAACTGTTTGTTTGTCATTGGTGTCTATTTAATCATGCCTGTTATGCTGGATTTTAAAGCTTAGTAAACACTTTACAAATCCACTCTGGTTTCAGACAGGCTTGTTCTTTGTGAAAGCTAAAATGACTGGATTCATCAAGGGCAAAAATCCATACACAGTGCAGGCATAATCTTTCTGTGTACTGCAGCATGATGAGGAATCAAGGTGGCAGGAAATGAGTACATCAAAGCAGACAGAGTTACCCATTTGGTGTTGCATTTTTCTTACTTTTCTTTAGTATAGAACAAAATATTGTACTTTGCAGGTAAAACAGGTAAAAATTTGTCACAAATTATTTTTCACGTGTTTTTCAGTTGACATTCAGTGTCACTGTTAACTAGAGCCTATTGGACCAACAGGCTATGATAGGTCCAGGGAAAAAAAAAAAAAAAAAGTGTATGTAAATACATACACACACCCTAAGGAAAGATGGTGGAGCTTTCCATAAACCTTGCACATGTTCATAAACTTTGCAAAGAGCATACATGATGAATGTTAAAATACACACTGATAGTATTTTTGATGAAACAAAACATTTGACTATTTCTGTTCTAATATTCTGGAATTAATCAGTAATTAATAATTAAAACAGAAGGCAAAAATGTGGTGGAACATGGCCAAAACATGACTTCAGAAGATGTGGCTATATGTATAAACCTGTGTCTCTCTGTGTGTATATACAAACACATTTATATATACTACAGATGACAGTATATAAACAGATTTATACATACAAACACATACAAAAAAGCTACATATGCTTCAAATATTCTTTTATAGTATCTGATGGTAGATTTCCCCTATACCTATCATTTAACAGTGAACATTTGTAACACAGAATAGTCATTTATCATTTGCACAAAATAACATCAGTAGATGTATTATTACCCACTGTAGTAAATATACATGTATATTTAAGACTAGACTAAGTATGTGGACAGCTGCTTAAAGAAAAGAAACCTTGACAGAAATCTCTCCTTGGAATCTGGCTTCAGCACACTAGATCAGTTTATTTTCAGCTAGAGAGACAATATGTCAGCTCAGCTAAACAAATCACAGGCATTTTTTCATGCAGTGCTAGTTTTACAGAAGTTTAAGAGTTGCCAAAAAATTTTGAACTCATGAACCCAAACATCAGCTGAGCCAATGTTCTCAAGGTAGAATATTTTCAATAAAAATATTCCACACAAGTGGCTGTATCCGTGTTTATGACTCACAGATTGAGCCTCAAGGATTGTGTATATGAGGGCAGTGGGAGAGCCTCATACTGTTGAAAAAATTCCTGCTTCTAAAGGTCAAATGGTTTCATTGATTTTAATGTGAAAAGTCATTTCAAACGCTTCATTTTTATAGTAGCCACAGCTAATCAGATCATTTCCCAAAACATATTTTTTTTCCAAAGTATAAAAAACAAAACAAACAAACAAACAAAACAGCAAAACCTGTGTGCCAAAATATGTCAGAAAACTTCATGCACGTTTGAAGACATTTATCTTCAAAACACTGGCAGAACTCATGCAGAACTGTCACTGGTAAGTACTATTTTGATATTATATTAAAAAAATACTATACTGAATGTATTATATGCCTGGATGTTTGGCCGATTTCTGAACAATTTATTGTCTTCCATGGAAAATGTTATTTTGCACTAAATAAAGGAATATTTGGAGCCTGGATGATTGATTAAGGACTAGCCTTTTAGTTACTTTTCCTTTAAGATTTCTTTGAATCAATCTGAATTCAAGAAGTATGTTATATTTAGCAGATGTTTTTAAGAAATAAAAGTCATACAACCACAGAACAGGTAGGTAAACAAATAGTGCCAGCCACTGTACAGGCAGTCTTGCTGGCAGTTCAGTTTGATTAGTCGTCATAGGTTTGCTAAAATAATTAGTAAAAATGTCAGTGTGCTGCTTGTCAGTTTACAACTTTAAAGAGGTGTTAGTTCATAGTGATAGACAGCACTGCTCTTTCCCAGTATAGCAAAAGAAGCGCACAGTACAGCAAAACCATAAATATTAATATGTATCATCAGGTTTACCAGTTAGGAGTGTCACCTTGTGATTAATGGACTGATACTGAGAGCTCTAAAGCAAAGCAGAGCTGAAAAGATGTGCTTGTAGGCTAAAATACAATGCCTACTGTACATTTCAGCTTACTGGCAGTATTTTAAATAAATAATAATAATAGCTATTAATCATAATACACAGAATGTTGAACTGTTTCATATGAGCATAGAAAGTTGCTCATTCAGTTTCAGGCTAAATTCTTATTTTATCTGTGCATACATTAAAATTGCTGTAACATTTTTGGTGAAAGACAATATTTGCCAAATTCTCCAAAAGATACAGCTTCTCTTTCCTTATAGAGTGCCTACAATTGCACTAGAATGTTCGATCAGTACGTACATATTTATAAAATGGAACAGTGGTAACAGCTTATATACTGAGGCAGACATGAACATGGTGACACATCCAAACTTTGGGAGATTTGCAGAACTTTCTAGAGTGCTGAATGTATGCCAGCGGGTGAAGAGCTACTTTATATAATATGCTTTATGTAAGACACTCTTTATGAGTCAGTCTTTTCACAATATAGCCATTGTGTGTACCAGCACCCTGCAGAGGGCTCAGCATCATGTCTGATCTAATTCATGTTAAGGTTTTGCTCTTTAAATGGCTGAATCTTAGAGCCTTCATGGCCTATTATTTAGGGCTTTAGTTCCACTGACTTCACCACTACAAAGTTCCTAGTGTCATACAAATAAACACTTTACTATAACACTGTAATATCCTTTTAATTGGGATTTATTTATTCACGTATTCACGGAAAACTTATGAGACTAAACTTTTTACTTTTTTTTTTTTTTAAAGATGTATGTTATTTGATATCTGAGTCTTGTTTACTACCAAGCATATTACAAAACAAGAGTCAGAGTGTATTTCTGTAATCACTTCCACTTTAATTTGCAAGGGAAAAGTTAAAAACTTTCTAGAGAAGGACAAAAGCAAAGAGCAAATAGAGATGCCATTGAATGATGGGTCCCAATTATCAGTAAGTAAGGAACAAGGCTATATACATTATAAGTAAACTGACTGCATTTCTTTGTAAAAGAAACAAAGAGTCACAAAGATTTACTGGAGATGAGTAAAGAACCTATTGATTAAATTTGTTCTTTTTACTCGCCATGCTATTCCCACTGGACATTATAATTAAACTTATTAAATAATGTTTTTCTGGTCCATGATTTACTACCTGCCTGTCATCCTATAATGCATGTTTCAGTGTTAGCTCGTAACAGCCATATCACATTCACAATAGCTTATGTGCTAGCTGAAACAATCCAATTATTTACAACAATAATGTGAGTAGCGTCTCAGCTGAAACTTCTTTTCTGACACATTTCTCTACCAATTAAGAGCTGGAAAATGCCCTTAGTTTATATAAGACTGTAAGAAAAATGGAGAAATAGTATGTTAAAACCCCTTCCCATAGATTTTTCCCAAGGAGTTTCTCAGTTTCTGACTAAAGCACTGCATGCATCCCAGCAGGGAAAAAAAAAATAAGAAAGAAGAAAGGAGAAAGGAGGAAAGAGGAAGAGGAAGAGGAAGAGGAAGAGGAAGAGGAAGAGGAAGAGGAAGAGGAAGAGGAAGAGGAAGAGGAAAAAAAGAACGACAGCACAAAAACTTGTTTTAAAAAAGGTTTGAAAATAATTACTACTATAAACTCCTGTGATGCACTTTATTGCTCTGCCATATGGAGTCTGATTTAGAAGCAAATGTTGGTTTCTGTACTGCAAACTACAAGATGTACATGTGTTTATGTGTGAGCAAGATGAAGGAGGGGTTCAGACCTGGATTTATACCCCCAGACACCAATGTTCAATGGCTCATCCATCTTCTCCTATGTAAAGGTGTCAGATCCACAAAACTACACAAACCTTAACCTGTTAGCTGTGCATTTGAAACCTAGAGTCTGTGCAACAGCTTAGAAATATCTCAGTGTGAGTCTAGAAAGAAATAAGGCATTCTTATTCAGGAACAAGTGTGTCTAGGCAATCTGTTAATCAGAAGCTGTCTTTATTTTGTTTATCTTCAACACAATCATTAGGGAAGTTTAAGATTTTCCTTTTGATATTAGAAAAACTTTTTCCAACTTTGAGCATTGAACAAATCCAATCTGCTCTCTCCCCCTGTTGTCTTCCCTCTTCCCTCCGCTCTTCTTCTCGGTGCCACCTAACATAGGTGCTATTGATGAATCATTGGTGTGAATCAGCCATCTTGCCTTTTTACCATGTTATTCAGGGATCCTCTGAAGCCAGGCTCTTCTGTTAGTGCTGGAAATGCTATCCTGATACAAAGGCACTGTAAAGACATTTCCACAAAGAATTCACTATAAATGTAGCCTGAAACGTTGCATGAACTTTGGGTACAGATTTGTAAATGAAAGCATAGACCTCACAGAAAGCTTCTGGGTTACCATGGCAAAACAGACATTTTCTAGATCTCACAAGTTTTCCTTACTTCTGTGAATTATTAGGCAATAAATAAACATTTATTTCTCACTAAAAGATTTTTATATTGATGAAATACTATCAGTGTAGCAAATGCAAGAATTTGAGTTGTATTTAAGGGAAGGTTATAGAGTCATTTAAGCCTCTCATATAGTCTCACTTGTAATGAATAATAATGAGCAGAAAATATTTTCAGAAAGATTTCTTAATCTTTCTCCTTCCCCTCAAGCACTTATTTTGTTGCTGTTCTCTTTTTCTTTCAGCAACTTCCATCTTTCATTATTATACTTATCATATACAGATTCCCAGTAATTCTTCACTTGTTATTTTGAGTTTTACTCTACCTGGAGATTCTTGCTGTCAAAATACTGTCAGGCTGTCAAAATACTTCTTTTAGCCTTCTCCTCTCCCTACTACAGTATCAGCTTGAACCCTTTACACTTGAGGTCTACTGGTATGGAAATGCCAAATCATGAGAGTTTGGACTATAGAATTAAGCTCTGAGAACCACATTTTTAGTGCAATTTCTGTCATGAAACACATACTAGAATGACAAAATAAGTGTAGTTTCACTAATTAATAAAGTCAGAGATAATTATACAGCATCATTTTAATTATTTCATAGTTCTTCCCTGTAGTAAGTACAGGGAAGATTTGGTTATATCAAATAGTATTAAGTTAACCCAATTAAGTTATTAAATGGTCAACTGGCTATTTTTTGAGCATGGTCAGTGTTAATATATTGGCACATATAAAGTATTACAATAATATATTCAGAATTACAAATATTTAATATTGTAATATTCACTTTGAAAATGGGTATGTTCTGCATTTTAAAGTAGCTTTTTTTTAGATGGATATAATAACTTTCATCTTGTGTCACATATGTAAATCCCTCCACATTAGAGCAAGAATATAATCTTTATTGTGAATTCTTACTATTCTTTGCACATGGTCTATGCATACAGTAGAGTTTATATTCTACACTCTATTTCTGAAGTCATTGACCATATTTTTTGAAGGATAAAATACAATGCTCAAGCAGGTCCAGAGAAAACCATATTGTCCTTGTCTGCTTGCCAAGACAAGTTCAACTACAGAATTACATTAGATTCTATATGATAAGGGTAACCTCAATAACCTGGAGAACAGTAGTTTTCCAAAAATAAGAACTGCTGAGAAATGATAGACATACACCCAATCTACAAGCTTATAGCCACTTTCCTTAATGAAAGGTCAGAATCCAAGGTCATCTTCCATGTGGAGCATCAAATAGAAAACAATATTTAAACACATGTAGAGCTGTTAGCAAGGTCTCTGGTGAGGTTTAGGTTTGGAGTCTTCTTCCTCCCTTCCTTTCTTTTGTTAGATTCTTTTTAAAATTTATCTGACATCATCTGCCCTCAGTAGCTCGATGAAACTCATAAACAGTTTCCATTTGAAGGAGAAAAAACATTCAGTGTGAAGTTAATACACCCCTGTTCTTTCCTCCATGCTCAGAAGATAAGAGATGAATGTTCCGTGTGGAATAGGCATATTATTTTTTCATGGTTTTGTTTCAATGACTGCAAATGACCAGCAAACTTCCTCTAAGACCTCTGATAGTCCACTCTTGCATCATGTGGCTTTCACTGTTCATTGAGCTCTTATTCTTTTTTACCCTGTCTTTGGGGATCCACAAGACTGTTGCATCATGGGCTTCAACTCCGAAAGGAGTCAGGTCCTGTATCCCACCCTAGCTAGACCAGTAGTCACAGGTGGTAAATGGCAATCCCCATAGAATTTTAGGCAGTTGGTGCCAGTTAGGTTAAAAGTCTCCTGTCATATAAATAAGCTACCTGAGGGAAACATTTCTTTTCCCCCAAAAATTTGTCACCTGCATCTCATTCCAGGTTAAGAAAAGTTGGAATCTGGGGCAATGGAGTCAGAAATGGTTGCATTAACTCCAGTTCTAGGTGGGAGATCCAAATTCCAGGTTTTATGGTCTAGATCTAATCTGCCAGCAACAGGCCCTTTTACTTTTTCATTTGTCCCTGCATGTTATTAATCAATCTTTTTTTATTATTATTTATTATTATTATTTTAATTTACTTATTTAGTTCATAACTGCCAGATTTCCTGTTATATGAACTACAATGCCTGGAGTAAAGTTTAATAAGTGTCTCAAAAGACCTGTTCTTTTATTCAAAGGGAAGTCAAACAATATTTGTTTAATTTTTAATGATGATCTCATTCATATGATAAAGTTACAAGAAAAATGTTCTTGGGAATATGCAAGTGTCAGAAATGAGTTACAAACTGGCAATAATAACACAGCCATATTTATCAAAAGGAGATTTTTAGTGTTTCTGTACTGTATCGTAACAGTACATTTTTTTTTCCTTTAAATTAAAGTCTTACTGCAGTGGGAATGTATGTCTGGATAGAATACGTACTGTCAATTTAGTTCAAAATATTGGTTTTGTGCCTATAACTACAAACTTACTAGTGCTGCTGAAGAAATTTTTGTCTGAGGATGTATCTCTGCATAGAAGAGTTCCAGTTTAAAATTAAGACGAGTAATGGAAACAGAGCACTGGAAACCATAACCAGGAGAAGTTTGAGCTGCATTTCCATAACACTTCTTACAAGGCTTGTGAGCTTGACTACCATCTTCAGCGCTGGCTTTATGGCCTGTGATGAAAAAAGCTGTGTAGATGAATAAAAAAATTCCTGTGGAAACTTGGCAACTGTCAGTTTTCTCTACAAATTAGGCATCTGTCCTGACCTGAAAGTTTTCTAAACACAAGTATACATAAATATGCACAGTGTTTTTAGATTCTTTGCTAATTTTATGGCTGTGCCTTTCTGAAAATTAAGTGTTCAGCCTCCCAGTTACTTAGAATGAGACTATAAAGCATATAGGTGCTTCTGTAAAATTTACCCTAAATTGTAAATGATCAAAATATGTATTTGAGCACTAACTAATCTCTAGCAAGTAACAAACAAGATTTGAACCATGTCTAGTTTCTTTTTCTATTATTGTCTCAAGATTTCCAGAAAATCTATTTCTATTGGACTTAAAATGAGCATGTCCTACCATGCAACAAGATCAGAAAATAATTGTTTTAAATAATTTACTGTGGTCTGTTATAAAAGCAGCAACTCAGTAACCCTTATTAGTACCAGAAAAGCTATGATACTGTCACTTAAATCATAATTAAGAAATTAAGCAAACAGCTATTCAATTAAACAATATATATTTTAATTAGGCCAAACTTAAATTTATAGGGTCTAAAAGTGAAAGATGCTGACTGTCCAACTCTGAGCAACCTCAGGTATTGCAGTGACAGGTCACACAGACAACCCACATATCCTGCAACTGCACTGTGAAGACATCAAGCTGTATCAGTTAAATCTACAGAAGGGTAATATACTGATGTCAATATGTCTGTCACTATGGTATGAGATTGCAACATTTAATGTAGCTATTTGCATTCCAGTTGTGGCTTTTTTTTTTTTTTTAAATTATTTGTCTGTGTGCAGGTAGAGTTTTATTTGGATTCAATGTGGACAAATATCTAAAAATATTTTCAAAAAATATTTGTAAGAAAAAAGATGTATTTAACTTCAGTTTATTTGTGCACCTTTCACACTTCCCACGAATATTTTACAAATATTACTACCTTCCATAAAACTCTGACATTAATAAATATTAGAGAATGTTCACAAGTTTTGAATTTGAATCCTTATACTAGAAATACATTTGCTAGAATAGCCTTTGTTTGTTAGGAAGTACAAACTCTATGCATATCATATTTTTCAAAGTGAATGATCATATTTGGAATTTTAAATATCATATTTCCAACAAATTGGTTGTGGACAATTCAGGGACTTATTTACTGAGCAAACTCAACAACTAAACATGAAAAATTGAAGAAAATGGCAGTCTGATTGTTGGCACTTGAGAAGACAGAAGAAGAATATGCTTAAATAGGAGTAGCTTGCTGCATTCTCTAGATTTAATTACCACCCCACCTTAAACAGCAAAACATTTCCTCTCCATGTTCTTAATATTGGAATTAAAAAATCTTGCATCACTGTCTGTACACACTACACAGAACTGCAGAATTAAGGCAGATAGCTGTTCTCTCTTCTGTTGCTTTACTCAAAAGAATTTCAGAGCCATCACTACTTGCTGCCACAGGTTTTGAATTGTAAGCAAACTATAGCCTATAATAAAAAAATCAATATACCATTCAGTTTATGTCTGCCTTTGATTTCACTGAAAGTTTAACAATACACAGTAATGCAGAAATTCTGCTTATTTTCTTTAGTATTTTTTCCAACTATGTGAGCTGCATGGTGTCATTTCTGTAATTATGGTATACTGAGATGATAACATTGAAACTCCCACCTTAACTACAGTATACGTTCTATATACAAAATGCCTTTATGAAATTCTGAGCATTATACTTTCGACTTTCTATACTTTTGACTTTCTAACCAAATTTATAAGTTAAGGAAAGTATAATTATGAATTATCTCTGGTATTCCAACTATAGCAGTAAAGATTTTTTTCCTTTTGGCTAAAAAAAAAAAAAAAAGCCTCAGCTGAAAAGTTAAAGGATTTTACATGCAGAAAAATGATTTAAGGTAAAATTCAGAGCCAATTAATTTTACAGTTTTCTTGTATTTCCACATCCTGGACAGAACAAAAACAACTTTGATCTCATTTACACCACAGTATAAGTGTAAATTTTTATTTTGGCGCAACAAAATTACTGCAACTGAAACCCTGACATAAAAGTAAAGAATATATTAAGGGAAAATATAAATATCAATTTCCAGCCTGAACTTATTCCTCCATAAAATGTTTTTCTTATATCAAATACAAATAGAAAAAAGCGACCTACTTGACTTATTTATTTATTTATTTTAGGTAGTAGCACTCAAAACAATGCAGGCTTTTCTCTGTCAGTACAAATACTCCAAAGCTTGTAAAATGTACTGAAAGACGTGCGACTGAAAATTTTGGGGATGTCCCAAAGACATTGAGAATACTTAAGTGAAGCTATGAGAGAATGTCTATGCAATTAAACCCCAATTTTTAGCATTAACATTCTAATAATTACAGTTATATACATTCAGCTTAAAATTAAGATTAGCTTAAAAACTCAGCATAACCTGGCGAAAATGTAAACATTTTACTACCTTTCATATATGTATCTGTTTTAAAACACTGCAAAAAGTCTTGCCCAGAGTTGTATTGAAGGCAGTAAGAGTGAATGTGCCAAAAATGCAGGGAACAACTCCAACATGTAGCCCTTTTTTGTCTGTCTTGTGAGCCAAATGTTTTAGACATAGTTCTGGGAAATATCTAGACAGTTTATTTAGGACAAAACATTAATGAGAAGTAAAGACAATCAGATACCAGATGATTTTATTGTTGTTTTGTTGTTGTTATTGTTTTATTGTTGTTTGCTTTGTGTGTGTGTGTGTGTGTGTCTGTTTTCTTCGTTAGTTTTTCAGAAACATTACAAAATCTTTCTAACTTGGCAAATTCCTATCGCTACCCTGTTAATTTTAGCATAAAATCCATGATTCTTCCTCTCCTTTCCCTAACTCTTGTTTTAATCACTATTAGTTTGCTTTATTATATAACATGGAGTAGGGGAAAAGTGGCGACTGCATACAATTTCATCCATTGATGTATGAATGCCCTATTGTAAAATTTGCTGTCTAGTAAAAGAAACAAAAAAAAATATTATGCCACTGATATAGCAAATTGCAGAGTTTACAGATATTCAGTTAGCATTCAAATGTGCCAGGGGTGTAGCAATTGTTATCATTGTTTTACAGAGTAAAGTACCACTTTCCAGAAATGAAGTTTCTGTACAACTGAAATGTAGCAAGGAAGACAGCTTGAGAAAACTGGCTGTGGTGCCTCTACTGAACACAGTGTCCAACACCTCTGATTTTGCAAGAAAATTTTGGAGAGGAGGTAATGATGCGAATTAATGTGTGAGCCTCAATACTGAAAAAGATTCACATTAAATAGCTTGACCTCAGTTACTTTACTACCTCAGAGTTATATATGTGATGGAAATTGATTGGAAATTGACCATGGTTTGATCCAACAATATTAAATAAGACATGATTAAAAAAATCACAGAGGGTCATGTGTGTTGAAAAGTATCAGAAAATTGATATTCCATCATGGAGAAGAGAATTAACAAAAAGATATAGATATAGAGGCTTACCTAGTGCAATTTATTGGGCATGTGAATGAACAAAATTAAAGTAGTGTGGTAAAGTACTCATTAAAAAACAAAAACAGAAGATTCAGAAACAAAAGCAAAGATGAGGAAGATGCAGGGGACGGATAAACTATACAAACTCTATACAAATTTTATGTTTTCCATACTTGCAGCTTACATAGGCAACTGAGCAGAAACCTATCATTATCCAAATACCTCATGGTACTAGAGAATCATGATGTTCTTATTTCAGGTAGTGACATCAGTGTGGGATGTTTTAAAAATCTGTGACCCAGTTGGATAGTCTGTTTTGACTTTTTTTTTATTTATTCATTTTTCGTCCATGTTTTGATTGTTTGGGCAGATTTCTTCAACAAGAAAACACATTACAGAGTTTTTGTTTAAAATTAACACGAAGCGTAACTGTTCTAGAAATGCAGCTTATGAAATGTCTTGTGATGCAATTAGTAAATTTTGCTAACATATATAAACAGATGCTAGTCTGTTAGATGGTATATCATCAAAGCTGGAGAGAGGCAATTTCCAATAGGTCCATCATAAACACACCTCTGGGATAAGAGAAGAAAAAACAGAGTTACGGGCTGCTAACCTAGAGAAAAGATCAAAGGAATACAGTACAAGACTAGCAGGGCACGTGCCTCTAAAGGGTTACCTATAGCAAGGTACTTGGTATGGGGTTAAGAACACAAATATTGTCTGAAAGAGAAGTGAAGTTTATTGACAAAAGAGAAATTAGAGAACAGAGACATAAGCTTCAGATGCACTGCCGAGAAGAGTCTGGCATAAGAGGAAGGACGCTGTAGTAAAAGGGTGTCCTTCCTGAAGGGCTAGGGACAACACAAAATACGGCCAGATTTGCATATGTAACCTCAGTGTTATGATATCTGTACATAATCTGTTTTTCATTGCTTAAAGACTGTTGCTCATCTTGTTCATAACCAGCAGCTGAGTAGCAGTAGAGGTGACTAAACATAGTCTGTGCTGCACATGCTGAAGATGCTTAAAAATAAAGAGGTTTCACTGACAGGGAGAAAGTGGTTTGGCTCAAGTTCATTTCAAATCTCAGGGAAGTACAACATCAAAACTGGCTGGAAACACCCAGTTAACAGTTGTAAAAACAAACAAACAAACAAACAAAAACAACCAACAAGATGAATGCTGAAGAAAAAGACCTGAAATGGTGAGGATTGCTGAGACAACATGGTAACATGGCATGAGCAAAAGACTTTGGAAACATATTTAGAGCTAAGGCAAGGAAATGTAAAGAATGTGCAAGCACTAATTCTATATCAAACATCTGTTTCTGCATGTGTTCTTCTGAGTATTAAGAAAGAAAGAGAGAGAGAAGGAAAGAGAGAAGGAGAGGAAGGGAGAGAGGGAGGGAGAAACTGGAAAGTAAGTGAGCATCTAAGAGTAAGAACCAGGCTTTATTTTTTTTTTTTTTATAGAAATGGATTTATTTTTCTTTTTGGTTAAAAACATCAACAATCACCACCAACCAAAAAAACAAAAACCCCTTCAGTTATCTGTGTGAAGTTAGCTATGTACAGCTCAAATGATCGGTGTATCTTTGGAGATCCTCTGTCTTTGTCTTACAAATAGTGAGTGGAAAAAGATTGAGTGATTTTAGTCCTCTAGCCAGGAGGATCAAGTTTGTCTTGTACAAAAGAATAAATTATTCAACTGGCTATTTAATAGCTTAGGAGCACTCAAAACACCACCCAACTCCCCAGCCTCCCGCCTGAATTTCTGGCAAATATTCTCATTATGCACATAGGACAGAGCTGAGAGACAGACATAAATGTCCTGAGCTGAAATTCATCCTTACACTCAGTAATTCTTACCCTGCTCTATCCCCAGTGGAACCAAGGAGACTGTTTGAAGAACAATCTGTTACCTGGGGTGGTCCATAAATCTGTGTGCATTAACATGACTGGCAATTATGTTCAACAGTATTCCAATGCTGTGGTAGAACAATGCATGACTTAGATTTGAATTCAGCTGCTCTTCGTGCCAAACCGCCACCCACAACTAGGCCTGCTGCTGGTAGCAGAGTGACAATCTGAGGATAGCACTGTCCAGTGCCATGACTGTTGCTCCTTATCACACCACCTGTACCAAGCCTGACTTTGTGATCTCCTGATCAAAGTGGTCACATGCTCAGTACTTAACTGGGAACCATATTTTACCTTGTTAGAGAAAAAAACAATGTCCTTGTTACAATGGAAAAAACAATGACAGTAACAAAGCGCCCACAATGAAACAAACCATCCTTACACAGCCATGTTCTTCTGGACTTTGATAATCCTTCAATATCCTTGTTTACTATCTGGCAACTGATAATGTCAATTTAGAAGGCACCACAACATCATTCCATTAAAAGAGAATGATGAATTCTCACTGTGATCTCCTAATGCACTTCTAACTATGATCTTTAAAGACATTGATACAGCTCATCCATTCACGCAAATTATCAGCTGGAATAAATCATCATAACTGCAGCATTTTCAGCAGAATTTTAATATTAATATAAGTTGGAATTCAAAGCTTTGTTGCCCTACAGTACAATAACCAAGGGCCATATATGCAGAGGCATGACGACACCACAATACTCAGCTTTAGGAACTCACTGAGGTTCAGAGACTATGTGTGGGGTGGTGAATACTCCTAGTCACCCCCATGACTTTGTTCAGTTTTGGACTACCCTTTTCTATAGAAAGAGGGGCAAGTAAGGAGAAGATCAAAGGAAGATGAGAGCAAGCATGAGTCTTCAGCACTGTCAACAATTCACTTGGGGAAGGAGCTTTTGCTCTAGTTTATGACTCGATTGCTATTTTTACTTGATTTCAAATTGGAAGAAAGATCTGAGGTCAGACTATGAAATTTTGATGTTCAGTCTAGCTCTATGGGGCTAATGGTTGCTCTGTTTCTGAATGAGTGAAACTTTAGAAGTATTGTAAGCAAGGATCATCAAAAAACAAGATGGAAAAACAACAGTTCCACTCCATTCTTGCTACAAATTGCCTACAGCAATGTTGTTAGGGTACTTGTCTGAGCTGGGACGTGACCACAGTTACTAAGGTGCTGTGAAGGTACTCCTAACTCGCTCTTAGTGGATAAGCCCCCATCATCTCCCTCTCCACTTTTGTTTTGTACAGTATGTGTTCCGTTAGGTATATCCTTGTGCATTTATTGACTTGATCCTCAAAAGAGCACAGGCAAAGGAACACCTTCTGCACTGTAAGAGAGTACAGATGCAATATGCAAAAAAGGGAAGAGAAAATAGGAACTTTTAATTTCTGAAAAACATTAATGCAAAAATCAAATGATTTTATGGAAATGAAGTATTCTAAAGATAAGGAGAAGCTTTAAGAGTCAGTTTTGGAGTTGAACACATATCACAGGTGTTAAATTGCATTTATAATTACTTAATGGGTGATTATCTAAGTTTTTAAGGCATTAGAAAAATACTAGTGTACTTTCACCAACACAAACTTATGTTCAAAATCAGTAAGACATTATAGTGAAGTCAGTAATTTCTACAATATGTTTAACCTTCATGGATACAACATGAGCTGTATCAGCCTATAAAAGAACTACATAAAGTTGTCCAGGATATATGCTAAATAATTTTGTAGGCATATCATCAACAGTGAAAGCATTAAGAAGAATAACTTCACTTTATTTGGAAGCCTGAATTTCATCCAGAACTTCTGCAAATTCAGGAGCTCAGAGGAGATCTTAAATGCTATGAATAATGAAAAGTTTAGATTTTAAGTACTGGTACTATTGATTCCAGCTCAATGGAAAGAGTTAATATTAAGAGAATGAACAATAAAAATAACCCAAAACAGAGAAGAATGTGGAAAAGGCAGATGAAAGCGAACTAGTGGAAGAGGAATACAGGTAAAATCAGATGAAAAACAGAACATACGTGAAAACATAAAATACTAACAACAGCAACCATTTGCTCCTCTTGATCTTTTCTGATTAGAACTACTATTACAAAATCATCATGCGATGCTAGATGATTGTTACTGGATTGAACCTGTCTCAGATTTGAACTCATGAAAAACATTTGGAGAATATTTCTTACAGACAGCAAAGACTGTCAGCATCAGGTGAATATAATTGCCAGTGCACTTCCTTTCTGCACAAACCCTAATTTTCCTATTTAACTTGAGAAATGCTTGACTGATCTGCTCACACGAAGACAAGGAGCAAAGTCAATACCAACAGCCACATGAAGATAAGTGCTAGACTAATAGCTATGTCTATTAGTATGGTTCTGACATACAACCCTTCTGCCACTCTCTAGTTGTCTCTAGTTGTTCTGAATATATCTTTCAACCATTGTATATTCTATGAGTGTCCTGTGACTATCCTTACCAAGACCTATTCAGTTTGCAAACTTAAGGAATCTAAGATACTATATTGCAGTAGAAGAACGATTAACAAACAATAGTTCCGGACTGCATCTATACTGCCCTATAAGAACACAGCTGGGCAAAAATCGTTGGTGTTCGTACTAGCTTTGCCCTGGGGCCTACCTGAAAGTATTTTTTTTGTTCAGTTTACCTAAGCCTGTCAAGGAACAGCCTTGAGCATGCTTATCCCCAGACTGATCCCCCGAGACATGTCCATGTCTGCCACAGTCCTTCCTGGGCTCCTTCTGCAGCTTAGTATGATTTAATCCAGATGTAGAATTCTTCAGATCTGACCAACAAAATCTTCAAAAGACATTTCCCCAGAATAACCAGTCTAGAGACAAGATAATCACTATACATGCAGACTGGGAACACTGCAACAGTCATTAAGTCCTACCAAGAAATTATGTGAAATAAAAAGCATCCTTTTGGGATTTTTTTTTTTTTTTTTTTTTAAATCCAAGCCTATGATTGTCACTGTTTTTTGAAGACCAACTGCTGTGGACACAAAGCAAAAAGTCTTCTCTGTAATAACATTTTGGTAAATGAAAGGAAGCTACACATTTGCATGGCTGTAGCAGAGATTGGAATAAAACTTGCAATACATTGCACTGAATTGTTGTGGAAAACTTTATAAAATTAGCCTCTATACACTCTTACTGCTTCCTCCTTCAGTAATGTTTTCTCACAGAAGGGCTAAAGAATAGGTCAGTCCTATTTATTATGAGAATTGGGATGAAAATTCTACAGCAGCAGCAAAGCTGAGACAAGTACAGTTCTGAGTAGCAAGTTCTGTACTATCTTCGGTAGAAAGATGTATGCTAAGAATGTGTTGAGGGATACAACAAGAAAAATATTTTATAATAGGAATTAAATGGTTGAATTCAACCTCCTCCTCCTCCTCCCCTCCCCCCACCCCCCGCTAGCAAGCTAACCGAATTAGCTTAAATTTTAACAAATTATGCCATTTCAAGTTCTCCTTTTGCTGCTACATTTTTCCCAGCCATGACTCAAACTCAACATACCAAGACATAATCCTCAAAAAGTTCTTTTTCTGAGACTGTTTTTGAGTTCTGTCTCCTTGACATATCAAAACAACATTTGTACAATGTAAGGTAATGTGCTGATCCCAAAGCATCTTGCTTAATGTCAAATATTTTTGCTTAAGGTATAATATTATTGCAAGAATCCCCAAATACATCTGAAAATTTCTCCTATGCTTTCTTCTTCAGTAAAAGAAAACCTGGGCACAGTCATTTCTCTTTTTGGTTTGTTTGTTTGTTTTTTTAGGGATTCCTAACCACATCTTAGATAAAAATGGGATTTTCTGTTGATTTGTGTTTAGTCACTGTTCTCAACACTTCAGGAGAGGATAAAATCTATTTGGAAAACAAAGGAAACAAACATAACTGCAAACACTAGGTTCCTGTCCAAACAGATTAAAACAGTTTTTTTTTTTTTAATTGAGAAAACACAAAAAGTGCAATTATTTGTTTAAATATTTTTTATGAAAAAACCTTAAAGAGTCAAGCTTTTGTGCAGAATAGATATTGATGACTTTTCTTTTACTATTCGAGCTGTCCTGTTGAAGAAATCAGTTATATTTCCAGACATTTAATTGAAATCCACTGCTGAAGAAAATTATACAATTCTATTGGTTGGTGTAAATTGGGCTGCCTAGCAACAAGAGCAACAATTTTCAGCTATGCAATATGACAAACTAGTGATTGGCTCTGTGAGCATGAGTTTATGTAAGTAGGATTTTTACTACTGGGTGCTCTTTAGAGAAAAAACAGGAAGGCAGTCAAAATTAGATGATAAATAAAGTATAAATATAACTTCCTTAAAAGTATGTACTTTTAAGTGTGTACTTTTGCACTGACTGAAAATCAGCTTTCCATATGTGTTGACAAGCCTATGTTTTATTTATCAAATACTCTTTGAAAGAAATATTCAAGCAAGATATAAACCTGTGGGACAACTGGATCAGAAAAAAAAAAAAAACAAAAAAAACACTAACAAACCAACCAAAAAAACCAACTATTAAAACCTAAAGTTAAATCAACTAATGGGTGACTCATCTAATCTCATCTCATTTTAGCCAAAAATATATTTCTGCAGCTGTCCCTAACACTGTATGTCAAAGCAGCTTTTGTATGTTGATAAGAGAATCATACATTACCCCAAAGCAAATTTCCCCAACATCCAGATCTGTTTCACTTTACAAAAAATGATATTCAAAAGACACATCTGTAGTGTGGCAAAACAGGACTCTGATGCCAAGACTCCATGGAAATTGGTCCTACTGAGTAAGATTCATAGGGTTATGTGTGCATATGACGTGATGCCATTCCTTATGAAAAGATAGACTTGTAAAATACAGGAAAAAGTGTAACCAAAAACATCACGGTGGCCCTAAATTCACAGGGCTAAAGATGACCTTTACAAAATTACATGCTAGAAGAAAGCAAAGCCATTCAGAACTCTCAGAGAAAGAAAATTCACTCAAATGAAGAAACAACAATGTAATGCATTAATTATTGAGACTTCTGAGAATGTTTTTATAATGTTCACAGAATGAGATCCAATATATGCTTCTAGCAGTGTGACTCAATTAAAAATGCTTTTTCAAAAGCAAATTTAAATAATTTTGATGCATTTTCACTTGATTTTATTGGCTTCCTACTTCTTATTTTAAAGTAACAAAAACCACTGCCACCCTAGAACACATATTTGTACCATCTCCTCATTATAAAAGCTGAATAATGAAACAATGTTCATCTGCACTCCTCTAGCAGAAAGTCCAAGTCAGCGTTTTCTAGGAGATTTTCTTTTAAAGGATTTACAGAAGCAACCTACAAGTATCAATATTCGCAGTGCAAACTCATATCTTTGTTCTGGTCTCTCTTGCTCACTCTGTCTCTTTTTGAATTTCCTATAAAAGCTAAATTAGGTCTCAGGGGCACTGCACCACTAAACAAAGATCTCTTCTAGTCCATTGTGATGGAAGTAAATGTACTCAGGAGGGAGATGTACTTAAAGGAGAGGCTAAAGTGTCTCCCTCCCCCAGTTCTCTCATCTTTAACACAGATTTTTTTTTCACCCTCTCTTCACAGAGTCCCTCACTTTGTGAAGGGACTCACTCATACACTTGCCCTTCCCCCTTACGGCCTTCTCTCTTTCTCAGATGTGTAGCCAGTTGAATTTACTGAACTGTGATAAAATCCCTTTTTTGGCATAACTTTCTAAGCTGTTCCAACATTTATATGTTTCCTTCTACAGCCTCTTTGAGGATATATACAATCAGAATAAATGAGACTTACTCTTTTTAGCATTGGGACAGCTATTTTAAGAGGATATATCCCCCGTCCAATCTGCAGCCCTGCAGAGTAGTCATTATGTATTATTATGACCATACGTTAATATGACTTAATAAGAAACCAATTCTATTCACCCTGTGCTTTCCAGTCTACTGTAGCTAATAACAAAACTCTAACTTTCCTTAAATTTAACTCTATCACTAAAGGATTTAAAGTTACAGATACAATTATAATATGTCTCACTATTAGTGATCACAGCTTTCACTGAGAGGGAAAAAAATAAAAAAATAAAATTAAAAAAAGATTAATAAAATATAACCTGCTCAGCTATGAAAACAAAAGAATGAAATATTTTAAGAGTTTAAAATGTTAAAAAATACTATAAAAGCATAAAAACAAGCATGCTGTATTCAGCTGAAAAGTCTAGTATACAGCTGCACACACACACGTATATACGTTACTTAAAGTTTGCTATTACAGATTTAAATGGAGACTTATTTGCATTATTTGCAATATTTGCAATATTTTGCATTATTGTCCATTTGCATTGGACATTAAGAAAGACTTGTTGACATATATCTAAAAAGAAATGAAGATTCCTTTCAAATAACTCTAGTGCTGACAGGCAGAAAAATACAGAATCATGTTTCAGAACAACTGATTTAATCCTGGGCTTCCCACAATGCTTATGCACAATTCTATTCTTCATCTCTATTTTCTATCTCTAAAAGTTTAAAAGTATGGAATATGTCTGAATATGCTTAAGTATTTTTGATAGAAAGGCCCTAGCAACTAGAAATACACTAAGACTGCTTATGAGAAGTCCATGACACAGAGAGACTCTCATGTTTGTATATTAGATTGCAAAGTTTATTGTTAACACAGGGGATTCTTTTTATTTGATACAAAATTCTAATGCATCTGTCATTCCTGCTGCATTCTCTTTCTATGCCTGGTATATTCTTTAGGATTCTGGTAAAAATTTTGAACTTTGTAAAAGCAAATTCAAAGTCAATCTCTAATCACTGGAAGTAACCTGAATTTTTTTATGTATTTTTTACAGATAATACTATGGTTTATCAACACACTTTAGAAGCAAACATCTTATTCTAGCAAGTGAAATGATTTAGAATTAATGATACATACAGAGATTATAAACAGATTACAGACAAAAGTTCAACACCAGGTTGTTTAGTGAGTGACTGAGCAAAATAAAAAAGCCACAGCACTTGGTGGCCTGCTGGAAGTAAGCTGGTGGTCTCAGTCCAGGCCTCAATGGACTTTGTTCATAGAAAAGGAAAAACAAAACCCACCACACAGCACTAATTGGCACCCCTGTTGGCACTGTCAGTAGCAAGGCCAAGGTTATAACTGCCACAGGAAAAGGGTCTTTCAAGGTCAATGTTGAGGCACAATAGGGCAATGACAGAAGAGAGATAGACCCACTGTTGTAGCCAGTTTGGCTCCCAGGATCTCATCTGTACCTAACGATAACCTGACAAGACTTCTGCCACATCAGTAACCTCACCTATACAGGTATTCACATGCCAAAAAATACTTTTGGAATAGGTCTTAAATCTTTGCAGGGTACAGAATAGACATCAGCCTGGCCCCTTTTCCTAGTAAAGACTATATCACATATGAAAGCACTCCCTGACTTAGAAAAATCCTTGCAAAAGTTCTAATTTAACTGATTTGACAGAGTTTCATTGCACAAAGGCTTTCTTATTTTCTTTAATGTATAAAGATGCTGACTGTGTCTGCAATAGAATAGGAGCTATTACTTTTCATATAGGTAGGAGCAGTCATGCAGGAGAAAAAAATACATAGCATAACTTAAATACAGCTTATATTGGCTTTCCTGTACATGGATTGTTTACAAATGTCACTACAGAAAATATTCATTCAAGTGCATAATTATAGGTTATTTTGGCATGGACAGATACAAACTCTTCTTCAGTCTGCCTTTCTAAAGAACACAGTGTGAGAAGGATCTTTCTGGTTCATCCTTAATACCTATTCAATGGACAGTTTCTGTTCAGGCTGCCAATAGAACTGTAATTGTCATAGAAGCAGCTCCTGAAATGAAGAACCACAAAGACTACAAGAAAAGAAAGCAACAAATAAGTCAGTGGAGGTGGGAATTAAAGCCAATACTGAACAAAACAACCTAAAAACTTAAAAATACAGCTGCAGTAAAATCCCAAACCAATAAGCATATATCAAAATGACTGGTTAGCTCTTAGAACAAAACCTGTGAAACCATAAACATGATATCCAAACAGAACAGAAAAATGGTGTACTATTTTCTCTTTTTCCTCCTCATTATAAACTACAAAAATATATAGCTATTTAGGGTAAATTTGTATGCTTAGATGTGAATACATCTACTGAAAAATAATTTTTTTTAAAACTCATATGAGAAAATAATATTATTTAATTTTTGTATAAATTTGAATTTATTATTTCTTTAATATTCATTTTTTAGTAGTTGTTTAACTATTCTATGCAAAAACATATCAAAATATCACCTGTTCCCTCATAAAATAAGAAATATATCTTTAGATACATCTAAAATATGAAACCTTATCAGTTACTTTTCTGTAGTGAGGTAAGTAAAAAGTTAATGATGGTTTACTACTACTTAAAGTAATATAAAGTCACCTTTAGAGAGTGATCAGTATTTTCACAGAAATAGCTTCATTCCTTAAATGAAAAATAACTCCTAAATAATTTCTAGTTTACTGTCAAGGCTAATATAAGTCTGTCCTTTGATATATTATGAAAAATTACAGCATGTATTTAATAGCACTTGTCTTCTTGAAATAATTTTATACTGCTGCTCATTTCTGCCCAAAAGACAATGTAGGTTAACATTGGGTCAAAATCTGATGCATTCTCAAACATTTCAATAACAACCTGAAGACTTTTCTCTAAGACATATAACCTCCTTTAGCTCAACTGATCCTGAGAATGGATGAAATAGATGTTAACGGATGACAGCTTGGCTCTCTGCCTGTTTTATGCTTAGGACTTACAGAAAACTGCAGGGGGGATGTGGGAAAGCAGAGAATTCATGTAAATGAAACTCCTACACTACCAGAGTAGTTTTCCAAAAATTTATTTCCTTTTTTTTTTTTTTTCTCCTTCTGTAGTAAGTTCTGTGGAGTTGCTACAGAGGGGAAAGGTAGTCAAGGGTAGGTACTAAAAAACATGTTGGTCTTAGAAAAAAAGAAGAGTATCATAATAGCATTTCATATTTCTCTTTATCTTCTGAACATGGAGAAAGGATTTAAAGACATTATTTGTATTTTACAACAAATAAGCAAACAAACAAAAACAAACCAAAAAGTTTTGCTGTTATTAGGTAGGACACTATCTTTTCACTACTACACGCTTCCATTGCCTCAAAAACCCTATTATATGAATTACCTGACTATTATATGAATTACCTCACTCTTTTAAAAAAAAAAAAAAAAAAAAAAGATACAGGCAAAATCTTTTACCAGGCAAGAGAGTGAGCAGTTGCTAGCAACCAGGCAGTACAAGGGAAGTAGAGATTCATCTCTCAAGCACCTCTTCTATCTCCAAGGTTACAGGCATGCAAATGTAATAGGTATATGATGGAGATGTAGCCAGACCAAGTTTTAACAGGTTCTTTAATTCTTCCCTACAGTATATCCCACACAAAGATTTTTTTTTTTAAGGGGAAAAAAACAAAAGGGTGAAAGGGACAAAACATAATTTTATATGATATGGACACTTACAATGATCTAATGAACTAATCAACTAATTCTACATTTTCTAACAAGTGAACGTCCTTAGTGCCAAGGCCTTTTCCGTCTGTACTGCTTTCAATCACAAGAGTGACTGAAAAAATATAGAGTAAGAATGAGAGGGGAAAAAAAGGGAAAGATAGGGAGAAAAAAACAAACAAACAAAACAAAAAACCACCACATTTGATTTGATCCAGAGTTTAAAAAGGTCAGGTTTGGATGTATTTTGTAAACAACATTTCAATTTTGCAAATGAATAACTTGGCTGAAACAGAGTGAATGCCAAGCTCCTACAGACAGCTTACATAACTGTATATGTGATGTTCCAACTTGCAGCACTCTTGAGTAGCAGAGCTCTGCATATACATGGCAAAATGAATGGGAGTGGATGTCTAATGTTAGCATTTAGCTGAATACCAAATAGGTTGAAGTCCCATTACAACAAATCTAAATGCAACACCAAGTATTACAGAGTAGTACAATGAATACATTTGTATTGTACATTTTTTCCCCTTATTTCAGTCTTTCTTTCTATTACTCCCACTTCTCTCTTTCTCATTTCTAACAGCATGCCCTGTTATTTACCTCAGCCTGCAATGAGTGGATAATGAAGAGACCAGTACTTTGGAGTATAGGAGTGATCACAAAGAAACAAACAAACACAACTCCTCATCCTTCTTTTTCATATACTTTTCCTTTACATTTCCACATATTTCTTCCATATCACTCTCCCGCTTTTGAAACAGCACCCTTTCTATGCATTTTTTTTCCTCTAAATTCACCACACTTTTTTCCTCCTCATTTTCTCTTGCGTTTGTTTAAATTCCCTGTTGAAATCATGTACTTTTCTTCTTCATCTTTATGATGAAGTTGGCACAGTCTTTTTCCCCCTAGATTCTGCTGAAGCCTGAAAATGGTATGCTGCAAAAAGTCTATTTAATGTCCTGTTCTTCACAGCACTCCTAGTAATGATTATAGCAATTGCTGATTTAAAGCATATCTTGGTTTGTATGCTAGTAAAAAAAAAAAACTTGACAAAAATAAATATTGGAATTTTGGCATGCTCAGACCAATGATAAAGGAAGAAAAGAAATTTTGGATAGGGTTATGAAGTAAGACTGCGAGTTCTCTTCCCTCTTATCCTCTGAACTCAAAGTGTATTATTTAGCTCTGTCATCTAAAAATCATTAGACTAGATAACCAGAGCCATACTTTACCATTAGTTTTACAGTAAAATGTTTAAGACAGTTCTATAGGGAATTCTGTTTCAAAAATAAGGTTACACCTTGAATCAACCATGCCTCAGCTCTGCAGAGAGGTTTCACTTTGTTGTTGTAATATACTGTAAAGTATATTTCTTTTAAACGCACATATGAACAGGTTCTTCAGAAACCTTTGTGTGATAATTGTTGCTCCTCAAAGTGTTTTAGTAGATATTGCACACAGTTTTGTGGAAGACCAATTTTTAAATTAATTTTTAATTATTTTTTAATTAAATTACAGATAGTAGTTACTGGCTACTTTTGATGTTTCATCTTTAATATTGCAACAGTTGCCACAACACTGGTAAGGCCATTGTTTTCAATCCATTCCACATAAGGAATTTTATTTCATGAACATGTAGAATTGGTTTGCCAACTGTAATTTAATTTCATAAACATGTAGAAGTACTTTACAAATTGTAGTAGAATGTGATGTTATTCTTTAAGCTGTGGAACAATTTGTAGTTTGAATTATTCTGAAGGGGTGTTAATGAACCATAGTTGATATTTACTGATATTGTTTTAATCTTCCTGCTTATTCTTAATCACTTGAAATACTAAAAAAATCCGAATTTTCCAGAATTGTCTATGGTTAAGAAGAAACTAGCATATATTACTGAGGATTCACAATTGTTAAAGTGCATCCCATTGAAATAAATCAAAACTGTTTTATCTTGTTTATGTGTTGCTTTAATTCATGCTATTTTATACTAATGATTTTAGATTCTCTAGAATACATAGACTTTTGAGAAGATGTAAAAAAAATTTGTTGCTATTGACTTTTTCCAATATATAGCAACATTAACTTTAAATGCAAATATTCCACAATTATTGTTGATACATATAATAAAGATTACTGGTATAGTACTGTTTATATATATTATCATAAGTACATTACAGGTTTCTCTACATTAAAAGAACAGCTAAATTCATCTTGTGTCACTTTTCTATATGTACTGACTGACATACAGAGAGTGGTTTTTGTCAAAAGAGGAAAAGAAGGATTTGCGGTCAGACACTGCTAATAACATGTACTCACATAACTTTCACAAATTCATTGAAATAAGGAATGACAGTTTGAGTATAAATTCCAAAACACACTGAAATGAGCTATGCTAGATCATCACTGGAACTTTCTCCAAAAGAAGGTTTCTTCCCTTCACGGAGATTCAACCACTGAATGGCACTGTGTTTTAATATTTCTTGTCTAGTGCCATTACTTCTCTGTGCCACTAGACTGTGCTGCATTTGTTCATATTTGTGTTCCTACCACATATGAATATTTGCCCTCAGTTTCTGTGTATGGTCTCTCCTTTCTTTCAGTTCATCCCAATTAAACACTGAATATAGTACAAGTATTGCACAAAATCCCCTAAACACCCCATATTGAAGTAATCAATGCTTTTGTTTGAAGTATAAAAGTGATGAAGGAAAAAGTTACTAGCAATGTGGCAAAACAAGTTTTCCAAAACAAAACCTGTGGCAAGCTCTTAAATTTAGAAGTTAACTGGAAGTAGTTTATCATCACCTAGTAATACAGCATGTTTTTCAAGAGGGAAAGAGGAGACAATACAGATTAATGTCTTTAAGAAACATTTTTAACCAAATATTGTCCTTAATATATCTATCTATCTATAAACACACACTAAATACAGTTACCATATATAAAGTACAATATGCTGTCCTCTAAGAAAAAATTACCATTTCCAATAAATCTTTTGGAATACAGTTTGCTCCACATTTTTTTTTCAATTGACTGCAGGGCTGGGGCTGTAGTTTCCAGTCACCCTTCAAAAAACTGCAAACATCCAATGTGCAACTTTTGCTAAATAATCCAACATATAAACATAAATAACCCCTTCAATCCAACATAAATAATCCCTTCAATTATCCAATTGGTTAAAGCCCATCTCATTTTATCTCCTGTTGTAGTGGGAATGGTAATGCAAAGTTTGTTTATTTATAAACAGCCTTGTTTTCACTTTTTACACTTGAAGTCTATTTTAAGAGAACCATAATTTCATCTGAGACCAAAAACAACCTGCTCCAAAACATAATATGCTACCCTCTTGACAGCTCATTATTTTGACAGCACATTGAACTGCAATTTAACAACTTCTTCTTTGTCTTCTTTTGATCTAGTTTTTCTCCCCCACCCCCCTACCCCTGAACACCTTCAATCAAAAAAAATAAAAAAGAAGAAAAAAATCAACATATAATACATATTGTTTGTAAGAGTAAAGACATTTTTAATCTAGAGGATTGCTGGGTGAAAAATTAAATGTGATGAGAATGTATGCCTTTTTTTAGAAAGGTTACTCTAAAGAATGAATTAACTTTTGGATTAATGAAGCAGAGATGTAAATCTTGAAAATAATTCTGATGTGGAAGGTGTCCTGTTGTGTCCAGGAAACCTCCACAGTGAACATGGATAACTAAGAGGAATGGATTAACTGTGAGACAACCTCAAAAACATGGATAAAGAGACATAATGAATTAAAGACTGACTTTAAAATAATTATCAAAATTCCTCTTAATTTATACTGCTATTTTACCCATGATAAAATGTTCATTACTTCATGTAGTATATCCATACCTATTATTAATGTATATATTTTCTTACAATAAAGATTAGACTTTTTTTTTTTACTAGCAACAGTATGGCATTCTGAATAAGCACAACAGTTAAAGTGATTTATTGACAATTGGTTGAAGAACAATGCTTTTGAACACTTTTTATAGCTCAACATTAGCTGAGAAAACAAGTAATGTATTTACCAACATCTTCCTGCAAATACAAATTTCCAGCCAAGCCAACATCCATATTTGAGCACCGAAGTGTTTCAGGCAATTAGGAATGGAGGCTGATTTTGTGGAAATTTCAGGGCAACAAGGACTAAGCCTTTCTAATGATTCATATTTCTTACAATTCTAATCATTGTGTTTCAAAGAGACAGAGCAAATGGCCTCAAATTCAGCTTGCCCTATTTATGTGAGCAGTCCTATCAAATCTAACCGAATGCTAACTGGATGACTCGCATAAACAAGACCCATGACAACACTAAAACTTTCAGAATGAGTTTGTCTGTCAAGCAAGCACAATTACTTGACATTTACTCTTTAATGAGTATGTGGTTTTAAATGTACATGATTCAGTTCCAGATAAACATATGATTTTTAATATTTGTTGTGTTTCTGTGAAGTAGTAACAGTGTTGATCTTCCTTAAAAATTCTGTAGATGCATTGTAATTGCCAATTCATCAAAATAATTCATCATTAACAGCATAATAACCACATTTATGTCAAACTGGATTAGTTTATATACTTGTATCTGAGGCAGAAACAGCTGTCATTCTGTTTGCATAAATTTCCAGCAGAATGCGTCTGGCAAAGTTAAGCATGAGCTTTTTTTTTTTTAATTTACTTATTTTAAATATACAGCTCCAACATATACATAGACAGCAAAAATACAGAGGGCCAACATTCCCATCCACAAGACCACTCAAATGATTAAGTATTGCTCAGTTAAACAAGAAGCAGGCCATGATGATAGATCTATTTTATTGTCAATCATATGCATAAATAAGAGCTTTGAATATGCTCATGAAAGCAATATTAGAAACAAACAGGAAAATGGCACAATCCAAAATGTACCTTCTGTCTGCCACCCTCGTTGACACTGTGTGATGTCTTACTCTCAAAGCTGCACTACAGACTTTACCCAGGCTGCAAACAGAATCTGAAGGAACAACATTGAACTTTATAAACATGAATCACAAAGAACAACATTTTGACATCTACACTTTGTCTATGAAAGTCATTATGGAAAGCCCCAAATGTGTTAAATGCTCAAAGCTGTTAAAATTACTCTTTAAAAACTGATTTAAAATTCAAATATATCAAGTTCTTTAGAATTTACAGTTTTGTTGAAGTTGATTTAACAGGTTTATTACTAAGCTTAACATCAAGTGATTTAGGACAGTGTCTTAAAAGTGTAAAACACAAATACTAATGCAGTGCTGTTACATCATGATTCTATATGGTGCTTGAGTGCATTAATAAAGATATTTATTTATTTTGACTATATCCAGTTATTTACACAACTATTATATTTAGCCTGATTTACCATAAATGCCGTTATAACACCTGTGTTTTCCCTCATTAAGTGCCCAGTAGATAGAGTCATGGGTTGAAAGGCCAGCATATGGGCTACGGAAGGGCTAGTTAACCTAACCTATTATATTGGTGCACTGGTAAAGCTCATTCCTATTCATCTGATGATTAGTTCAATCAATATTTACTCCTGTGTGCTTCTTTTGTCTTCAGCTACAAAGCATGCATTCTTCAATTTCATAGCACAGACTTTGTTTTCTATGAATTCACTGCATCATTTGAGAGGAAGGGAAACAATTTCCTGGATAGTTTGGAAATCACTTGTTTGATTTTGTTTTCCTGTATCTGGCAACCAGTGTCCATGCCATGGTGGATCCTAGTTCCTGGAACTGCTTAACAACATACTGCTGCTGAAGGTATACTTCATCCACACACTTCTATTTCATCCATCCAATAGGCACATATCAATGTCACATATTGCAGTACACAAGCACCCTACATATTTTGCAGTAGTTAGCATATTTTACCTGGAATTCTGACTTCAAATTTACTCAGAACGTACTTTTTTGTTGTTGTTGTTTGTTTGTTTGTTCCTGGTATATTTAACCCAGAATATTGATATATTTTAAATAACAAAAGACAAATTAATCTCTTAATGCAACCATGACTGTATTGTGATAAGTGTAAACTGTATCGTTATTTCTTATCACTATATTTACTTATAAAAGGCCAATAGTGGATGTCAGACATTTTCTGTAAAACAAAAGAGAAATCATCTCCAGCTAATGAACATCATACTATTGTAGGTTTTAAGTTGCCATATTTCAGGTCACCAGACATCTATTTATCAAAAACAATTTTCTCATTAAATAAAATCAGAAAAAAATATTTTCTAAGGTAAAAATTATAAAGGTAATAAAACAGATACAGTTCTATATTGAAACTTCATTATATACTCTCCCTTCTCCCACCCAAACGCTGTGGCATAATATAATAATGAAAGATAAATGCACAACATTCTTTGTAATGTAAATATAGTACAAAACAAAGTATTGCAGAGGTACAAATAGACTCTCATACTTCAGATTTGATTCTTGCTCATTCTAAAGAGCGACCTGTCATGCTACATGAACAATACACGAACGATACATATTTGTATTTTCTATCATATAATGCAGTTTATTACTGGCTCGTGATTTTCTAAACACTTACTAAAAATTGACCTGGAAAGGCCTAACACCAGAAACTTGATTTCTGTCACATTTCAAAGAGTCTCAATGAAGTCAATAACATCATTGAGATAAGTACCAGTTGGGTGCACCATGCTGTGATGAGAAATAGTTTCTGGTGTTATGGGGTAGGGTACTAAATCTGTCAAAATCTGTATTGATTTTATGTTACCACTTTTGTTTTAAATAGTCAATGCATTTTTTTTTTCATTTTTTCATTGACATCTTTTAGGATACTACTGCCACATATTCCGAATTTAGTCGCATTTCTTATTCTTAGAATAACTTTTGAAATAGATTCCATTTGCTTTAATGTGTAAGTGTGTATGAAGATTTTCTGCACTCATCAAATAAAGAACTTAAATATTTCTCAGTTATCCAGACTATTTGTACATGTTACTTAATAAGCTCTCTCAGCAATACTGCAGATAGTATTTGTTTGATTCACACTTTCCTAATTGCTTACAAATATTCCAGTGATGCTAAGAAAACAGAATAACTATATAACATTATGTAACATATCATTGCGCAGTCCTGACACCAACAAGTGTAAACTACACAGAAAAACTTCCTTAAATACCTCAGCTTAGGGGTATCCATTTCTTTAAAACAAAACTCTTTGTAAGATTCACAAATGAAAGCTTCAATACTGCTTTTTCAATAAAGGAGTGCTCTATATAACTGTTTTGATGTCACTTTCATAGCTCAAATAATTGTGATCACAAACTGGTTTTTGTCTGTGTACAGGTGAAAAGTGCCCAGAATAAAATTAGGTGATTTGTAAGATTTTATCCACTTAGGTATTTCTGTTTGCATTATATACATAACTCATTAGCATTCAACAGCTTTAACTTTACAAATGAGTTTAACAAAAATTAAACTAGAAGATAAAACCCAGAAGACTTGTTTTCTTTTTCAGTTAAGCAGCACACTGATTTTAGAGCACTGTATAGCTCTCTTTTTCTAAAAATGTTTTGTTAAGTGCATTTCTACCTTTTTTGTTAAGTACATTCTTTATCCTCTCATAGGTTTTTGACAGGAATGGGAAGGTTTGAAATAAGGAGCTCTCTGTTGAACAGAGATTGTAAATCTCATTCTTTATCTACATTTTATACCTATAGCTTATAAAGGCAAATACATCAACTTCCAAGTTACATTCCCAATTCAGAGGGAAAGATATGGACCTACTATGACCATGACCACATCCACAACAGAAATGTTTAGTCTCCTGCACCAGAATATTGTTCAACTATAAATCAGCATGGCTGTGTATCCTCAAAATAATTTAAAGGAGACGTAGCACTGGAGGCTATTATTTTGAATATGACATGACCAGTGACTAGAAATGTAGTGTCACAACAGCTGGGATGTGCTTCAATGCTAGTTGCACTACCATGGATGCGATGGCCGAGAGCCTACAACAGCCCAGTGCTTTGGGATGCATCAATACAAGCTGGAAATTTTTGGCAGCTCTTTGGCCTCCATCTCTGATGTGCAGCAGGTGAACAACCACAACAAACTCTGCTCACCCCAGGCATGTTGGGCTAGGTGCATCAGCTGTAGCTTGGAAGGATCACAGCTTCGCTGGGAAATTTTTGGGGAAAACCTCACCATGTACAAGAGAGCTTCTTCCTCCAACCATAACAGTGAGTATAACAGTTGAAAATTCATTAAACCCTTTCACAAGAACATTTATAGCTGTCTAAATGCATTAATTCACAGAAGCTTGAAATCTACTAATTATGATATTTATTTCATTTATTAGGCAAGCCACAAATGCCACGGACAGATATTCTGTTAGCATACAGTGTTCTCATCCGTTTGATGGGGTGTAAAATACTGCTCCCATCTCAATGTACACCTGGTGTAAAACATCAGTTCAGTAACCTCCTCCACAATGAGTTTTGCACAAGGCTGGAAGTGGCTTGTTTGTCCCTCCACCCCAACCCCTTTCTCCACCACTTGTAAATTCCCTGCTGAGCAAGCAAGCATACATGAGACATGAACACAAACAAGCATCTAGTGCTAGAACATGGCACCACTTCATGGATGGCAGCTGATAGCACAGCTCAAGGGGTGTCAGAGGAGGCAGAGACAGAGGCAGACCCTGTGAGTGATGCCACCAGGTGTGTTGGTGGATCCCACTCCTCATCCCCAACACATGGCCAACACATGGCCGCTTGGACAGACTCAAGCTTATTTTAAAGGAAAGGGTCAGAGGAGTGAGACAGCATTTCATTCCTTGCTGGTCATGGCAGCTCCTGGGCTCGGTGGTAGCACAAGGGGGACAAGAGGACAAGACAGCTGTGCCTTGGCTGGCCTAACTCCCCAGTAAAATGGAAATGGGTACCCTGCCCAAGGGGCACAGGCAAGCACGTATCAAAAAAAACCCTGAGCCACTGACTGGTTCTGCTCACACTGAAGACGTTTCATTAACAAAGAAAAAAAATGCTGCAAAAGGAGACGCTTTACAGACTTGAGAGTGTTTCCCCCTCTCTTCATTTCCTTGTGTTCTTATGAAAGAAATACTGTTTAGCAAGTTCTTGGTAGATGCCCCAAAGCGCAAACCCTATCTTCTAAGAGAGGAGGGGGAAAGAGGGCTTTTTTGTTTCTCTGTGCAAACATCAAAGTTTGAATTTCTACAGAGAAAATTACATACATGCATGATTTGTTAGTGCTGTTAATGAACTCTGCTAAAGGAGCAAGTATCCCGTAAGAGGAAATCCTAGCTAGAGTTGTCTCTGGTGTGTGTATCCCCATTCATTAAACAAACCAGAGACTCAAGATCTTTGCACGCAACAGGGATGTCACCCCGAGCATGTTTTGCTCCTTGCAAGCCCTTCTCCAGCCCTATACCCCAAGAAAGATTACTTTTTGCCTCATTATCAAGCAACTGAAAGGAAGGATGGGACACTAAAGGGGAGCATGGAGGATGTGGCAAAGGAGGTGTGCAACCCCTGTGGGTGCCCGAGGCTGGCAAGGATGGTTCTTGCCTGACCCAGGAAAAGGGGCCAGTGGAGTGCCTGTGGAGCGCTGCCTGGCCCTGAGACACGCGGAAACAACGCGCCTCCACGTCCCCCGTGCCCAGCAGATAGATGTCCCAGCGTGCCACACACAGCAGGCTGCACGTGGCCCAGAGGCACTCTCTGGACCAGCTGCCCAGCAGCTTGGGAGTCTCCCGCGGGTGGGGAGGCTTCGCGGTCTCCTGCGGGGCCTCCCGCGGGTGAGGTTGCAAGCCCTGGGGATGCAGAAGGGAAGGCTCTGGCTGCTCTCCAAGGTAGGTCGAGGAACAGGGCTGCGCAGGGGGCATTTGCTCGGGGGACCACGGAGGAGAGTTGCAGGCGTGGCGAGGGTGATCCCGGGATACACACCCCTCCCCATCAGCCACCCCCGAGGAAAGTAGCCCCCACTCGACTAGGCGGCTGGTGAACAGCGTGAAGCCAGAGAAAAGTCCTGAGAACAACTTTTTGGGAGGGAAGGGAGAGCCCCTACGCGTACTCGCAGAGGCCTGGGACCAAGGGGCAGTCGGCTCCTGCGGTACAGACCACCTGCCGCCGGCGAGCGCGTCCCGTGGACAGTTTTGGGGGTGTTTACGGGGGTGCTTCAAGGCACAGACATCGGTAGTCGCTTCCCTCCCTCCATCCCTGCGGTCTCGGGTGACGCCGGACTTCCTCACACGGCCCTCGGGGCACGTCAGGGGTCTCCCTCACCCTCCTGCGGGGGGCACTTCGGGCTGGTCCCCGCGGGTGCGGGGAACACTCTGCGAACAGTCACCCTGACAGGAGGGCACGACCCACCAACTTTCTCCCTCGGACCCTCTCCCCCGGCACAAAACCTCCTCCCCGACTGTTTCCCCGGAAAATAAAAACAAATAAAATAAGCCGCTCCCCACCCCGCCCGACCCGCTTACCTCGCATGGTGTTGGCGACTCCCCGCTCCGCGCAGTCATGAAGCTGGGAGCCCGGGAGCCGCACCACGAAAATCCCGTCTCAGCACCCGCGGAGGCGGCGGGGGCCGCAGCTCTGCTCTGCCGGGAACACCATCCCTCCGAGGCGGCTCGGCGGGGCGCGGCTCGGCGCGGAGCGGCTCCGCGGGCTGCCCGCCGCCGGGCGAGCTGCTCGGGGGCGGCCGCCGCACACCCGCCCGCCCGCCTCGGAGCCCCTGCGGGGGTCGCCGGGGCCGCGGAGCGGCGGCGGCTGGCTATTTGCGAAGCGGCGGGGGGGGGGGGGGGGGGGAAGGAAGGAACGGAGTTACGCTAGGAAAAAACCAACAATAAAAACGAAAAACACACGGACAGAAGAAAAAGAGCGCGGAGGGCTGCGGGGATGGCAGAGCATGTGCGCTTTCACATGACACCGGCGCCCCTCGGCAGCTCCCTGGTGCGGATTTCCACTGCGCATCGACAGGGACGCGCAGAGCGGGAGAGAGAGACCCGAGGAAACCGCGGCCGGGAGGCTTATAGCGGGGGGCGGGCGGCGCCGCCGGCACGGCCCCGCCCGCTGTCAGCGCCGCCGCCAATCGCCGCCCGCCCGGCACCGCGCCCGCGGGCGGCAGCGCGCCTCTGCCGCCAGCCCCGCACCGGCACCGGTACCGGCACCGGCACCGGCCGCGCGGGGAGCTCCGATCTGCTCCGCGCCCCGCCGCGCCCCGCTTGTTCCCCGCAACTTTTACCCGTGGCGGCCGGGGCTGGGCGCGGCGGTGCAGAAATGAGCGTGGTCCTCCGGAGCTTGTGGAGAAAGGTAACAGGCAAAGGAAAGCCCCTCGTGTGACTTCGGATTTTTTTTTTTTTTTTTTTTTTTTTTTTTTTGGCCGGGGAAGGGTGCGTGTGTGTGCCGTGAGGGTGCCCTGGGAGGAAGGTTAAAGCGTTCACCCCGGTGAGATTGGCGCTTGGGGACTGCGTTCCATTTTCCGACAAGAGGGGGAAAGTTTGGTGGTGAGTCGTTTGCTCATGAAAGAGCGAACCTGGATGTCAAAAGCAGTTTGTTTTCCGTCTGTAGGACCAGCAGACAGTAGTGCAGAAACCGATTTGTTCCGTGGACAGCAGGATTTTCCCTAAGTTTTACCCCCCCTCTGAATTAACTGATGTTTTGCCCATGTTTTGCCCATAAGAAAAATGACTGAGGGCTCTTCCCGATTTTTTTTTTTTAATTTCTTTCTATGTGGTAAGTTATGGAACACAACGACAAGTCATCTCTGTCGGTCATTTTAAAAACAAGTCCCTAATGCCAAGGATCACAGTTTCTATCTCCAAGCATAAAATAGAATTGAAAAAAAAAAAAAGAAAAATAAACCAACCAAACGAAAAAAAAAAACAGATTTAACTGAAGCATATCCGTACAAAATTATTCATATCGACTTCAAAAATTAAAATGGGGTATATTTCAAAGAGAGATACTTTTAAGATAAATAGGAACCTGGCAAAGTAGATTTATTCTTTCGTACATGAATTATGAGATGAAATTCTATCAGCTCTGTTGTGCAAGAAATCAGAGGTATGATTTCTTTTGCTCTGAAAAAGTTAAGGATCAGTATAGAAAAAATAGGCACAGTGATGCTTCCACTGTTGGTGCAAACTAGCAAAGCTTCAGTCCTGGGAGCAATGTGAAGGGTTTGCAGGAAGTAGTTCTCCTGGTCAGCCTCTCTCAAAACACCTATTTGAACTGGAGCTGAGAGAGACATGAAGAAAGCTTTGCCAATATTGAAAATATTTAGGTTTACCTGATCTTGGTGAATTTTGTTTTAACTGGATTTGATGTGGTTAAGATGGAGTTGGTAAAAAACACGCAAAGCAAAAAAACAAACAAACAAACAGACACACTGGACTCCTAAGATATTATACACTTTAATATTCTTGACCATCTGATTTTATTTATTTATGCAATCTTATGTACTGCAATGACCAGCTGTTTGTTAGGATTTGCTTAGGGCACTATCTTAGAATCTTGTTTACAAACTCTTACCAATTGGTTTTATTTACTCCTCTTATATCAGCAGACCTTCTAATACTTTCCATCTTTTCTCTTCACAAGAATAGGTATTTCCAGTGGCATATTTTCTTTATAACAGAGATTTTAGCAGGTGTGACTGGCTGCAGACAGGACTGTCTAAAGGATTCTCTTTTGTGGATTTTCCCATCAGCCTTCTCTCCAACCTATCCATGATGAGCAAAATTTCTGAGATAACTTCAATAAAACAGCACTTATACTTCACTTTACAAAAAAAGTTAGAGAGCATGGGAAATATATCTAATCTTTCTAGTGTGTATAATTTACCTAACATCTAATTTGGAATTTGGGTGAAGTGTTAATTAGCTTCTGGCTAGTGCTTCAGGCTTTAGAAAAGCAACTAGGAGAAAGAGATATTCTAATTCTTGCCTGATGTATTGCAACCAAGACTCTTTTATTTTTCCTGGATGTCCACGTAGCAGCCATAACAAAAGCTGAATTGGAATAGGATGCAATGACTCTTTTTCCATATTTTCAATCTTGTCTTTATTGTCCATGCCAATCAGACTTTTAGATTTAATTGTTGTAAAGCTACATCTTAACACCAGTCAAAACTTTGATAGGTAAATAACAAGCTGTCTACTTGCTAAGCAGTGCATTCAGAAAACCTTACACTACTGCATTAAGTACTGGTACACCTTTATTTGGAATTTATATGGTTATTTTGACAGCTGAGAAAAATAAGTCAAAACTGAATTGCCTCTATTCTCTCTTAATTTGATTTTGATTTTGTTTATCAACTCTCTCTGTCTATATATATTTAAATTGACGAAAATAATTTAGCCTTTAAGGCTATTTCAGCCTTAAATAATTTCAGCCTTGTACTTTTTTCTCTCTGCTGTATAGAGTGGCAATTTTTATTTGTTTTCAGAAGTCCTTGTAGACTTCTGGTTCATTCCTCTGTCTTGATTTAGAGGTTGATTCCTTTGTCTGTGTATCCGGATGTCAGAGCTAACTTCTTCATCAGCTGTAGCAAGTTGTTACATTTGCAATTTACTGTAATACTTAGGATGAGATATTGTCTGCTAAGCAAAATGTAGGGCTACTGAAACCATTCTACATCCAAGTAGGTGAAGAAGACACAGGAAATCTGTGACCTGACTTCATACAGGAAATTGGCATATTTAAAAATTTAACACGTATCGGAAGTAGTTTAAAATAAACTGAGTTGTACTCAGTTCTTGAACTCACTGTTCTTGGAAGACAGTACTTATCTTAGGTTTCAAAGATTTCATGGGATTTCTCGTTTCATGAGTACTTCAGGGAAAATGTTTAGAAAAAGCCAGGCATAAAGAGTTAGAATATAATGAATATCTTGTTTTATTCAGAATGTTAACAAATGCTTTCAAAAATAAAAATAAAAATCATTGCTAATATATTTACACTAGAAGCTAAATAATGAGAAACTGCCTTTCAGAATACTCTCTTAAATTAGTACCTTTTCCAAGTCTGTTTGAATGACAAATATTTAAGAAGACAATATTTAAGGCCAGGTAGCTTTATCATTTTAATCATTTGCAATTTATTCATTAGAACTGTACCAAATTTTGCCTACTATAGTTTTTTCATTAAAAATTACTGCTGCAGCCAAAACAAACTTTGTCTATAGGCCCCATTCTATTCCCCCGAATATCAGTGGTCAATTTCTATAGGCATTAAAGAAAGCCGGATCCATCCTGTAGGAAAAATTAATTTCTTAGGTTCAATAGGAGCAAGATTGGTCACACTTTTCTTGGTCTCATCTGTCTCCGTGTTCTCAGTGCCAGACATTCCTAACTGTATGTAAGTCATGAGACAGAGTTTCTAGTTTTGCATTTTATGACTTCTGCATGGAATTATTGAAAGACTCAAGAATCTGAACTTCTCCCATAGATTCTTCGCTTCAAATTCACTTTTTAAATTCTTTCTCATTGATTTATACCTGTATGCCTTAGATAAAGCATGCACATACACTATATTGTGTTTATGTGCTATAAACTCTCATAACCATTATAAAATTTCAAACGTTTTATAGAATATTATTTAATTCAGGAACTGTAATTTTTTTTTCTGAAGTACTAAAATTGTTTTAAAAGCATCCCTAAAAAGTTCTGACACATTTAGAAACAATATTTGGTAGCAGAAAATCTTTAATTATGCCAATTTAGCTTTAGAAGCTAAGATTGTAATGCATAATGCATGACAGGATAACCAGAAACTTCAGAAAAATCAGAATTAAAAAAAGGAAACAAAACAGAACATACTTGATTATTTCCTATGTTTTGTGAGAAGTAATCCCTAGATTACAAAGGAAGAATGTCAACTCCTATAAATGCTTCATGACATTTAAAATATGATGTTTTATTTGATACCTCAAATTTATTTTAAAATGTGCATATTTGATTTATTTTCTTACAAATATGTTGTTTTTAAAGTGTTACTGAAGCCTCATTTCATTCCGTATTTTCTTCCCTGCCCTGATGGCAGAAATTGTACAGTGATTCATACCTGCTTTTAGTACATTGTCAATCACTAGATCATCGTATAAAATGTCTCGGTGAAATATGTCTGTGGACAAGAATGGATAGTAGGTGAGAAAATGTTTTGTTTTGTTTTCAAGATGTTTACCTAAGGTGGCTACTAACTAAAAAAGAAAAAAAAAATGGCTGTAAGGGTCATTGCTGGTCAGAGCAGCATTAAGTCTAAAACACCACAAACATTAAAGTGGTAGTTTGGGTCAAGTGTTCAGACTGGGAGGAGGCTAGTTTGATGGTAGCACGTAAAACCAGTAACCTGGTGTTTGCTGTGGAGAAACTGCAGAATATCTGAATGTTAATGAAGTGAGGAGGCAGCAGAGGAACACTGCTGAAAAAAAGCTGCTGAGAGGCAATGACCTTCTGACATTTTCATCCACATTCTCCTTCCTTGGCAGAGCCAAACATTCCTCAGTTGTTTTATGGCAATCCAGGAACAAGAACGGGCTTCAGCAAAGGGGACAGAGAGACGAGAGGTTGAAGGAACATAAAAACACAAATTAAAACACAGAAGTAAAGAAGCAGGATACAGAAGACAAACCTACAGATAAATGCTTTTTCCTACTAGCAGGCTCTGAGGGACCAGGCAGTATAGGTTGAGAACAAGGTAATTCTTTTAACGTGTAGTGATGTCAAACAGTAATTTAAAAAGCAACAATCTATTTCAGCCAAAGAGTTTCCACTTTAAATGGATACTGACCTTTCAGCTAAACATTCTTTTTGCCTCATGGAAGCAGTCTCTTTTTCTTTTTCTTTTTTCTTTTTCTTTTTCTTTTTCTTTTTCTTTTTCTTTTTCTTTTTCTTTTTCTTTTTCTTTTTCTTTTTCTTTTTCTTTTTCTTTTTCTTTTTCTTTTTCTTTTTCTTTTTCCTTTTCCTTTTCCTTTTCCTTTTCCTTTCTTTTTTCTTTTTCTTTTTCTTTTTCTTTTTCTTTTTCTTTTTCTTTTTCTTTTTCTTTTCCTTTTCCTTTTTCTTTTTCTTTTTCTTTTTCTTTTTCTTTTTCTTTTTCTTTTTCTTTTTCTTTTTCTTTTTCTTTTTCCTTTTCTTCCTTTTCCTTTTCCATTTCTATTTCCGTTTCTTTTTCCTTTTTTTTCTTTTTCTACCTTCTTTTTTCTTTCTTCTTTCTTCCCTTTTTTCTTTTTTCTTTTTTCTTTTTTTCTTCTTTTCTTCTTTTTTTTCTTCTTCTTTTCTTTTTTCTTTTCTAAAGTTCTTTTTTTTCACTGAAAAAAGCAGAATACAGATATTTTATTTATCAGTAAATGAATTTATATTCTGGTGAAAACCCAGTTTTCCTATTCATATTTGTGCACCACAGTTTTACATTTTCAAATTGAGGAAGGTCAAAAAAGATTTTTAAAATCTCAATTTTTTTCCTACTTCTGAGCTAATGTTTCTTTAGAAAATCATTTTAATTCATCCCATTTTGATGACCTAGCTGTTTCCCTAATTTTAAAAAATTAATCCTTTATAATTAGAACGGTCAAAACCCACATATAGTAACTCCTCTTTTGAAACAGGTAAAATTAAGGGGAAAAGTAAATATATATTTTTTTCATTTTGCAGATTATGACTGAAATTGGAACGTTGGATGCAAACAAATACATTTTTAAACTGAAAAATTTAGAAAAAATCAAAGGGTCCTGGGTCTTACACATTTACAGAGAGTAACCTGTAACCTTCTCTTGAGTATTCAGTTATTTATTATCATTTTACAATACATTAGTACCTGCAAAACAGAGATGGGTTTGTGAACAAAATTTGGAAGTAACATTTTAAAATGGTCATATTTCATGGTTTTGAACTGAAAAAAAATATGTTTCTTTCAAATTTTGGATGAACCAAAAAAATATTCATGTTTCCAAATGTTTCCCTGCTTGTGGCATTTAAGGTATTCATATCTGGGGTTCTGCTTTAGACTAATCTCCCATGCATATCGAGGCTCCCTCTACATTCAGCAAATTTAGCTGTAGCTCATAGCAACCACTACAGTTACGGATACTTTCTATTCTAAAGTGATTTCCTTCCTTCCTTCCTTCCTTCCTTCCTTCCTTCCTTCCTTCCTTCCTTCCTTCCTTCCTTCCTTCCTTCCTTCCTTCCTTCCTTCCTTCCTTCCTTCCTCTCCTTCCTCTCCTTCCCTCCCTCTCCCCCTTCCTTCCTTCTTTGACCAAAGGTATTTATAGAACCACCTTTCATGAAATACACACCCATTATATGACAATATTCCACAAATATCTACGAAACAAAATGAAACAAAAACTATTGAACAGGTGCAACCTATCCATGTTGCATATACTGCAAATACTTTGGGAATCTTATAAAGTGGGTTTCCTCTTATTTGTATGATGAAACCTAAAATTGCTTTCAGCATAATTACATTTGAAATTAATATCCTAAAATACACCAATTTGCAGATAGTTGGAAATAATATGTTCAAACACTGTCCAAACAGTAAGGCCAGGGATGTTTAAAGTGCCCAATGTTGGCCTAGTTTTTCAAGCAGATGAGAATAGAATCAGGCTTTTAAAAATACACATGCTAAACAGACAGCTTTTTTTTTTTTT